>NW_006299705.1:10174286-10232688 GCF_000327345.1 Myotis davidii | reverse complement strand
TGTTGGGGGGGGGGGGGTTGGTCCTAGATTTTATGGAGCCTTTGCAAAGTATTTAACTTAATTTGCACTTAACAATGACTTTCTTTTCATACTCATATTTTTCAATTAATGCAGAATTTAATTAAATTATAAAATTACAGAGATGATTCCACAGTAAAATACAGATTGAAGCTAAAATAACATGGCCTAAAGAAGAAAGGAATTTTATCTTTCTCCAACAGAAAAACCTTATTAGGTATTTTAAGGCTGATAGGTTGGCTCAACAATCAGTAGGAACAGTGCCCCCTTCTAACTAGTTGCTCTTGTGCTCCAACTGGTGGTACAAAATGATTGCTCCCCTTCCTGCCATTACACTCCCATTCCAGCCAACCGCAAAAGGGGGAATTAGAAAGGGACATATCTGCTCCTTCTCCTTAATGGTATGGCCCACAATTTGTACGCATCACCTCAGCGTACTTAGTCATATTGTTGTACCTAACTTCAAAGGAAGAAATGCAGACTTTAGTTGGGTGACCACGTGTTCACTAAAAATTCTGTTATAAAAGGACAGGAGAAGGGGAGAATAGATACTGAGAGACATAAAGCGGTCTCTGAAATATTCAGGTCTATCGGCCAGTAACTCTTTCGAAACTAGGTAAATGCTTTCGGAGGTTTTGCTCTGACTCTCCTCTAGTCATGTCACTGCACATGAAATTAGGAGCTTTTAGGGCCTAAAGGACTTACCTACCCAGAATCATGCCCTCCTACTAAACCGGGCTACACAGGACTTTGGAATTCCCCATGTGGACACCCTCAGGTTGGTCCTTTGGAGGGTGAACTTCATGCACTTCAGGAGTATGAAAGCAGGTTGGGCAAGCAGGCTGGGAACTTGACACATGTATGATGCCACTTGTGGTAGAGGTAGGGCTGGAGGTGGGGAGGGAAGGGGAGAGAGTCTGAGCCAGCTTGCTTGGCACTGGGAAATCCCAATGCAGAACTCAGAGGAGTTAGAAAAATTTAAATTCCAATAGCCTTTCAGCTCATGATGTAGGCATATTTGCCAAAGCAAAAAGATGGTATCGATTATCTATGGCTAGCTAACAAACGATACCAAAATGTTGTGGTTTCAAACAACAATCATTTTATTGTGTTTGTGAGGACAGTTCCGCAAGGTGTAGGCTGGGTCTGCAGGACCTAAGATGGTCTCATTTATTTAGAGTCTTGGTGCTGGCTGCCAGCTGGGAGCATCTTGTTTCTTTTCTAAATGACTTCTCTTTTCATGTGTCTTTTTTTTTACTTTTAAGCCATCAAAGAATCTCTCCTGAGCTTCTGTACAGGTCAGCTGACTTCCAAGAAGGTGAAAATGTGAAGCCGCAAGGCCTCTTAAAGCCTAGGCCCCGGAATCACCATATTCTGGTGCTAAAGCAAATAATAGGATCAGCTCAGATCAAAGGGAGGGCAGTTAGGTTCAACCACTTAATTGAAAGAGTGGCAAAGTTATATTGCAAAAAGGCAAGCAGGATCAGAGGGACTGCAATGTCTATGTGAGAAACAATCTTCCACAAACATCTTTTAGTTAATAGTCTTTTTTTTTTTTAACTGGGGTATGATGCCTCCATTTGTATTCTTGCTTCAGTCTCTGCAAATTTTAGACATGTTTCCGTCCTTATCCATCCAAATATTCACTGAACCCTGCATGTAATACCCTTCTTCCTATACATAAAACATTCATATCTAATTGCGACATCCAGCATCCCATCTAGTTCTTGCTTCAAGTGAAAGTTCTCTGGATCATGCTCAATCCTCACCACTGAGTCCAAAGGATTCATTGTATCTGGTGACCTATGGACTAAAAGAAGTTACATAAGAAAATACCAGAGACCACCAGGATTTTTAGGAAATTACGTGATGACTCTTTACTCTTTAACAATAATATTCCCATTATTTTTCTCAACCATAAAGCATCCTTTGGAAACTCTATCCCTTGCACCAGCAACAAAGACACCATAAAAGTTGTGTGACTCCCAATAAGGGCATATAATCTATCTCCTATCCCCTGAAAAATAATTCATAAGGCAAAAGGATAAGGGTCATGGAGGACTATAGACAGGGTTGTTCTCCCAGGAAACAAAACCTGGACTGCTAACCAGGCTGACCAAGATACTTAGTCTATTGCCCTGGCAATTTGCCTTCACAAGTGCCATGTGTTTTCCACTCTTCCTTTTTCTGAATGCAAGTTTCTATTGCCATTATACAGTTCTTACATCACTATTGTATAATGCATGAGGTGAGGGGATAAACCATGTAGAGATCTGGGGAAGAGTGTTACAAAAATATGGGAATGGCAAGTACAAAGTCTTGACATGTCCCCCAAATAGCAAGGTGGTCAGTGTAGCTGAAGTCAAGCTAGAAAGCAGGAGAGCCATAGAAGTTGAAGAGAAGAGAAGAGAAGAGAAGAGAAGAGAGAGAGAGAGAGAGAGAGAGAGAGAGAGAGAGAGAGAGAGAGAGAGAACAGAGCATGAAACTACAGAGTGTCTTGCAGGTATATGCACTTTGGCTTTTACTCTGAGATAAGACATCATTGGTGGGTTTGGGGCAGAAGAATGAGTTATATAATGAAGATGTTCTTCTCCCCTATTTTGTAATGAATGATTAAATATTAATTGTCAGAGTAGTGGTTACTCTACAAATTTAAGACCTTCTCCAGTGTTGTACGTGTATCTGGGAAAATGCAAGAATAAGCAGCCATGTTAGCAAGGATAGGCCATCAGAATTTCCTAAATTTCTTATATCCATAAGTGATCTAAAAGACTTAAGTGTGGGGTACAATGTCCAATTTTTCAGATGAGTCACCAATTACCAGGCAAAGAAATTGAAAGATGGTAGGATAGTTACTGGAGAAAGATCTTACAAGTCCACACAAATGGGCAGCAAAGAAGCAGAGACACTTGGACCCTGACGTGCCAGGATTCGTCCTTGGAGGAACATAATCTAAACCATACATATAGGATAAGTTTGCAAGTAAAACACCAGATGTGTAAGAACAGTAAAACTCCGCTGTTTGTTCAACCACTTCTCACAACCTGAGCATTAATTGTATATAGTTAATCCAAACTAATTCTGCTGAAATCTGTCCATACAGCCTGTTGCCATTACTACACCCACAGCAACCTCCACACATCTGTGGGTCATCATTATAATTGCCCTTTTCCAGGAATATTAAGCAATTTGTCTGAGGACAACATCTGGAAATAAACCTATGCTAGTTTGAACATAGTCTTCTTAGTTCTATAAACCATATTGTCTCTCTCCAGAAATTATTATTCCAGTCTAATTCCTGTACCTTTGGAGAAAAATAACATTGACAATATAGACTCTAAGTTCAAGTAAAACACTACATTTGATGTGAATTTGTAGTGAATAGGAACTACTTTTTAATATACATTAGTCTACTGTTGGAATTTTAACACACACTGGGCAGCAAAATAAAGACATAACACTAGTTTTCAGTAGGAAAGAGCAATGAAATTTGAACTATTTCAATAATAATTAAATTTAAATATACACAATATGTGTTTATTGCGTTAAGTCCATCATAATCCTAGCACTCAAAGTCAGATGTCATTGACATTTAGGTGTATTTCCTTTTTGTTCAATCTTGTTGCCTTGGCTATTCTTTTTCAAAATGTTGGAAACAGTTATAATTCATATATGCATAATTTAACTTGGATATTTTAGTTAACATGATATAAAAGCATTCCCTTTGTTGTTTAATAAATTCATCAAAATATAATTTTAGTGTAACATTTGTCAACTATTACATGGTCATGAACTTCACTGTCCAAAGCTCTTCTTCACTAGCGCCCTACCACCTTCAGCATAAAGTTCCAAATCTTCTTACTGGAGCTTAACAGGCTTGTCATGACTGCCCTTTCCTGACTCTCTAGTCTTAGAGTCTAATTTTCTAAACATACCTTTACCTCTAGCAATTTGGAATGTGATTGGCTCAAAGACTAGCTGTTTTTGAGCCAATCACATTTTTTCACTTTTTGCATAATTTCACTCTTGCTTTAAATGCCTTTTTCATTACAAAAAAATTCTTATTTATCTCTAAAGACTTAAGTTGATAATCAGCTTTTCTGGGCAGCTGTTCTTAACAACACCCCTCACCCAACACTCACCAGTTGCTGACTTGGTTTTCCCCTTCTGTGAGCCCTGGGGTACCCTTCAGTAACCACAGGGGCTGGTTACCTCTTCAACTCCAGGAACTTCATGAGGACAGGGGTCTTGTCTTTTTCATATTTGTATTATAGTTCTTAGCATAGTCCCTGAACCTAGGAAGCATTCATGTACTATACGTTGAGAGAATGAATAAATGACCATACATAAATTCTCTTATCTG
This sequence comes from Myotis davidii, assembly GCF_000327345.1. NCBI lineage: Eukaryota > Metazoa > Chordata > Mammalia > Chiroptera > Vespertilionidae > Myotis > Myotis davidii. The sequence goes on along the minus strand of NW_006299705.1, from coordinate 10,228,307 downwards.
TTTCTCTCACTGAAGCTGTGCCCTCTGTGAGGTAAAGACCCTACTGTCCAAATTTGAAACTGTCCTTGTCCACTGCCAATTTACTATTTTGATGGACTTATTAACTTTGGTCACTTTAGGCTTTTGGACTTAGAGTTATTTGCCTGCCTTTTGCATAGTAAATTTTGCTAAGAAAGTTAAAGAAAAAACTTCATGAAAACAATTTTGAAATAAAACGAAGGGGAAAAGGTTGCTAAGGATAACTATGAATTTGCAAATTTTAAGTAAGTATACTAACTTTCACATCTGACAAATATCCAAATATGAATGATGGTACTCATTGTAATATTTTTTCATTGTTAATATTAATGCAATTATAGATTGAATTTTTAACTGGGTAGTAGCTGTGCACGTTCTATATTTTGCTTGAGGATTGTTGTGACTATTTCTTAGGAAGGCAGTAACAATCCTGCACTGAAATGTCCTCTTCATAGTAACTTTCCTTTAGGTGGTCATGAATTAGAGGGAAATGGACTTTATATGGATGTATGTTTAGTTTCAGATTCATGAGCTTGGGCAAGTTATTTAATTTCTCTGAGATTCAATTCCCCCTATCTGTAAAATGGACAGAACAATAATATCTGATCCACAAGACTTTGAGTATGACATATATAACTGCATGAAAGAACTTCATAAAATATAAGGCTTTAGTGGTTACTAACTTCAATACACACACACACACACACACACACACACAGACACACACACACTCTGGGTCTATTATGCCTGACTAGCTGTTGGGGCCTAACATGTACCTGCTAAGTTCCTTCCTTCTTTTATCTAAAGGAATCCATATTCTTTTAAGTTACAATTGTCTTCTAACACCTATTGTATAAACCCATGACCTGGGCTAATTAATCAGTCTGTTTTGTAATCCCACTAAAAAACCTGTTTTCCCACAAATCAGATGTCTGGGTACTCACTTGCCATTTGAATATTGCTAATTAATTTATAAAAATTTTTCTTAAACACCAAATCTCCATTAGTAACATTAAAATAATATTATATATGACAAAGTTTGAAGAACTTTCAGAAGAATACTTTGCACATGAATTCTTCCATGTTTTGATAGCTGTTCATTGCAATAGCCTTAAGTTTACATTGGAAGGATAAGTATTTTTAGATATTGGAACATTTATAGTGAGTAAATTACTGTCTTTATATATGTAGGATAAAGCAAATATAAATAAATACTGATTTTTTTCCTCCCCAAATTGCTACTGTCTAATGGGAAAAAATAGACACATGCCTGCATAACTAACTGTACTATAACTTCGCTTTAATCTCCTTAAGACTTCTAAATAAGAAAATAAAATCCAATAAGAATATAACTTCAATTTAAAATTTTTAGAGGTCAAAATATCAAAACACTTTTTACTTATCTTGCAAAGTAAACAGCTTTAAAATTATCAAAATAAATCTTTCTTTGAGGTAGTGAAAAAAATGAGGCAAGTCTTGCTATTTATCAGAACTATTGGGATCTTTGTCATAATACTACTAAATTTATAGAGTTGCATTTCAGTGCGAGCTGAGTTTTCTTGAGGTTTATTTGGGTGATAGCGCATGCTGATATTGTGGCTAACATACAGCCTCCCTTAGTTTTTAATTGTAAACCTGTGTAATAGACCGGTTTTATAGAATAGTTTACAGATTTGGTTTTTTAAACAATCATTTGTACTCTCTCCATTTTAAAATTACAATTTGGAAATGTCTTCAAGTTTAAGAAATAGATTAGTGTTCCTCTAAAACTTAAAGTTGGAGTGTGAATCAGTTCACTTACAAGCTGGGTCATTATCACCTTCACTATGCTTCCTGGCCAAAAAGAATGGAGTCTGTTTTGTGAACATATCCCAAAGTATATAAAAATACCATACTTAAAATCCCTGATCCAACATCAACATATTGGATCCCAGAAAAACATGTACATATCTCCAGAGCCAGTGGGAATTCTCCCCACTCCGTTGGGGAGCAAGGGCTCTGCAGTTGCAGGAAGTTCAACCTAAATTAAAATGTATATGACCTGATAGTTTTTAATTCAGAATTAAATGCTAATATGACTCAAAGAGGAAGTAGAATTGTTAAATTTATTATTTTATTATATAAGTAAATCATCCTTTTAAAAAGAATTAGCACAACATAGGAAAGTGTTAGGAAAATATAAAAAGATCTATTATTAACAACATATTCTGCTGGAAGCCAGTTCCTGCATGTCATAACTGCAAGAGTTTCATGGAAAGGTTCATGGAACTTGGGGACTCCACAAGGGCTGAGTCACATATGTTTTCACCTGTTGGGAATGCCTGAAGGCATTTCCCCAAACCTGAAAAGGGATGATTGCTTACTGCCAGACAGCTCAGGGCATCTTAATCTACATGTTATTGCCTCCTACTGGCCCAACACCTGAACAGCCGTTAGCTAATTCTTCCAATCTGACAATGGACTCTGTATACAAAACCCTGACCCTCTGCCTCGCCTCAGGCAAATTATGTTAATAAAAAGCATGGGTCCTGAGACAAGGAGAACTTAGCTCCTTTTAGCTAAGCTCCTCTGACCCCCAATGCCTTTCAAAATTATGCTTTGTCTCTGGACTCTCTCTTTATGAAGTTACACACGGCCCCTTCTCCAGATTGCTGAACCCTTCTTAATGCTGGAACAAAAATCCCGGCAATATTCTGTACAGATTTTGCACATTTCTTTCTGGGTCTTTGTTGCACATACATTCAAAAAATAAGATTCTTTATTGACTATATATTTTTGTATTATTTTCTTTAATAATAGCTGCTGTTTTAAAATAGTATTAATTGTGCTTAACATTCCATCGTGTGACTATTCAATAACTTTCAATTTCTGTAAATAGGGGCATTTGTCTCCTTGTCAGTTGGACCTTTACTTTATTTCCAGTCTTACACCATCATAAGCAAAGTGGTGTTTAAACATACTTATACCTAAATATCCTTATATAGAGAGCTTTCACAAAAAGAAAATGTTGCCTTTGGTTTTAAGGGTAATTTTTGTTATATTTTAAAATTTTAATTTAAGAAAAACCCCCCATGTGTTTTGAAATAAAGGGAAAAGGAACCTGATGAAGGAGAGGTGGCCAATATGGTAGCTCTAACCTCAACATAACTTTAATAAAAAATCAGACCAGAGGTTTAGCTCACGTGGAAAGGTAAAGGAAGGATATGGTATAGGAAGAGATATCAGCATTACGATTTGAAAGAAGGAAAAGATAAAGAAGTAGGAATCAGTCTGTTATTCATATTTTAAATCAGGATTTCAGGGAAAAAAAATAATGTTAAAGATTTTTATAAGAAACAAGAGAAACTGTTTTATCATATTTTAAAGAAATGATTATACATTCAGATACATATAACTTGCACTGAACTGTAGTAAGAGCTCAGATGAAAATTAAATAAAAAATCATCACTATGAAGATGGCCATTAAAATGGTGAGACAGACAAAGAAAGTTTCCTTTAACCACATCTACACAGCACCTATTATATAGGAAGTGATGTGCCAGATGCTCAAGGAGAAACAAAAATAAGCCTCAAAAGAAAGTGATAGGGTTATAGGTAAATAAACAGCTTTACCAGAGAAATTATTATACTTAAAATATACTTTAATATACATCAGCTTAAGTCATGGTTATAAAGTAAAGTATACTAGAACAGGAAATCAAATATCGGTCATCCCTTGTAATAATTAAGGAAACAGAATACCCACTAGGTGGTGCTATTCAGCAAGAAATCAGAGATCACTGAGCAGCAAGAACTTCCATGTTGCCCTTGGCGTGCTAACTCTCTCTGAAGGCACACTGAAACTGTTAGATCATAAGGAAACAAACACGGGGGATTTAAAGGGACGAATTACTAACTGTTCCATCTACCTCATTTCCTTAGCCCATTTTATTTTTGAAACATGTTGCAAGTAAATGAGTTTGTGGTTTTCTAGAACTGGGAACAATAGCAAGCTTGAAGACCCTCGGATGGCAGGCTTCCTGCCTCCCTTGGCTACACGCCTGCTGTGAGACCACGTGTGGGCAGTCAGAGGGCGCAGGGCGCCGGGATGCCAGGACAGAGGTCCTCTGTTCTCTCCAGCGCACATTGGTCAGATTCTCCACAGGGCAAGGCACCTCCATGTGTTTTGGGCTGAGCAATATGGAACCTTTTGTGAAGCAGGCATTGGCTGGCTTCAAGTCATGTAAGAGCAAGTGTTTAAAAAGGTGAAGTGGGGCAGGGACAAAAAAATAACAGTTCTGCGTTGGTAACTCAATACTTTCTGTTACTTTGAGCTATTTGAGAATACACATTGAATAAGCTACCTACTAAAATATAGATGTCAAATCTTTTCATAAACTGTGGCTATGAATAAGAGTAGTTTTATATTTTCATGAAACTTTTAAGACTGAATATAGGCCAAACTCGTTTTAAATTTTACTCTGTCTCCCCTGGATATTTCTTGAGAGCTTGTTTGGAGGTTCTAGCAGGGCGGCGCAGCTACTCGTATACCCTTGACCGAAGACCGGTCCTCTGGGGGGAGCGGAGGTCGTCCTCTTCGACTGATCGCGCAGCTTCGGGAGGGACGCACATGGGTCGGTGAGGGAGGAGGGGGACACCCGCCTAGCCAGCCAGATCAGCCGAATCAACCCGGGCGATCAATGGGGTGACAGATGTCACATGACATGTCCGTTCTTACAAACTTTCTTTCTAACGTGCATTCAAGATTATGCATGATCAGGCCCTGACATAACTTTCCAGCTTCACCTCATCCCTCTTACAACTACAGCATTGCAACTACACCTTTGCAAATTCTGGTCTGTCTGCCTAAAAGGTTCCTTTCCTCATTTTCCATATCACATTGAATAAGACTGATCAATCTCCACTATGACACTGATTCATATTTGTCTAGTACCTATCATATAATAAGAATTCTATAAATGTCTTATTTCTCTAAACTGTAAGAGGATTTCAAGTCCTTAATTAAATATTTAATTCCTTTATTTTGCATCAACTTTTATGAGTAATTAATTTGTATCAACTACCCTGCTATGCCATGGGAAGACAAAAATCAGACTTCATCGCTGCTCTTGAAGTGCTTATGGTGCATTAGATAATAAAGACTGAGAAATACATTACTATAATGCAGTTTGTCAGCCCTTTGCCTCCATGAATGGCTGCAACGTTATTTCCTTTCCAATGCCAAACGGGAATTGTGTGTTCACCAAGTGGATCTCTCCTCTCTGAGATCTCGTGTACGTGTTTCAGAATCAGCCAACTCCTAATATTCCATTTTCTTTTCTTTTTCCCCCAGCATGACCAGAGCTTACAGCACTAAATTGTTTTCCTCTCGCCTCTAAATCTGCCTTACCACCACTTGATTTTCTTGGGCTTTCCTAGTTTCCTATAAAGGAAAGCGAACAGACACTTTTGTTAGATGGGTTTTCACTACTGTATGATCACTGCTGGGAAACAGTAATGAATGGAAATAATATGTAGGGAACACACGAATTTAGTTTAGCGTGTTCTGGTATATTGTTGCTGAATACCTGGGTATCCCATTGGTTTTCTGTTTGAGCTTTGATTCCAGAAAATAAACTCACTGTACTCCCTCCTGCTTTCTAACTGCCACTGAAGTGATTGCTTATCCTGTTCTTTTTGGAGGTCCCTTTCCGTGCAAGGAGGCTAGGAAGTCTATCAATAGTGTAAAGGATCTAGCCATCATCAACTTAGATGCCCCTTCAAAAATAAGGGGAGGTTCATTTCTCTACAGACCTTTCCACCTGAGGATAGCAAGCTCACTTGACCCCTGCCTCACAAAGGGAGGTTTCCTGTTAGTCTTTACCCTACAAAAACTTATTCTAGTCCATCAGTTGACACTTTTTCCACCCGAACTTTTTCTTACAGCTTCCCTGCAAATGGACAGCAGTCACTTTCTTTCACCAGGATACTATTTCTTCACTCGCCTGAATGTTTGTTTTAAATGGCAATGCATTGTAAGGCCAAGAAAGCACAAGCCTCACCAAGCAGTAAGCTCTAGGAAGGCAGTGATTGTTCTGTGGACTTATTAATTATTTCATAACAATGAATTTATCTGAGTATCACATATAATTTATGTATCAAATTATACATTGTTCATATTAAATTTTAAAATACTTTTAGAAGAAAAGCACACTTATCTAGCACGCTGTGGGTAAAAGTTAATATTTTTAATTAAATGATATTAAATTAGGATAATTCTTTTTGAGTACTTAAAGACAGTTATTCTAGTCAGTGCTTAGTTAGGATAAATTCTATATTAACAGGTTACAAAGACAAAAATAAAACAAAACAACAACATAAATCCAATGTCACAAATTTACTCATAGCTATGTCTTCCAGAAAATATATTCTCAAACACTATATGCAGAATAATCAAGTGGAACTCTTCATAAAGTCTGAGGTTGGGCTCAAGATCTAGTGCAGGCATTGAGTAAATGACAATTTCAATATATATCTTTTTCTTAGTGGTTAGACTAGCCACTTTTATAATGTGACAAAAATATAGTCATTATCTTTTAAAAAGAGGCTTGCACTTGAAATTTTGAATACTTATTTAGTTTGTTATGCTATATAATTGAATATATTATTATACTTAATATTCAATATTTGATTAATTAACAACATAGATAAGCCTATGTTGTTAATCAGAATATGAGCTTTGAATGAAGACTGTGTGCATCTTAATCCTCATTCTTTGTTATATAACTCCATGATTTTAATGAAAATTTTAGCCCCTTTGGGCCATAATTTGCCAATTGGTAAAATGACTCCTTACTTTATAAAGCTAATGCCAGGATTAAATGAGAATCTGGGACATAGTTACAATGAAATATAAATTAGCTATGACTATTCAGATTGCTTTGCAGTTCTGTCCACTATAAGGATTTAAAATCTGTTTTTGTGGTATTTATATTTTATTATATACATAGATCTTAGGTGTATACCCTAAGGTTTTCCCATAATAGTTCCAATTTATGCCTGTTGTCCAAGAATTCTCTCTGGATTAGCCTTTGTCCTAGAAAATGTTTCATGGTTTGAACAACAAATTATATAGCATATATGATGTAACTGTACGTTTGGAGAGCATTGAATCCATAACTAAATAAATATCAGCCAATTGCATGTAAAAATGTTTTTCTTTCTTTTCCCTTTTGATATGATATTTCAAGTTTTATAGGTGTAGTTATTGAGGACTCTCTGCTAATCTGGCTCCATGAACTCTTTTTAATTATACTAGTATATATATGAAAACAGTAAAGAGTTTTCTCAAAATATTAAAAATGGAACTGACTTATGATCTAGTGATTCAATTTCTGTGTATATATCTGAAGAAACCCAAAACATTAATTTGAAAGAATATGTGCAACACGATGTTCATTGCAGCATTATTTACAATAGCCAAGTTATAGAAGCAACCCAAATGCCTATCAGTAGATGAGTAGATAGAAAAGCTGTGGTATATACATATAATAGAATATTACCCATAATATTAAAAAAGAATGAAATATTACCATCTGTGATAGCATGGATGGACCTAGAGGGAATTATATTTAGTGAAATAAGTCAGACAGAGACAAATATTATGTAATTTTAATTATATGTGAAATCTAAAGAAAGAACAGTATAAACAAACAAACAAAACTAAAACAGACTCTTAGATACAGAGAACAGACTGATGGGTGAGAGGGGAGGGGCCTTGGGGGAATGGGTGAACAAACGGTAAAGAGATTGAGAAATACAAATCGGTAGTTACAAAATCGTCATGGGGATGTAAAGTACGGCATAGGAAACATAGTCAATGCTAGTGTTCCAACATCTCCCAGCTGGCCCTGTGTACCGATTGTCCAAGGCAAACAATAAAAGATGAAAAAGGAGAGGGCTGGGGAACGGGAAATGCACCGACCTTAGTTGTAATCACTGACATGAAAGAGAACACTAAACACCCTCCAGGGAAGGTCTTGAGTGTGTCAGAAAGGAAAGCCTGCGTCTCCTCATCTAAGTACTGAATCAAAATGTCAATTTTGCCCACCTATCCAACGTCAACAGATCAAAATCTTCCAACCTTGTATGTCTCTGACCTCCTGATTTCTAAAATCGGAAAGCAGGTGACTCACTGTAATGAATTCACATTCTGAATTCTAAGCATATTTTTGTATAAGTTCATTGACCTCATTAAAACTTCTTAAAATGACAAACATAGATGGCTAACAAACATTATTTTTAACTAAATATATCACTTCTTTTATTAGAGGTGAGCGAGGAAGGCTATTAGAGAAGAATTTGCGATTTTGATAATTAGGATTTAAGGTAGATTTTAACACCATAAAGGGCAAAACTGTAGCAAATTTTATGGCCATTGTGAGAGATGGGTCAGAAGCAAATAAAACTGATACGATTTACAAAGTCTCAATTTTGATCAAAAAAAGAAGCAAGGCAGCAAGATGTGTACGTCACTTTATATAACCCAATTCAATCATTGTCAAACGTATCTTGAGGTCCCTGTCAATTTTATAACAAAACCTGCTCTCAGTCAATATCTTCTTACTTCTTCAACTTATCAAACCTCTTCTGACTTTTATCATTTTATACTGTTTTGAAATTCTCTTTTCTTTTGGGCATGATGCCATTGATGATTTGATGGCAGGAGCTTCTCACCCTCTGAAATGTGTGTCTGTCTGAACTACCTTTACCTTTGTTCGTCTACTTTAACCGATTCCCTGATGCTCTCTGCAAATACAGATGATAAATGCCATTCAGTTTCTAATGCTTAAGGAATGGATCATCAAATCATTTATAAAATTCCCCAAAAGGTTGAATCTACCCACTTGTCCTTCATTTAATTACTAGCCTGCAAAATAAAAGAAACAGAAGTAGTATTAAATGACATTTTGGACCAGAAAAAAAAAATCAGGTTGCTAGAAGAGCATATTTGAAAGAATGATTAATCTCTCTGAATTTGATAATCAAAACATTTTGACACTCACTGGCAGTCTTAATGATTACTGTAATTTAGCTGATGGGTTCATTAATAAGGCTCCAGGACTACTTCATAATATTTAACACCGTCATCACTACAGTTAAGGTTATACAGAACAAGTAGGCAATTCCTTAGGATCTGTACAACATGCTCTCAATAATCTGGGCAGGAGACTATGCATAATGGTTTCTGGCAAATAAGTAACCAGGAATGTCATCGTGTCTGCTGGTAGCCCTTGGTCCTGCCTTACAGGTGCCGTGTCCCCTAACTCTCCCAAAGGACTTGCTTGCCAAGAGCTCATTCTGTAAATTTTAGCTCCTTGCAGAGGGAGTTAAAAAAAAAAAGCACGATCACAACAAAGTATAATAACCCTTTAAATCTCACTGGAAATATGAGAATAGTGTTGGTTTTGGTGCAGTAATACAGAATGGCCAATCCTGTGGGAAGTAAAATTCAGCAGAATCTGTGAGAGGAGCACACTGTAGGGGAGAAGATATTTGCCAATGATACATCTGACAAGGGGTTAAATTCCAAAATATATACTAGTAAGAAACTCATACAACTTAACAAAAGGAAGACAAACAATCCAATTAAAAAATGGGTAAATGAACTAAATGGATACTTCTTCAAAGTGGACATACAGATGGCCAAGAGACATATGAAAAAATGCTCTAAGTCACTAATCATCAGAGAGATGCAAATTAAAACAACCATCAACAAATGGCTACCATCAACCAAGTAGCGGGATGTAAAAGCCTAGGAAATAGGTGGTAGAAAAAAAAGAGCCCGTGAAAGTCTTTGGTAGGAAAGAAATCATAGAGAGGAGTCAGAAAAGCCAAGAAGGGGAGAGAGAAGGTGGGTCACGGTAAAGCGGAAATATTTTATAATTATTTTATTAAAGTCTGTCTTCTGTATGAGATTGCAGGCTTTAGTATATTTTGTTCACCACTCTACTAGCATTTTCAGCTTATAATTGAAGTTTGGTGTTTAACATATTGTAGTTGCCTATTAAATAAATAAATACCCAACTCAGAGACTGAGCCATAGAAAATACAGATACATTTTTGGGAGAAGACTAAAGTTTAATATCCATATCCTACTTTTGGCTTATGAAAAAAATAAATTGATTGTATTTAAGTTATATGAGGTATGTGGGCTTTGTGCCATTTATCAGAATCCTTATTTTGTTAAATTATGCAATACACTTCAGATAGACTGCCAATAGTGCTTGCCCCGTGCCATAGTGGCCTCCCTTGAACCACCCACTTCATTCCACATCCCGTTCAGGCATCAGCAGCGCTGCTGGGTGTATGCTCGGCTGTTATGCGATTTTGCTGTTATGCGATTTTACCACACTCGCAAAATCGCACACAGCCGACCATACACCCAGTATGATAGCGCAAAATCGCGAATCGCGATACCATACTCTATTTGTTATCTTACTTCTATCATTGACAGTCCCTCTAGGTTGTGGGCTGCTTGCCTGTGTTCCTGAGAAGCATCTACGGTACCAGTCTATAGAGTGTTTTTTCTTTAGTGGATTACCGGTATGTTTACCGGTAATAAACTTGCACTGTTTTATGTATATGTTTGATTACATACAGCCTTGTGACAGTTTTCCTGCATGTCATAAGCATTTGAATATAAATTAAAATGTTAAAATCAAATCTGATATTGTTTTACCTTTTATTTGGTGTGTGGAAGGTGTGCGGAAGAGGGGGTAGTCTTATACGGCGAGTATATAACAAACTCTGTATTTTGAGTGGAAATGTTAGGGGGTCGTCTTATACGCCCAGTCGTCTTATACGCCGGCAAATACGGTAAATTGATTGTATTTAAGGTTCTATTAGGAATGTGGGTTTTGTGCCACTTATCAGAATCCTTATTTTGTTAAATTATGCAATTCAGAAACCATGAGATTGGAAAGGAGCACCATGCTTATTCTACAAAATTCTGTTGAACCAACAAAAAATTGTGAACATGTAAAAAAAAATCAGATAAAAACAAATATATAGCATCTGAACGGAGAACTGCATTTTAGAAAATCAGAATTGCCTTCTGGGTTCTAAAAACATAGTCCCCAGCAAACACCAGTACCAAGAACAAGAAAGAAATCAGATGAAGGAAATGTTAACAAGAACTCATGTTGAGATAACATAGAAACAAAAAAAAAATTGAGACTACAAATATCAGATTTACTTTTACCACAATCCTTGTTGGAAAACTCATTCTAAGCTGAAATATTAAAAAAAATAATGGTTGAGCACTTTCCTGGTTATAAAGGCTTAAAATAAAAATGTTGGGCATTGAATGTAGAATATTTTCATTTATCCTACATAGGTGGTCTTCAGATCTAAGGGATTTGGAAATAAACAAAGCCATTTGCTGCTATTAAAGTTCAAGAGGTTTTTATTTTTATGCAATGTTATTTTCATTCTTATTAGTTTAAGCACATGAAGACAACAAAACTATGCTCAATTTGACCTTTTATAATTAGGTTCATAAAGCAATGAAATTTCGAAATAAAATTTTTATAGAAATTCTGTTGTTTAATGTTAAACAGGGATAGGGTATACTACTGTCCAGTACTACCCAATTATTAATGCTGGGGATCTCCTTTCTCAAAATTACTACCACTCTGGGTGTCGAAGTCTCTCATTTATCAACTCAAGAAATCTATGAATGTCAGTCCAGAGAGGGCCCAGGAAATTTTTGGGTCAGTGACAGAACTCTTAAGCTAGAAGTTCCATGGGCAATGGGTAGGTTTCTATAGATGGAAGGCCCATTCTACCACCAGACTATCCTGCTCTATCTGGGTGATAAGCCATCTCTGTGTGTTGACTTGACCACCACAGGACTCCCTGCTGCTGGTCACTAAGGGTGATGGGCAGTCTCCCTCTAAGACACTGCTCTTCACATGGCTATTCAGCCCCCAGGTCAGTCCTTCTAATTTCTCTCCCTCTGACTAACTGTGTGTGTTTCCCACCCAGCACCTCTTTTCCGTCTCCCTTTGCCTTCCTTCTTAACCCAGATAAACCCATCTTCTCTGGTTATTCACATGCAACATGCATGTGAAGTATTCTTTTTCTCCACTATTTTTTATACTGTTTAACTGTTACAGCATAAACTCTGTGCTGTACTTTCTTCAAGCCTCCATTCTGCAATGACTACTTGCTCTATTCATTCTTACTATAACAGTCCTACTTCTCTTTGAGGTAATATGGGTACTTCTGAGTCACTGGTGGTAAGATTCTCATACAAGTGAAACAAAGCAAACATAAAAATTAGTATTTCAAGATGCCTCACTGCAAATAGTAACATCAATGCTGTTGCTATTTCACACATAGATGAGGCTTAATCTTGATATTGAACCTAAAGTCAGTACAGAAACATAACTAGTGAGCATTGTGTATAGTCTCTCTCTCTCTCTCTCTCTCTCTATCTCTCTCTCTCTCTTTCTCAATTATTACCAGTATTAATACTGGTAATAATTAAGGAATTAAGGAGTTAATGGGTTAAGGGGAGAGATAAGGTTTTAGGTTGGTCTAGGTATATAAAGACACAAATAAGTGTAAGAGATAGTATACAAAAAATGTTGACTGTTGCCAGGTCCACAGCCCCTCTTTATGTGGCCATTTTTTATACCATGTGGCTCTAAAACTTAACCAATAGGGAGTGCGGAATCTGATTCAAGGTGACTTACCCACAGCTGGTCAGTATATATGACTTCAGTGGTTTGGTTTAAAAATAGAATTTGTACCATATCTCTCACACACACACACACACACACACACACACACACACACACACACACACACCTGCATCTATTTGCTGAAAGTCTCTCTTTTCACAATTTCAAAATCTTGAAAGAGAAATCACAGAAAGGCAATCACAGAAAGTTTTCATGAGAAAGGGTACTTGAGGAATAGGTAGGAAGTAGATCAATGGAAAGAAAGAGGAAGGACATTTAAAGTCATGAATGCAAAATAAAAGAAAAATATCTTTGCCATATGAACAGGTTATATTCACATGATAGTGAGTTTAAAGAAAAACTCCTTAAAATAATTATGTCAATGGGAATTTTTATCAATCGCAGATGCTCCACAGCTTGTCCTGAGAGCACATATATGTAGTGTGTGTTTGCATGTGAGCTTCAATTGTGTCTAGCCACCATTATAGGCTGTTAGATGAATAATACATGAAGATTTGACTACACCAATGAAAACATAAAAGTATTGAGGGAATAAAATAGTTGACATAGGTAATTTGTGATGTGACTTTTTGAACTAAAAAAAATCATGTAATGGTCAAAGTAAATCAATTCTGTTAGAGCAAAGAATTCTTCAATCAACAAGCAATTCTATATAATTTTTAATAGACTAATTAGAAGAAACAAATGTCACAAAATGTTCATTACCTATTAATGATGTCATATTAAATTCTTAATTTGAATTCCAAGAAGAATAAGATCCATGACAACTGTGAGTTTAATTAGCTTAAGTTGATAAATTACATCTTAAAAAATAAAGATAATCTACCACCCAAATGAACCCTTTCACATAAGTTTAAAATTTATTAGTGAGCGAGGCATTCACAGACTAATTATAAAAGTTGTTAGGTTATAAATATAAAAGGAAGAAAAAATAAAAAATTTATATATCTTGTCAAAGACATTTTAATTTCTCTTGTGTCCCCAGTCTGAGGAGCAAATGAAAAGGCCACAAAATTTCAGGAAATATTATACTTATTAGTGTTATTGACTTTTCTATTTAATTTATGAGAAATTGCCTTCTTGTCTTCCAAAATAATTTTCCCTCCGAGTCAGAGAGCAGTTTAGTCTCTTTGGAAAAGACTTTTTGGTAACCATGTATTTCTTTAGCTCTCTTCTTTAATCTCCATGTCGATTGGGCATTGCTAATGAAATAAAAACTTACAGAAATAAGGAAAACATCTGTAATCTATTGTTTTCTATTTATTAAAGAAATGTTTATTAACTTATATGTTGAACATTTATTTATACTAATTATTTCTCATAATTAAAAACACAAATAGCAAAACACTAAAAAAATAACTTCAATTTGCTTGAGAAAAATAAATTATGTTTTTAAAAAGTTTTATTTTTGTCTTTCAAGTGAACATATATTGGAAGGACTTTCCAATAAAAAAGCCATGCCATTGTACTCACACTGTTGTAAGTTTATACTGCTTTTTAAATGGAAATGGTCAAATTTTTTTCCATACCCACTAAATGCCTCATTCTGACATAGTTCCATTTATTTACAGCTTTTCTTTAATAGTCCAAAGTCATCATTAGTGATGACCCCTTTGACAATGTAAGCCTTTATAGCAAGTGCCCCAGATTTCTATGGGCAGCAAATTGGCCACAAAAGCTGCCCAGCCACATACAGGATCATTTCTTATGCAAAAGGAAGAATGACTCAGAGGGAGGAACCAAAAGCCCCAGAGAAAAATTTCTTGGGAGCTAGATATCCCCTAATCAAGTATCTGACAATATCTTTAGCAGGAATTCAGAACTGCAATCAACCAGTGACTATTCTGTGCCTATTTTTCTTCTCCCATTTTTCTGTATGGGAGTGTGCATTGCAGTTATTCTGTCTCTGTTTCTGTATTTTGTGTGTGTGTGTGAGAGAGAGAGAGAGAGGCCTCTATGTCAGTCTGTACACAAACATGGATCCACAAAGACAAGAGAGAGAGGCAGAGAGAGAGAGAGAAGAAGAAGAAGAAGAAGAAGAAGAAGAAGAAGAAGAAGAAGAAGAAGAAGAAGAAGGTTTACAGAACTACCCATACCCAAGGATTTAGAGGAGCCATACCCAAGGAAACTGACCCAATATGTCTCATCTGCACTTAACCTCAGTTAGATAAAGAGAATCTGAAGCCTGAACCTCAAGTTGACCATGATGAGACAAGTCATTAACTCTCTGAAACTCAGTTTCTTCATCTGTAAAATAAAGAAAATTCAAACATATCATTTTAAGCTTCTCCTCCTCCTCCTCCTTCTTTTTTATTGATTCTCATTTGAGGATATTTTTTTAATTGACTTTTAGAGAGAGTGGAAGAGAGGGGGAAAGACAGAAATATCGATGTGAGAGAGACACATTGATTGGTTGCCTCCCACATTGGTCTGGGAACCAACCACAACCGAGGTATGTGCCCTTGACCGGAATTGAACTATTCAGTCTGCAGTCCAACGCTCTGACCACTGAGCAAAACTAGCTAGGGCTCTAAGGTCCTTTTTCAATATTTTAATGATTATGTTACCTGCAATTTTTTATTATTATTTATAATACTTCTTTACTATCCTGGCTGAATCAAGGGTTGGCTACATTATCTTATTGAACACTATATACTTGTATTAGGTCTTTTCAGGTAGCAGTTTCCCAGAGAGAGATTATCCTATCTTTTCTATATTCTCTAAAATTTCCATCATGCTTATTTTAGAGCCAAGTATTCATTAGATGCTTAATAAGTATTAAATGGTGAAGTTGGCCGTGTTAATCTGCGGTATCCAGGCTGCTTGCACTATTGCTGCTGACATTTCTTTTGCTTATTAAAACCATTAACAATATGAGTGTGTGCTCTTTGCTACTATAACATGACAGATGAGGGAGCTTACGATACTGACCTATCTCAGGTGACTGGAAATTGATTTCTAATTTCTGATGGAATTCAAGAATAATTTACAGTGTGAACTGTTCTTTGGGAGATAGTTTTCATCACCTTTTATGTCACTGAGGTTATCTTTGTAGATTATATAAGATATATTTTGACAAGGTGATCCTTGTTTCAAAGGCATACTTCAGTTAAGAGTAAAAAGATCATAGATCAACCAAATGAGATGCCTAAATGAGATACCAAAACGCTCAGTTTCCTGACTGAGGAAGGCTTGGCGAACTACTTGGGGTGAGCCTGTGCTATTATGCATATTTGATGCATGTTTGAGAACTGAGGTTTTTCATTATTCATAGTCCCACCAAATGAAGCCAGAAACTTTCCAAAGTCATTTAAAATGGAACGTTCTCTCTTAACAAGCACTTTATCTTCAACTTGCAGCTTCTATGTGGACGAAAATAAATGATGAGAAGCTACCAAAAATCTCAAAGTTCTTGTTGAAATCCTTCTGACCTCTTCAAGGGTCTTCTAAAGGATGCTGTTGCCCGCATCTTGGTCCTTTGACCTGAACTTACTTTTTGGAGGTTTGAATGCTGAGTTTACTAACAAAGAAAAACCAACTTTTTATACTTTGTAAAAAAGAAAACTATGCCTAGAACAAAGAAGCCCAGGAATATTCACTATTGAACCAATTTTTCCTCAGTAGCTTTCACAGAAACTGTGATTACATAACACTAAAAATGACTTACCTATTATCTG
The DNA here is from genome assembly GCF_000327345.1 of Myotis davidii. Taxonomy (NCBI): domain Eukaryota; kingdom Metazoa; phylum Chordata; class Mammalia; order Chiroptera; family Vespertilionidae; genus Myotis; species Myotis davidii. The sequence goes on along the minus strand of NW_006299705.1, from coordinate 10,211,863 downwards.
GTTAATAGAATCAGTCAGAGGGAGCAAATAGGACATTCCATCAGATACATTTCTTGTGTTTGTTATTTTTTAAGCGAATTATGTAGAGCTAATCTCTAAGACTAAAGGCCATTTTTGCAGTATAAAAAGAAGTACCCGGTTTAATCCAAAAGCCATTAGAATAAGCTTTATCAAATAGGCACACAAAAGCATACTTACACATAATTAAGGTAGAAAGGGATTTTGAGATCCAGAGCAAAAGACTGCTTTGCCAGTGTTAGTATTTCCCTCACTATCACATGTCATTAGGAAGTTTTAGAGAAAAAAGAGAAAGCTTTTTTTTTTTTTAACACAACTTGATTCTTTGTTTTCAGAGTATTCCTTCAAGCCATAATAACTTAAATAAATTTCTAAGATCATGCTTAAATAAAAGATTCAGCCTTTGTGGTCTAGTGAATTTGTGACGATGTAGTGTGACCGTGGTTAATAGAATTATATAGGTGTCGCATATACTATTCTATAGTACATCCTGTGTATATTGTATTGTGTGTTCACTATCCAAAGTCAAGTTACTTTCTGTCACCACTTATCCCCCCTGCACCTTTTTCAACCTGCCCTCAACCCCCTTTTCCTCTTGTAACCACCATACTATTGTCTGTGTCTATGAGGGTTTTTTCTTGCTTAATCCCTTCACCTTTTTCACCCAGCCCCACAACCTACCTCCTATCTGACAGCTATCATTCTGTTTTCTGTATCTGAGTCTGTTTCTATTTTGTTTATTCGATTCCACATATAAGTGAAATCATATGTCCTTGAGTCTTCTGCCTATTTGATTCAGTAGACTTCTACTAGATTGTTGAGACAAAGAAAGTCAGGCTGGTTTTATTGCCTCAATGAGAAGTCAGAAAATTACTCCTTTTCCTAAAATACTCCATATGGAACCGTCGCTGGGGAAGTCCGTCCTTAATATCTGTGACTGGAGGGAGATGCCACAGGCAGGACTGATGTGATGCACAGGTGATGGCACCACCCTCCAGTGGGAATCTCTGTGGGTCTGCTGAATAGTCTTTTTTAATGATAATTAACCCAAGGCTTTGAGAATGCATTTACATTTCCTTCCTAATGTTAAAAAGCTAGTACAGGGGTGGGGAACCTTTTTGTGAGTGGTGCCAAAACCAGCAAAATCTCTAACTCAAAATTCTTCTGCGTGCCAATTATGTATAATTTTTTATGTACAATTATGTATAATTTTTTGAGAACATGTTACGCCTACTTGATATCTCTTAAGGTGTACATATATGAAGAACTTTGAAGAAATAATAAAATTCATTCAAGCGACAAAAACACAGTATATGATGATGAAAAATACATTTATTTTTTAATGTATACATGTACACTGATAGTCCGACAGAAAACTTTATGACTCGGTTTGATATTATCAGTGGGCCGTTTGCTGCTGCATCACTGATGACAGAGATTTTACATCAGGTTTATATTTCGTGACCTTTGGAGATATGCACGAGCTACTACTTTCATCCGTCAGGCTACTCCTATTACGAGACTTAACAAAATCCATCACTGAGAACAAAGATTCACAATTGTAAATGGAAGATTATAAGAGAGGGTTTCGCGTGCCAGCAAAAGTTACTGGCGTGCCATTTTTGGCACGCGCGCCCGGGGTTGCCCACCCTTGAGCTAGTAGAAGCCACAGGGCCTGTTGCCTCTGTTATTTTGACCACCTCTAATCCAGCAGGCAGGAGGCATGGCTGCCCCTGGTAGCTTAGCAGGAGTCAGGCCCATGGTCTTGCAGGGCTTAGATTTCCTCCCTATCCAGCTGGGAAAGTTAAGAAAGGAGTCAAATCATGCTCAGAACCTTTTCATCTGAGGATTTTTCTAAACAAGCTGATGATTTTCACTTAACACTGAAGTTAATTTCAGTAAGAGCATCTCTTCCCAAAGCAACATTGAAATGAATAATATACAAAATTTTGGTTGAATTTATAATGAGAATATACTTCTGCTAACGTTTCTGGCCTTTTGCTCAATAATTTTTTTTAAAAAAGCATGTTCCTTAGGACATATTGTTTTATTTTCTCATTTTCTCTAAATCATCTCATTTGCTGATAATAAGTTTACAGTAAGTCTTTTTGAGAATGTTTATGTTTAATTTCTTAGCTTTTATCTTCATAATCTCCTCACACCTATTGATGGAGGGCATGATACATAACATTACTGGTTGAGGAGTGGGAGGATGATTCATACATGGTTTGGATGCCGTTTAAACATGGAGAAAAAAATCATTTTTTGTACTTACATGTTTAAAAGTATTTAATTTTTTTAAACCACCTCAACATTAACCTGTCAACACAACAAATCATGGGTTTTGGAGTCATACCAACCTGGATTTACATACTAGTCTTGTTATTGAGCCATTCTGAGGTTTTATGCAAATTTTGCTATGCAGCAGGCAATCCAGAAATGTTGGATTCCTTTCTTGATATTTTTCTGTTTTGCCTTTCACATTAATTATTTGCCATTAGAAACACATTTTATTTTCCATGCCAATATTGTCTTATAAATGTAAATGTCCATGGTATATAGGTATATAAAATATTATTTATGTTCTCAAAGTCTAAAATATTTGATAAAAATAAAGGCATGTATTTATCAGGATAAAATTTCTCTCTGAATATAAATAAACTCACAACAGTGTTAAAAACATGGATTAATTTTTATTACATAAAAATGTCAATGATAGAAGAAATGAATTCATGTGAATATAATTTTTCTAAATGATAATAGGAATCTTTGTAATTGTATATCTCAGTATGGTACTCGCCTGTGTCTCTGAACATGTATGTTGACCAGATAAGAATTTTGCATTTCAAGAGAATTGCAAAAGGAAGCAACTATCCTGATATTAGTCTATCTTTTCTGTCTTCAACTATGGCTCCAAATTATAACTTGAAAGAGGACATACAATCATTAATGTTAGAGCAATGCTAAAAAGTAAGAGATACCACCCAAACATCCATATCTTTGTTCAAAAACTTATATGGCTCATAAATTCAACCTTGATAATCATAGCTTACATTTAGAAAGAAAAAAATTGTTTCAAATATAGGAATGTTAGAATATTTTATCAAAAGAAATGCCATAAACATATCACATTCTTATTTTATTTTTGTTCCTTATGTTTTCTTATAAGAGAAATTCAAATAGAAAGAGAATAGAAATGATATTCATATAACAGAGAGAAAAATCCATGGGGAATAAAGCGACTCTATTAAATATTGGAAAAACCATTTAGTGTCTTAGGTTTTAAATTTATTGTTTCACCAAACAGTATTTCTGAGGTGGGAAAAAGTGCCTCTAGTTTGCTAAAAGAAAACATTGAATTTTTACTTTAAAGGGAGTGCTGTGAGAGTCCATTGGGATACTGCTATATTTGGATGGCCAATGTTCACGTGCAGTTGCAGGTTAAAAGAAAATAACAAGAACCCTGTGTTAAGAAAAAGCTCACTACAGGCCGATCAAGAATAATACTCAGTTCAATACATTTGAAACCATTAAGTATCTCAAATTGTTCTTTTGCTGAAGGGGGATCTTGAGACCATCTTTCTTTCTTTTTTCTTTTTTTTTTTACCTAGCCATCATGCTTTCATCAAGACTGCATTGCTAAAAACTATCACAGCTACATATTCTGTAATCATCTTCTTTGACAGAAGATTCTGCATAAGATTCAGATAAGACAAACTTATTCCATGGTGGTAAACTTATTTGGGATGTTTTGTTGGTATCATCCCTCTCTTTAATGCATCTAAGAATAGTAGGACATTGCAGCCTCCTGACATTGCTAAATAAGAAATTATTTTAAAACTCTGTTTATAAATGTAAGGACTGTGGTTCAGATAGATTGAACTGAGCACTTGATCATTTTTAAAAGAGCATTGGTTTAGGAATTACGCTTGATTTTGAGGTCTGGTTTAAATTTTGTGCAAATCATTTAACTCTGGCAGTTTCCTCCATTCTGAGATGAAGATGTCACATTTCCTCCCTATCGGCTTTAATGGACAGTTGTACACAGTATTGAGCAACTTTCTGCTAAGCAAGCCCCACCTCATAAAGTTAATCCCCAGCTTGTGTGGCATTGCAAACTGTTATGTTATTACACTAGGACAGTGATGGCGAACCTATGACACGTGTGTCAGAGGTGACATGCGAACTCATTTTTTTGGTTGATTTTTCTTTGTTAAATGGCATTTAAATATATAAAATAAAGATAAAAAATATAAGTCTTTGTTTTACTATGGTTGCAAATATCAAAAAATTTCTATATGTGACACGGCACCAGAGTTAAGTTAGGGTTTTTCAAAATGCTGACACGCCGAGCTCAAAAGGTTCACCATCACTGCACTAGGACTTTAAGAGGGAATCATTTATATGTAAATTCTTTATTAATTTGTAAGATTCCTCAGGTAAATCGCCCAGGGTTCATTCATCCTTTTATGGCCAACACCTGGCATAAAGGCCAGTACAAATTAGGTAGACAGAAGATTCTAAATTAAAAAAACACATTTTATAAACTGCTGCCTTTTCTGATTACATTGTGTTTTTCTTTTTGCCTCTGTCACTACCTGGCTTCAAATTTCTTCTCTGAAATCTGTTATAAAATTAATGTAAATGTTTATCTGTCCATGTTGGAGAGGAAAGAAAGTAATCTGATTAGGATATTAGGTAAGCAGCCCCTTTTAACTGATGTCCACATAACTAGAACCATCTAAATTAAGTTCTAATAATGAGAATATAGTAAAAGTACTTAATGATGTACATAAAAATACAAAATTTTTCTTTGGTAATTTATAAAGCATCTCGGTATCATGGTGAGCCTTTGGGCCATAGAGAAGGAGGAAAGCAGGGAGGGGAAAAGAGAGGGGCAAGGAGAAAAGCTCATATTGTGTGTGTGTGTTATCTGGAGTTTTAGAGAAGAGACAACTGAGACTCAGATTGAGTGGCTTCTTCAGGTCACATCCGACTGGTAGCAGAGCTGCCCACGTGTGTCTGAACGAAAACCTGTGATCTTTCCACTAAGCCATGTTCAAGTGTTCCAAAAGGGAAGCTATGTGGCACAAAATAATTTAAATTCTGCTGAAAAACTATTATAATGTTTAGGCCGAAAACATATATTTTCCTTTTACCCAAACTCACTCTGCCCTGTGTTGGGTAGAGTATACATCTTCATTCTGAAACTTGTGTACCTTCAGTAGCTTTATCTGACTTAACAGATTTTTTTCTGTTGCCCTTGCCATGAAAAGAAGCAACTGATATAACTCTTCTCCTCTCTCCAACCCCACAAAGACCTTATATATTTATAGGCACATGGACATGGGCAATAGAGTAGTGAAGACATGGGGGATGGGTAAGGGTTGGGAGGAGGAAGAGGTAAATTGGCGGGGGAAGGGAAGATATCTGCAATACTATCAACAATGAAAAGTATATTAAAAAAGAATGAATAAAGAAGATAATTTTAGATTATGAAAAAAGGAAGCAACTGATATTTGGGTGTCAAATTAAGGTAATAATTTCATGTCCTTGACTTTATAGGTTTATGAGTCCAGTACAGTTCCAGGGTTTAATCAATTCATGAGGCAACTGTATAAAAGTTTACAAATAATCTTTTTATATGATTTTCATAACTGAATTAGAATAGCATTTTAAAATCAATTTAATTTGAAAAAAATTTACAGGCTGACAAGTACGGATTAATGGATTTCCCTTCCTTCTAACCAAATAATTTCAAATATTCCTTTTACTCTTTTTGAAAAGTGACATGTCTTATTTTTCCATTCAATTCCAGTTCCCTTCAAAATCACTGAAGCATTTCCCTGAAAATTACTAACATTTGAGGGAGAAACCTATGAAACCAATTCTCCCAAACATAGTGATTTAATTTTAATTAGTATAATTTATAAATCCCAAACTGCTCCTCTACTAAGGGACTTTTCAGAATTTTGAAGTGCATTGTGATTAGAACATGTAGATCAAAGACATTTCCAAATCCTTTTTTATTAAGCTTAGTTGTAATAGTAGTAGTAATATAGCTACTAACCTATCCTGAACACCAGCTTTGGAAGTATTGGCATAACTATGTCACTTCGTCACTTGAAGTGTGAGCATGTGCATGTAAGCATAGGTGTGCGCACGTGCGTGTGCGCGCGCACACACATACACATACACACACACACACATACCTGAACAACACCACAAAAACAAAAAACATTTCCTGTGAAATAAACTATCTATCTTTATAACAAAATGCAAAAATAAGATTATAATTATGATAGGCAGAGTCATAAATATCTATCAATTATTGGAAGTCATTATTATATTACTAGAGGCCCAGTGCATGAAATTTGTGCACAGGGGTGTGTGGGGGGGTGCCCTCAGCCTAGCCTGCACCCTCTTGCAATCTGGGACCCCTCGAGGGATGTCTGACTTCCAGTTTAGGCTCCAAACTGCTGGCCTGACTGCCTGCATGATCACCCCTAACCACTCTGCCTGCCTGCCTGATTGCCCCTAACTGCCTCTGCCTTGGCCACCACCCCTGCCCCCGCAGCTTCATCCGGAATGATGTCCAGAAGGTCGTTTGGCTGTCCGGTCTAATTGGCATATTACACTTTTATTATTATAGATTAACCTTTACTAAGTAATGTTGTGCTGTACAATTTGGAAGATACAAAGAGTTAAGGTATCTTGTCTCTTACTTCCAGGGGTTTAAACCAAATGGAAAGACAGAGCATATCCACATTACAAACAAATATAATGAAAAGTCAGTATATATATGTGTCAAATAGTAATAAATAGTTTCGAAATCAAAGAGGAGATGGAGAAATCCCTGTGAGTGCAGATAGTCATTAAAGCTTTATAGAGATGTGAGATTCAAGCTGGACTTTGTAGGATGTGTAGACATTACATTGGGGGAGGTGAGGGTAGATGTGACTGGAGTGAAAGCTCTCTGTGCAAAAGTAGGAATAAAGTGGGAAAGAGATTTGGTGAATGCAGAAAATAAGAGTTAGGCATTTAGAACTCATGCTATCCAAGAAGTATTTAAATAATATTTTAGGGAAAATAACCTGTACATGCAGCATAATTAGAAACGTGACAAATGTGTGGGGGGAAGGAAGTAGGGAAACACACTCAAGTGAAGCAAAGTCAGCAATATGCACTGAATAGTCCTGGAGGACCGGTATATAAGCTGCGCCCTATTCATCTGTGTTCATGGAGTTTGGAAATAAAAGGGAGATAAGGAGTAAATGGTATCAAAATGGAGGGCAGGGAGTAAAGAAATGTAGGTAAACAAATATCTGAATTAATGCAGCAAGTTGGGGTCCTGATTAGCTATGTTATATTATTTTTCAAAAAAGGGATGCATGCTTGAAGGAGGCAATGGCAGAATGATTGATAGAGAAAATGTACTTAAAAGAATTGCTTTCTGAAAAGGTTGGAATAGAAAGCCCAGGTAGAGGTCCTGGCCATTGATGACATTCGATACTTTTATTTTTGAGCCTAAAAGAAAAGAAGCAAAGGTGGATATAGATGATTCTATCATTATTTCCCCGAAGAACCACAACAAGCAGACAGAGGTGACTAACACACCTATGAAATAAACTATAGAAAAGTCAGATGATTTTCATATAACAAATGCTTCTATTTGTCGCCCTGGGAAGGTTGAAAAATGATTTTATGTGATCCTGGGGCTAAGTGGTTGTACTTATTACAATGTTGAATTTAAATATCTGGTATTACAGGGCAAAGAAATAAGCTCTAGTGTTCCCTCCAGCACATACAGCTCTTTTACAAGATTTTCAGAGGGACAAGGGACAATAATGTTGAGACATCTATTTTATTCAATAAATTCATATTTTACTCAGTAAAGATATCTATTTTACTCAACAAAGCAATATGTTGATATCATATTAATCTTATGTTGTCAGTTAATTCTATATCTCAATATCTAATATTATAGGTAGGTCATGTTATAAATCAATGCACATTTCCTTAAATTTTACAATGATTAAAAAATATTGGGCTGGCAATGAGAAGCTACATTGGCCTATTGTATTTGGTCATTATCTTCAAGGAGCATACCATATACTTGGAAAGACCACACACACACACACACACACACACACACACACACACAAATAGGTACAATAAAAGCCAGTCTAAAACACAAATAGTTGGTAAAGCTAACAAGAATTATGGGAACTCAGAGGAAAGAGTAAGTGACCAATGGGAAGACAAGGCCAGGGAAAAGTGTGACTGTCCCATATGCTGGAAACTAAGTAGCAATACCTACTACATAGTTTAATTTAAATATGTGCTCTTTTTTAAAACAAGAGACAAAATAATCCCAGCTATATATACTATAGTTTGTAGTGCATGTTATATTCATGAGTTCTGTTTTATTCATAGCTAAATTATCATTTTGGACTCTCATAGCCCTTAACAATAGACATATAATTTTTCCTTCTAAAAGTAATGCATAATTATGATAGCAATCTTGGGAAATATAATATATAAGCGATATACTAAAATATAGATAAAACATGATCCCTAGGGATAAATGCTATTAGCATATTGCTATATGTCTTTCCATGGCAGGTTTGAATATTTTAATATAACTCTTATCTGAGTCTGTCTTGCACTTCTTGACTAGATTTTTCCATTAGAGTGTCTGCTCCTTGAGTTCAGGAACTGGAAATTTATCATTGTACCTCTCTACTGAGCAAACCACTATTTTTCTCACATGTGTGACAAGAAATAGAAATCATTTCCTGCTTTCACAGTAGGCCAGTCATTTCCTCCCTTTTAAATTTAAATTTTCTGTATATAAGAGTTTTTGCCACTCACAGCCTGTGTTTAAACCCAAACCTGAAGAACACATCTTACATATACTGGTATCTTATTGTAGTTAAAAGTCCTTTTAAGGCGTGCGTACTCCCTTCTTATTGTAAGTGATGCTTAAAGATGAAGTGATTTTTCTTGGTTATAGGTAAATGGCCCAAGTTCCCCCCTCACCACTTCTCCACAGGCCATCTATGAGATGTTGTTTTTCATCTGTTTTTAGGTTTCTGAGACTCTGACTCATTTTGCAGTCATTATGTGCTCTGGGGCAGGATGAGATTCTGAGAAACCGTTGGCAGCTGATTTCTATGGAAAGAAGTTCTTAATTATACTGAGCACAGAATGATCTGTTCTGGACCAAAAATCTACAACTTGCTCCCATGTTATTGCTTGTCTGAAAGGTCATGGGAACTGCTGGAGAGTTCTTTTAATCACGTTGAGGAGTCACAAGCAGAATTTTGAACATAGTTGGATTTCCCAATAATGGAATATTTGCTCTGTTGTCTGTGAGACAGCCTGTTTTGCTCTGTTGTCTGTGAGTCAGCCTGTTTTGTTTGTGAGGTTTAAGATAAATTAACTAAAAAATAGTGGCATACCACAGGAAACTTTGCTCAATGGCATAGGCTTATGGGAGCTTGCTAAGTCTATTAATGGAAGCAGCTCAAAGGAGCATGCATGAAGATTTGGTCCATAACTATTTATCCCTTCAAAATGTACTTATAAACAGCATTTCTATTAAAACAGTAATATATGAACATGGTAAAAATTCAAATAGTCCCATAGACCTTCTTCCAAGAGGCAATTACCAATTTTTTGATAACCATCTAGTAATATTTTTTTTGTATTTACAAACATATTTAATCTATTTTCTCCATAGATATAAATATAACATCCACACTATTCTGCAACATACACATTTATATATTCACAGTATTCTGAAATATATATATTTCCTCTATATATTCCATCTTTAAAAATTATCTTAACAGTATAGCTTGAAAATTATACTATATCAATGTGTGTCTATGTGCATATGTTGTATTCATTACTATATACTGTTTCTTCAAATAGGTAAACTACAATTTATTTATCCCCCTACGGGTTAATATCCAAGTTGTTTCTAGCATTTTTATATTTAAAAATATATTCCAATAAATATTCCTGTACATCCTTATCTTGTCATTTATGTGAAATAACAGCTATAGGGTATTCTTGTAAACGTCACATAGAAAAAAGACTCAGACACAAATTCATGACTCTCTGATTTGATTCCCAGGTGGAGGTTTATCCACAGACTAGCGCAACTGAGTTTAGCAAAGCTAGTAACGTCACTTGAATGATCAGAAAATTTTGCTTGACGTGAAAGAGCCAGTCAGCTGTTCGGGTTGCAAGGTAAAACCTTAGGGAGAAAGAAGCCTTGGATGTGGTTCAAGTATTTAGGAGCCCTGGGAGCTATCCAGAGTCCTGAAGAGCTGCCCCGGAGAGCAGCCAGTTTCAGTGGACCAGAAACCTCGGTCTTCTGATTTTATGTCTCTCCTGCCTTTAATCTTGCCCTTGAGATTTTGAACACTTCTAAAGTCAGTTATTAAACCGCAGGCGCTTCTTTGCCTATTCTTAATTCGCCTCATTCTTCACCTGCCTCAATCCAAGTCTATTATGTCTGTTTTTTCCAACCAACCCCAGCTATGAGCCCTCCCATATTTTGGTGTTTCTAAGAGAAGCTAAAAATATAGCAGTAATACCTCTTGAATATGGCTTGTTCCTGAGAATGGACTCAGTTTATATAGCTATCCACAAATATACCAATAATATATCAAAGAAATTTCTGTTGTATTAGAGTAAACTTTAAAATTTGTGGCAGTTTAAAGGTACATAAGAAGTTAATACCAGACCAATGTGGAACTTTCTATGGTTGATTTTTGCTCTTCTTCCTAATATAAATAATAGAATCCCTAATATGATTGAATAACTTGTTTATTCATGTAAATCATAATTGTTCACAAATTTCTTCGGAAGAAAAGTTTTCTTTTCTTCATGCTGAAGGCATGATGATAGGTAACTACATAAAGCCCATGTATGCTGCCCTATTTATCATTAACGGACTCACCTAAGATTACAGAGGATAGGTCAAGGAGAGGGTCTGATAAAGTTCTCTCAACTGGATTATATATAAAAAATGAAAGAGACTGATTGATCCTTAGTGACAAGAATGAGTAAACAGTCAAAATTTACTTACACAAGAGGAAGTTATTTATTAATGTGCCTGACAGCCTAACAATGCAGCTTTGATGCAGGGGCCTCATGTACCTGCTATGGCTTAGGTTCTCTATTTTTTTATTTTTTAAAATAAAAGCTTATTGATTTTTAGAGGGAGAGGAAGGGAAAGAAACACCAATGTGAGAGCATAACATCGATCAGCTGCCTCCTGCACACCCCCACGGGGATCGAGCCCCAAACCCCGAGCATATGGCCTGACTAGGAATCAAACCAGCAACCTTCCTGGTGCACAGACCATGCCCGACCAACTGAGCCACACAGGCCAGGGCATATTTTTGACTTGGCTTCCTCTGTGTAGACTTCATCTCAAATACATGATCTCTGGATGGTGACTATAAAAGCTTCAGTTCTACATCCTCCCAGATTCAAATTCAATGAATCCCTTTTCCCACTCTACCAAAAGTCTAAGATAAACTCATTAGACGTTTAGCTTTACTTTTAGTCACATCACCTATCTCCAAACAATCACAGTAGTCATAGGCATTTAACATATTGATAGGCTTAGATATTGTTCATTTTTCCACCTTGAAAATGATGGAATTGTCAACGGAAGCTGACAATTGGAGCTGGTGAGAAAGGTGGATTAGTCCACTTACAGAAAATTCAGGAATTCTTATCAAAAGAAGATGGAATGGATACTAACACAAACAAAAATAAAATGAAAGCAAAAGTTAATATACACCACATAATAGGTGGCAAGTATACTTAAGAGGAAAACTAAGGAATAATAATGACTTGATAGTAATTTTTTAAAGAAATGAACATTCATTTATGGTTTTTATGTGTATTTTGCCAACTGACTCTAAAAAGAAATTGGCACAATGGTGATAAGTAATATTTTTATAATTTTTGATACTTACATACAATTATAAAAATGAAGAAATTATATCTTGTAGCCAATTACCTCTTCCATTTCTCAAATTAAAGTGGGTAAAAGGTGCTCAGAGAAACTTGTAAAGCTTAGCCTGGGGACTGATATTACACTCGCCCAAAATAGATATGAATATCTTGCTTCTCTCAAAGATATACAACTCTTTCAGCACATCCAAATACAAATAGTTATGCTTTTTTTGGCCTAGAGCATCCATATTCTCTTTCACAAATGGGATAGTGGGACAGTGGTTAAGCAAAATTGGTGCATTAGTGTATTATATCATCCAATCAAATCCATCTATGATTATATGTGATTACTAATGATCAAAGTAACAACCTATATAGAATTAATTCATTTTCAGGATGTCTAACATTTTATTTGTATTGTCTCCAAAAGCAGTCTTTTCTTTTTTCAGCAACAAGTTCCTGCATTTGGTTCTATGGATGACTGGTTCAGTGTTACATTATACTATTTATCTGTTGAACACCCTCATTTATTTGTTTCTACTGTCCTATTGTTATTCTATTCTTGATACAACTTTGCTCACAATTCTCTTCTTAGCTTAGTTCCTTCCATACCACGTCTAACAGATATATAGGTATGATGTTTCAGAAAAATTCTTACCCTGGCTTCATATTACAGTGGCTGTATCTTTGAGGTTGATAGTTGCCCATAGTTTTCTTTTTTTTTCCCTTTTACAAAAATATTTATTAATTTTGAGAGAGAGAGAGAGAGAGAGAGACATCAAGTTGTTGTTCCACTTATTTATGCCTTTATTGGTTGATTCTTGTATGTGCCCTGACCGGGGATTGAACCCACAACCTTGACATATTGGGGCAATGCTCTAAACAGCTGAGCTACCTGGCCAGGGCCATCCATAGCTTTCTTAATTTATCTTTTCCATTTTATTTATGGTATAATAATATTTGATATCTATTTAGCATCTGTACTTACCAACTTCTCATTTTAAGCTTTCAACTTAAATACCAATTATATAAATAAGAAATTCAAACACTGATTTTGTTTACTTGAAAAAAAAGTGAACAAAAATATAAAACTAGTGGTTAATAATTAGAATTCTCATCTCTTTCCTTTGAGTTATATTCCCAAACCATAGGCTGTGTATATAGGGGACTGCTGATGTAAGCATGTAATGCCCCGTTGAGCATGTTTACTACATATGTTCACAATACCCAAGGGACACAGTATGTGGAAATGCAATTTTTGTTTTTAGTTTAAGAATAAGTGAAAGTAATTCATATTGAAGCAATGTTGGAATTATAAGAATGGATAAGGTTGCCAAATTGTAGGGTATAATAAGGCTGGAAGAGAAGAAATCTCAGGAATCCTACTGAGCAGTAACTGGAGAGTTAGGAAAAGTTTAGATAAAGCATCTCATTGTCCTTTTATTATTTCAAAGGTGTTAATGTTTTATCCCCCTCTCCTTCACTTAAATTTCAATTTCCTTGGTTATTAGAGCCACAAAATTTGTCCTTTGAAATCATAGTTTCTATTAAGGTAGATATAAAATTTAATACATTTTAAATTCAGAAACTAGAAATACAGCCAAACAAACTGAAAGAAATATAAAATAGTATTATCTGGCTACTGCTGGAAACCAAGTAATAGTCTCCCCCATAGCCACTTAGGTTTTTTATGTGACTGAGACTGGATAACATTTATTAACATCCTCCCTTCTCTGACTCACTGCAGGAGTCCTGTATTTTGTAGTGAGCCTTTAGAGAAAAGGATTCCAGAGGGAGCAGAACAAATTGGTTAACTGCACTGGCTCTGATGTTAGATTCCCTGTGTTAGAGTCCCAATCTGTCACTTCCTAGCTGCGTGAACTTGGGCAATTTACTTAAGCTCTTTATATTTTTTAAACTAGGAATTATAGAGAAATTTATCCTGTAGTGTTGTTTTGAGAATTAAATGGGTTAACATAGTAAAGTTGATAGAATTGAGCCTGCAACATACTAAACATTAAATAAGGGTAAGCAATGATTATAGGTAGGGAGAAGAAGATAGAGACAGAAATTTCCCCTCTGTATTTGCCACCCATCAGATAAGAGACCCAAAAAAGAAAGAGTATTTATGCCAAGTATATATTTGTGACATAACTTCTTTTAGAAATGACAAACTCCTTGATGTCTGAAATCAGATATCTTGGTATTTATACAGCACCCAGAATAATTCCTTGCTCAAATTTGCAGGTTATTATCTATAATAATAAAAGTGTAACATGCTATAATAGACCAGACATCCTTCTGGACGACCTTCCAGAGGAAGCAGGGCTGCAAGGGAAGCCTGGGTCCCGTGTGTATACATATATATGTATATATATATGTATATATGTTGCAATTAAATCGTTGAAAGATTACAAAAATGGGAAGAAATCTGGCAATGAAAGAATAACACTATTCAGGGGTAAAGCTTGCAAAGCAGGATTTGGTTAATTGAAAAAATGCATTGAGACAAATGGAAATTATCAGCAACAGAAAGTGGAACCATCTGGAAAGAAGACACTGAAAGACATTAGCCTAAAACAAGAAGGATGCCTGGAGTGAGAAGGGAATGAAGCATAAATACAGAGAAACAGAACAAAAAGAGGCAAGGAAGATAAGATAGAAAATAGGTATGTATGAGAGGCAGTCGCCAAGTTTTATAGGAAGATCAAAACAGTTGTCTGAAATACCTGGGTTTTTGGCAACCGGAAAACAAATACTAACAGGCGTGACAAGCACGAAGCCACTGTGAATGTCTGTTCACAGACTTTTTGTGACTCGCTGATGCAGCTATTTCACAATAGGTTCGAAAACTATTTGAAAAAAAATTGAGGATATGGTACACATAGGTCTCTTTTTTATGGGTCATCATGATTATCTACTTTTTTTGTTATAACAAATAAAACTATTCTAAATGACAGCAATGATCTTCCTTCAAATTTTGTGTAAATTGTTTTATTCTATATAAAAAGCACATCAGATTGGAAATGTGGGGAAGGGATGCTTCTCTGTATTCAGTTTTATATCCCTGAAGCTAATTCCACTTCCATGCCAAGTAGATGTTGGAGATTTTCTGTTGACAATTACACAAATTTCAAAAAGCTAAGCCATTGAGTCAGAGGACAGTTTATGGCCCATTAACAACACATTCGTTTCTCAGAACTGTAAACGTGGCCTTATGGATCTTAATGTAATTGTTTAGGATGAGTGTGTTGGCGAGAACTGTTGGAGTCTGTTGACACAGTCTGGAAGGCAACGTGTTTTAAGCAAATCTGCAAAATGTTACCAACTCATTAAACTAAGAGCGTTATGGCTCAGTGTTCTAAAGCAATTCTGTGAGACACTTCCCCACAAGACTGTATATCCATTTCTGGTTATGCCATGATTAATGTGTACATAAAAGGGGCTGACTACATTCCTCATTGCATTTGACTGATGATGTCTCATCATTATTGTTGCTTTTCTCCCTTAAACTTTATTCTTGCATTCTGCTATATAACTAAAAGAGTGCAGAGAAGCAGCTATACACATTCTATGAAATAGATTTCTCTGTATTTAAATATATTATAGGGGATGCAAAGGTGCTTCCAAAGCTATGCTCCATAGATGCAATATTAATGCAAATACATTTCCACTCCTCTGTATGTTCTTTTAAAAATCAGTGTACCAGAGGCACTTGGAATTGGAAGGAACTTTAGACATCACATAGTACAACCTTGCACTCACTGAAGCAATACTTCTAGAGTGGCATTGTTGGACGGACTAGTATTCAGTTTTCAGGTAAGTCAGTCTTGATTCAGTTAAAGTATTTTCAGTTGCAAATGGAAGAAACAAAACTCAAACAAGTGGAATAGGTTCTCAAGACTGGAAAATTCAGCAGTGTTTCTCAGAGCATTGGTGGTTTGAAAGTCTCAATTATGCTGCCATCTCTCTTCACTTCTTAATCCTGGTTTTTTCACCCCACATGCCTTTCTCCCCTATATGCTTTCTCTTTGTAGTACCCCTCAGGGCTCCAATGTAACATTTTAACATCTCTATGGCCAGCACACAGAGAAATTCTGTTTCCACCAGTTCAAGTCAAAGGTATAGATTTGAATATAGTAGACTCATTTATCTAACCCTAATACTGGGCCCAGGGAAGAGGGAAGCCATGGAATGCCTGAGTTAGCTCCATCTCAAATTCTACCTTCTCTGAGTTCAACATTTCTCTCTTCTATTATCCTATAATTTTTCTTCATTATAAGGCTTGTCTTCACATTAGGCCTTAGATGCCCTGTCCTCCATTACATATGAGTGGAGGGCACAAACCCCATCTTGTACATCTTTGTATCCACAAATGTCAGCCAAATCTAATTAATGAAATGCCAACTGTCCAATATAAACAATAAGTGTTTTAAGAATGCAATCTGGGCCTACATACTCAAGAAAAGGCACATATTATCACTATGTAAGATTTGGTAACCCTATTAAGCAGGGCCCAAAGTAGGTCTCAGTGTTATGTTAATATCAGCAGATGTTTTCCTTGGCTTTCTTGCATTTCTATAAATCCAGCAAGTTAAACTCTAACTGCTTTTATTTTTATCTATATTTTCAAAGACGTTTCTATTGAAAACATATAAACATGGAAAGCAGAGACATCCCTCCCTCTAGAGCAGTGGTTCTCAACCTTCCTAATGCCGTGACCCTTTAATACAGTTCCTCAAGTTGTGGTGACCCCCAATTTCATTGTTACAAATTGAACATAATTAAAGCATAGTGATTAATCACAAAACAATATGTAATTATATATGTGTTTTCCGATGGTCTTAGGCGACCCCTGTGAAAGGTCATTCAACCCCCAAAGGGGTCGCGACCCACAGGTTGAGAACCGCTGCTCTAGAGCAAAATGCATGTTTGCTCATGGTCCATTATGAAAGGTGCAGGTTTCCTTAGTTTAGGGTTTCTATCCCGTAATGCAACCCACTGCACATGCAGGTAGTATCTGACGTGGCCCTCTTCATAGCATCCTGTGGGAATTAAAACTCAGGAAATGCTGATAACGTATTCTAGCTACTGCTGTTGTTGAAAGGTAAAGACTTTGCCTCTTACTCAGGTGTTTTATGTTTGCTGCAGCATTTATGAAACTCTGTCAGGCTAACGTGTTAATTTGTAAGTAGGGAAAAAATCTCAGAATCTTTACAGTTCTTAACAGTCTGTGCCATATACCAGTATAGGCTCTAGAAGTTCTTATTTACTATGGGACTTTGGTTTTTACAATGGGATAGCACGTCCAGATATACTACAACTTGTATACCACTGACAGAATTTTAGTCGTGGGCTTGTATGACCCCACTGGATTTTACACATCTAGGATGATAGATGGAATATTTTGCTTATTAAATCCATAAAGTATAGCAAGAAGCAGGAGCAAATTCACAAATTATAGCTACAGTGACTGATCACCTCTTATGTATCCAGTGCGTTAAATGATTAATTCACCACAGTCTATGTTCCTTATATCAATGAATAACATCACCCCCTACTCAGGTGCATAAGCAAAAACCTCGTGCCTCTTCTCTCCGTCTCTTGCTGACTTCCATTCCTAATTAGATTTGTATTTCTAGAGATCTATTATCTCTTGAGTCTTTCTGCTTCTTTCCACATGCACTACTTTTACCATAACCTCTCTCCGCAATGAATGAAACAATCTTCTAAATCTTCTCTTTCTTCCGATCTTGTGATTCCCTACCATCAATTCTGTATACTGCACCAGAGTAAACATTCCAGAAGGGAAATCTCACCAAATGACTTTCCTAAAACATTTATCATTGGCTTTTATTGTGCCCTCTGGATATAACCTGTACTTCTAAACTACAGCTGCACTTAACATAGACTCTAAATTACAGTGGATTAAACAAGACAGAAGTGTATTTTTCTCTCAGATACAATTTTGAGGACAGACCGTCAAAAGTTGGAATGGTGATTCTGTCCAATATGACTCCATACCATGACAATGTTCCAAGAAACATGATAGAAGAAAGAGGAAAAGAGGTGGGCATGCCTTTTCTCTATAAATGCATAACTAGAAAAAACTCAGACTACTTCTGCTTATATTCTATTGGCCAGAACATAGCCATTTGTCCATATCTGGATTCAAGGATGATGGGAAATAGAATTTGTTTTCTGTGAGCACATATGCCAAGCTGAAAAATTTGGGTTAAATTATTATACATGGTGGGAGAATGGACAGTAGGTGACCATCAGTTTTAAATCTAACTCCCTCAGTTGGACTATGAGCTCCTTGAGGGCCATAACTATGTCTCATTCACACTTGAATTCCAACAACTAATAAAATGTTTGCATATTGTAGTTGAATAAAAATAACTGAATGAAAAAATGAATAAATTTTATGTTTATAACGATAATATAAATGTGAATATTAATAGCTGCATTTCACATATGAAGAAACTTGTGCTGAGGAGATTAAATAACCTGACCATGATGGAGATGACCAAACCAGGATTCAAACTTAGACTGGCTGACTCTTGAGTCCAGAATATTATTATTCCACTGCACTTGCATCCTTTTTAACCTTATATAGTTTCTAGGACATTTAAAATTAATAATGACTTATCTCAGTTGTATAATTCTAGATCAGTGGTTCTCAACCTTGGCTGTACATTAGAATCACCTGGGAATCTTTTTAAAATCCTGATTTCTGGGCATCATCCTCCAGAAATTCTGTTTCTTTGTTATGGGGTGAGGCCACAACATTAGTAACAAAGAAACAGAATTTCTGGAGGATGAGGCCCAGAAATCAAGATTTAAAAAAGATTCCCAGGTGATTTTAATATGCAGCCAAGGTTGAGAACCACTGTTCTAGATAAACTAGTTTTCTTGGTCTTCCCACTCCTCATGAAAATAGAGTGAAAAACTTTTGAGAGTCCCTCTAATCCTGGATTTCTCTGATTATAGGAAAGATAATCATGTGGAAATTTAGTTAAGGAAACAGTAATACTTTTTTATTACTGAACTCTTCTTAAGGGGCTGGATACATCTGTTTCTCTGTGCCCTTTAACCGGTTTTATTTTATAAATTAACATTTAAGTATTCTTAATACTTAATCCTCTTAACATTATTTGTGGAAGCAGGAGGAGTATGAATAAAAACATACGAATATTTTCTGGAATTTTTTGAAGAAAATATTTGCAAGGGCCACTCTTAAATGGATGATGATAGCAAGGTCTCTTTTAATCCTTGCTGAGAGCTATGCTCTCAGAAGCAATCCTTGATATATTTTTTTACAAAGAAACATAATGCCTAATGAACAAAATGAACTAACAAGGAAAATAGTGACAGACTCATAGAGAGCAGGCTGACATCTGTTGGGGGCAGGAAATGTGTAGGGAGGGGCGGAGGGATTGAGAAAAAGAGAAAAAAACCACGGACACAGACAACAGTACGCTGTGGAGGAGGGTATATGTGGGATAAATGGTGATGGAAGGAGATCTGAGTGGGGTGGTGAGCACAGTACAGGGTACAGATGATGTATTGGAACTGTGCACCTGAAACCTGTATAATTTTGTTAACCAGTGTCACCCCAATAAATTCAATAAAAACAAAACAAAGAAGCATTGTCTTAATTATGAAAATGATTGTACAATTTTAAAAATGAACACTTGGTAATATAAGAACTAGTCAAAAATGGTGGTGGTGATAGGGATTGAGCACAGGGGAAATTCCAGGTATGTATCACTGTAAAAATGTTTTAGTTGATACATCCACTGTCCATTTGTCTTCCCCTCATCTTCATAGGAACATGGAATCAAAATTACATCCACATCTAATTAAAATATTTGTGGGATCTCTACAGTGTGAGCAAAAGTAGGTTTATAGTAGTAATGCAAATAAATAATATAATAATTAATAAGTAATAATACAAGAACAAAATGTTTCAAGTACTCACAAGTGTAAACCTACTTTTGTCCTCCCCTGCATTTATATATCTATTCAAAATGGATGTATAAAGCTTGGCAATAAGACGATAAATGAAATCTTATGTCTTATAAAAGAAACTTGGAATTTATGTAACTTTAAAACAGGATCGTTTGTGAATGAGAGTACGTGCTCATATTGACCTTGAGGTGATAGAGAAAGCAGTCTTTTTCTTTTTTATATATTCTTACAATTGTGAAAATTGCCCCATGGCGTATAACACATTGACTTGGCAGCTTGCATACATGTAGTCTTGCCAATACAGTTATTCGAAATTAAATTGACTTTCTTTGAACTGTTTAATTGGAATCCTTAAATTGCTCAGCAGACTCACAGTCCGATTGATTGCCTGTCTAACAAAGGACACCTCTTGGCCACAGACTTCCAAAGTGTTAATTGTTTTACTGCCCAAAGCTCTAAGGACCTGAAGGTGGTGAATTGACTTGATGCCTGACTCACTTTACAATGCATTTACATCACACATTATTGCACAATAATCACAGATGCCCTGGTGTTCAAGTCCAAATGTCTGTCTTAATTAATTAGTTCCAATATTTATTTTAAGGTGAAATGACTTTCCCTTTCACAAAGGCTTTGAAGTCTGGAGACGAGGGGAGATATATGTTGAATGTAGGCCCTAGGAGCAATGCTGACAATACAGTTTTTGAGTAGAATTTGGGAGATAACGCATTTCTCTCACTTGTGGACTTTCTTCTTTCCTTCTAGACATGTGGACTCGGCAAGAGCACAATACAATCCATAATCATTTTTAAAAATTGGCCAGGCATTCTAAGCCTTAAAACAGGATGTTGAGTTTTACATCATCGAAAGGTTATTTATACATTGATTTGTTTATTGAAATTGGATAAAATGCAGGATATAGCCGTCACCACAAAATTTCTAATTAAAAGAAGTATCTCACAAAAGAAAAAATACACGGGAAAGTAGGGATTTTTCAATTAAGCCAATTAGAAATAAGATTTTCTTTCTCTCTTAAAGAAAAAGATGGGTGAAACAGATACCTACTTTTATTTTTGCCAAAGAAGTGGAAGCCAGTGTAATGATTTATGAGATAAAGACACAAAAACTTGAGGCATGATGAGTTTTTATGACTGGTTTGTCACTTTAAGTACATAATCACCATATAGTTTACATGAACCTATATATTTGCTTATTAATCATAAGTAAAAAATTTGCTTTATTTTTTCTCAATATTGAGCATAAAGTAAAATTACCAACAAATTCCAACTGCCTATCAAATCAAAGGCCCTGAATGTGGCTCCAACCCTGACCTAATTACCTACTACTTATATTAATGTGCTCTCTGATATAACCAAATAGAATTGTAGGTATCCTTTTATGCTTGTTCATTTCCACGTCTCTGCCAGTTCTGGTCTGTCATTCTGGAAAACATTTTTTTTTCTTAATTTCTAGAGCTAAAGTTCTAGCTATGCTTTAAATGCCCTTCAAATGTCTTTTCCTTCTCCACTACCATTCTGTGTTCAGCGAAGGAAATAATACAAATAAGATCAGAAGATTATTCTTTCTGTTGTGCAGAGGGGCTTAAGGGCAGAAGTAAAATAGTTATGAGGCTGTTGCAACAGTCTAAGGAAGAGAAAATGATAACCCAAACCTGAATAAAATCAATGGAAAAGGAGAGAAGCAGGCTGATTGTATATATATTTTGGAAGTAGAATCAACTGGTCTTGCTCATGAATTGAATTTGGGTATGGATAAAAAGGAGAAACTAATGACTTTTTTTTTTTTGGCTGAGCCAAATAAGGAAAACTAGAAAAACAACACATTATCTGGGGAAACTGAAGAGATTATTTTAGGCCATATTAAGATTGAAATGTCTATTAGAGATCCAGAACATGGAAATCATCTGGAACTTTGATAAGGACTTTGATCATGGAGTGTTTGGACTAGAAGCAAGATTGTTACCGGTAGAATTATGAATGAAGATCAGGAAGGGGGGGGGGAATTAAGAAGTTTAACTATAGATGAAAGTTGAAAAATTGGGTAGATGTCAATGGATAATGTGGTATTGAGGCAAATTCCTTTTTCAAAAAAAATATGGAAGAACATGTACATTAATGGGAATGATCCAGTTAAAAGGGGGAAGACTGATGACACAAGAGAGGAGTAGTCAAGGCAGCAGAGTTTTCAAAAAGACTAAGGATTAGGTCCAGAGGACAGGTAAGGAGGTACTGGCCTTGGACAGAAGGGAAGGTTGTCCTCCATCCTATCCTATATAATAAAGCCTAATATGCTAAGTGTCAGACTGTTCAACTGTTCGACCAGTCGTTATGATGTGCACTGACCACCAGGGGGCAGATGCTCCGATCGGTAGGTTACCTTGTTGCTGGGGTCTGGCCGATGGGGACTGGGCCAGACAGGCCAGACACGCCCTGGAGCCCTCCCGCGGTCTCTCCCTGGCCCCAATCATGCACGGGTGGGGTCCCTCAGCCTGGCCTGTGCCCTCTCAAAATCTGGGACCACTCAGGGTTTGTTGGAGAGCCAGTTTCAGCCCAATCCCTGCAGGTCAGGCTGAGGGATCCCATGGTGCACAAATCTGTGTGCTGGGCCTCTAGTTTTATTATGAAGAAGAGAAAGGATGGATGCAGGTGCAGGTACAGCATAGGTTTCAAAGTTAGAATGTGAGAGATCTGGATCAAACAGCTTCCAGTGTGTGGGGGCTGCAGAAAGTGCACCTGCAGACAGGGGGACAGAGAAGAACTGGTAAAAGGGTTGACTCTGAAGGTGGAAAGTGGGATTATTGCAGAAGCAGGCACTTTCATGGGGCGCTATTCTGTGCCCAATGGAGATCTGAAATGGAAACTTCTGAATTTTATTCTGTGATTTTCTTCACTCACATTAAACTGCATCTGGGAAGATGCAGAAGAAGTCAGATTACTTTTTACTTTACGTTATAGTTATTCACATATCTTATATTTCTTCTACATAATCAAGCATTAAAGAAAAAGAATGGAAAATGTAAGGAAACAATGTAAGATTCACATCTATATTCCCTAGAGCAGTTGGCACACTGTAATTCCTTAATAAATATGTCAATACATTTTGGAATGAATGAACATTTCCCTACCTGTCTTTGTAAATTGGGCAAAGGATTTCTTTAAATTTAGAAAGTAGAGCACCATTATTAATCCTTATAAGGTAAAACAGGAGTGTCATATTTTTTGTCATATCATACACATTTAAAATAAAGTACAGTGTCTTTTTTTGTGCACACTTGTGATTCTATCAAGAAGCTTAGAGAGCCGAAACCGGTTTGGCTCAGTGGATTGAACGTCAGCTTGCGGACTGAAGGGCCCCAGGTTCAAAAAAAAGAAGCTTAGAGAATGTGTCATATTGAATCTTCCCAAATAGCATCCCATGGTGGAGGAGCACTAGAGTGGCTGAGAGGAAAGAGAAAGCAGTGATGCAGAACATTTCAGCAGAGCGCCTCTCGGACTGGAAGTCTGAGGCAGCGCGTACCGGATGCCGGGGGTGGGTTGGATTTCTTGCTGAAAATCCAAACTGAATCACAGAATAGCTGCAATAGTGATGCCTGCTTGTCAAACAACGTGACCTGAAGTTAGTCTTGATGTAGAAAACCTGTTTGCATATTAGCAGAATCCTAACGTTTATAAACCTTACTCTGAAATCTCAAGTTGCTATTCAATTTTGGGGGTAACTTTTAGTTACAAGATTTGCATAATTCATAGTAAGCATAATGGGCTTTAGAAAACATGTTTTCCAGACTTATTGTTTTGAAAGTAAACTATGCATATATATATTCATAAAACATCATAAAACAACACAGAACCACGACCTGTCACTCGGGGAAATGAAGGCTGGCATTTGTTATTGTTTTCCTTTTAATTGGCCTTAAAACAATCCAAGTGAATGATAGTGTTCTCAAAGACTCATATACCTGACAGCTTGTCTTTATGTGAAAAAAAAAGTTACAATAAAAGAGCCAAAATGAAAATGATAAATGGAAAAAAAAACTGCTGAAAAGTGCATGGGGATTTATTTGGTTTTTTATTCCTATTCTCTTCATGCCCATAGAAAAATAGAATACATTAACTAACTTTGATCCCATGAAAGGAAACTTCAAAAAGAAAATTTCTTTGCTTATGAAAATACATTATAGCACTATAGTAATATACTGCTTATGTGCTTACCAATTGCGTTCTTGTACGTGGACACAAACCAAAGTGCCATCATGCATGCAACTTATGTTTATTTAGTACTTATTTTGTGACTGGCAATGTGGTAGAGGTGTAGCAGCAAATAAGAAACAAAAGGCGATATAAAGATAATGACCCATTCTGTTCAGATTGCATCATCAGTGAGGCCTTGCTGATGAGATGATATTCAAGCTCAGATCTGAATGATACAAGGGAGCCATCCATAAAAAGGCCTGGATGGAGACTGTTCGAAGCAGAGGCAGGAGGGGAGCGTCAGCATTTTCAGATAGGAAGGTTTGAAGGATTCCTCTTTAGGAGGAAAACCAGGATTGTTCCTGGAAGCTATCGTTTCATAACATGCACTCTTCTTTTGATCAGATTGCATTTTCATTTATTCGGTTAGGTGGTGAAAATAGATCGATAGAAAATGTGGTGATGTCAAAGTCCTCGTCCTTCTCTCTGGATGTTATTCTATTGTATATTCTATTGAATTGATTTAAAAAAGTATTAAAACTTTTTATCCTTTGTTTTGAGGAAGGCCTCACTGAGTTGGAAGTGAATATTTTCCCTAATAGTTAGATACAACTTTCCCTCAGAGGCAAACTTTAATCTGCTGCACATGAGCTTAACTTCAGATCAGCAGAGTTTACATCTACCCGCAAGGGAGATGCTATGGGTTGCCTTGTGTTTATACCCATAGGAGGTTCATTAACATCACTTGTTATTTCCATTCAAGAAATCAATAGAGACTATAAAATCTGTGAGAACATTAATCCTTTCTATCAGCAACTCTGGGATGGAGGATTTATAAAGTGCTTTTCTCCCTCTGGGGAGAAAATGTGTTAAGTGTGAGACATTAACAGGACTTTAACTGGCAGCTTTCTGTGGTGGCCACATCGATATTGGCTTGCTATAATGGAATTTTCTACCATGCTTCTAGGCACAAGTGATTTTTAGACATGGACTTAGTCATCTAGTTACTGCTTTCACCAACAAAATTTCCCGTGGGAAGTGAAAGATTTGTCCTAGACCTTATACTTTCTTCTCTGATAATTTATAGTAAGCTACCTGGTTGTGGGAAGGTAGTTTATTCAGACATAGAGAATCAGAGTTTGGGGCTGAAGTCTCACCTAAAATGTTATTTGAGAGACTTCATATAATTCACTTAACTGCTGTATCATCATAAGAAATCATTCTTAGTCATATGAATATATAACTAGTACATTGCTCTTTCTCTATCATTCTATATAATAAAAGGTTAATATGAAAGACCGAATGGTGGAACAACTGAACAACCGGTCGCTATGACATGCGCTGACCTCCAGGGGGCGTGTACGGAACATGGTGGGATGGTGGAGCAGGTGAGCGGGGGTGCCAGACCAAGGCAGGATGCTAGTCGCTGTCATCGGGGTGAGCCTCTTGTGGTTACTGAAAATTCTTTGCTCCTGCACACAACAGTCCCGCCCAGCGCTTGCACCTGCTGCTGGCACTGGCCCCACTCACACCCACTGCTAGCAATAATCCCTGCTCACACCCGCAGCCCGTGCCAGTGCCACTGCTCGCACCCGCTGTGGGTGCCTGGCATCAGTCCCGGTCATTTGGCACCATCAGCGGGTACGAGTGGTGGCTGCTGGCCCTGATTGCCCCTGAGGGCTTCTCCACCTCCTCCTGCTCCTGAGGGGTAATCGGGGCAGCAGCCACCACTTGCACCTGCTGACGTTGACAGCACCAACCCCACTAGCCCTTACTGCTGGTGCCGGCCCCAATTGCTGCATGCCATTAGTGGGTGCGAGTGCGGCTGGCGCACTCAGTGCATGGGAGTGGCGGCAGTGGGAGTGGGGCTGCCGACAGACAGGGGACCAGGGACCATGGTGGGAGGGGCTGAGCAGAGGTGTGAAGAATGGGCCAAGACCTGCCCTTGTGCCTACCGCAGCCTCACGGCCCACAGTTCCTTTCAAGGTGCACGAATTTGTGCACTGGGCCCCTAGTCAGATATAAAGAATTAGCTCTCCAGAGAAATGCACTGCAAGGTCTGTAATAGTCTAAGGAAGAGCTTCTAGAGCATTTCTTCTTTTAAAAGACTTGCTGTTGGATTATGCATATCTGCATATAAGTTCTTTGGTTGAACCCATGTACACAAACAATAGTGGAGTGAAGGCCTGGGGATGGAAAGGGAGTGGAGAGGAGGGGAGAAATGGCAAAAAGGGGGATATCTGTAATATTTTCAATGATAAAGAGAAATTACAAACCAACCAACCAACACACAAACAGAAAAAGGCTTGATGTTGGATTTGAATTTGAAACTGTGAGTAAGATCCAGTAGATTTCTTCTTAAGGGTCAATTATACCTTATTCCTATATAGGGGCAAACCAAGAACAAAATTTTGATTTTTGGAAAAGTTCTTTTGTTGTTTCTTTCTTTCTACTTACTAATGGGAAATAAGGAAGAAGCATCTGCCCTGGTTCTTGGCTTGCTTAGGTTAGTAAAGAATGGAGCTTGCCATGGGTGGCAGGAATAGTCAGTGAAACTTCCTGGCCTCAGGAGCTGAGCAGAAGTTAGGAGTCAAGGAGTAGAGATATTTCTCAAGGAATACCTAGGTCTATGGAAAGGTTCATCTTGAGGGTAGTCTATTCAAACTTTATTGATTTTCGGAAGCATGAAACTTGGTTGGAAAGTTTGTAAGGAGGACATTCTGAGGAAAGGGAAGTGGGCGGAAGGCTACCTTCCCTGTTTATCAGCATTCTGACTTATGGGAGTGCCGAAGGCAGCGCCCCTAATTATTCCTTGACCTTTCAAAACAAGCCTGTGCATGTGCAGACCCCCAGGTGCTTACTGGAATCCTTATGCCTAATCTTTGGGTGCCCTTGCCTTGAGGCAAACACATGTGTACTCCCAAGATTACTCACCCTACTGATTGCACCTAAAGATAAAAACTACAATAAAAGGCAAATGAGGCAGGCAATTGAGGCTACCTGGTCCCTTTGGCCAGGCTGTCCCTTAGCCCTCTCTTTCACAGCAAATGTGTCTGAGTAATCCATTCATCTATCGCTCAGGGGCTTCTGATCAGCCACAGCATATTTTCACTTATTTTAATACACATTAATTGCCAAAGCCTGGGTTAGAAGAGGCATCTTCCCAGGGCTCCATCATCTCCATATGTTTATGGGATATCAATTACCTTTGACTCTGTACTCAGGGTCCACTATCTTGACAGATAAATCTTATTCAATATTATGTTAATTATAACATTAGATAATTAAATTAACTATTTTAGCCTTCAATGTGTACTTAACATTTTTAGTTGAATCCTTTCTCTGCCATCATTTTAAGGAATTCAAAAGAGAATTTACATTTTACATATGTTTTGACTATGGAAATAACTTCTACTTTCAAAGTTTCACACCAGCTTTACACATGCAGGTATAGTATTTTCACAGTTGTCTTGAACTAGAGAATGAGTCATTATAAAGTATTATGGGAATAAAAGTGGGGGAGGAGGACTTATTATTTTACATGCTAAAAATTAATTCCCCAAACACTATAAAAAAACATGCACTTTTCTTTTTTAAGTTTGAGAAATTGGTGCAGTGAATTTGAACGTTCCTGAGTTATCAAATTAGATTAGGTAAGAATGATCAATAACAAACTATCAAGGGCCATCTTTATTCCAGCCGCTTTTCTTATTTTTTTTCATTTTCCTTTCTTCTTTTCTATGCTCCGCGCCCCCCGGCCCCCGCCCCCCCCCAGTTTTTGCTGATCTTTACTTTTACCTGTTACCTCATGTCTCAAGCCTAATCTCATTTCGCCTGTCCCAGTGCAATTCACTCTTAAAAATGGAAACATGTTTAAAGTTCATTCAAATTTTCAGCTGTCCTAGGTTCTCAGGAATTTATATGGATGGCAGGCTTCCATAATTTACTAAACCAGTAATAAAATTTTAGCAAGCAAGGGTCTTACTGCTGTTTGGAATTTGGCAACCATGTTTTCAACAGTTAATGCTAATAGGTGCGGTGCAGTTGGATTTATGCGGTTAAGATAAACACCACCTGCAGCAATTCCTTTCTCAAATGTTTGCCATATGGTTCAACAGCAGGAGTGATCTTTGTCCGATTTAGTTTCAATATATTAACGTTGCTAACTACTCAACACCATGTCATCACAGCGTTCCTATTCCCTGTGAAAATTTGCTGAATTTATTTCATCTTTTCCATAACATTTATCTGATCATACTAGAGAATTTTCAATTAAGACTATTTAGGTCTTAACATTTGATATTTATAGTTATTAAAATCCTTCCATAAAAAGTTATAGTTACATGCAAATACATACTCCACTCAAGTTAAGCCTGGAGTATATAAAACTACCACATATTCTGACAATAGATATTTATCAAGTCTCTATTATGTTTATTGAAAAGTTGGATTTTCATTCACATAGTGGAGGATTTTATTTAGAATTCTTTTAGTGATCAAGGTAATTCATTTAAAATGCTACTTAGTTGCCACATTAATTTAATGGGTACATAACTATGGGCATATACTGTTCTTTAGTAATTTAACTTGTTCTCAAGTTTCAGTTTAAATTTGATCCCACAATGCCCAATATACTTCTGAGAAGTTAGTAGATATTTACCTACTCCATGCATATTGATTGATTTCCCCCAAAAGACCCATATTAAAGTTTGTATTAGGCCTCCTAAAATAAATTTGCTGGAGCCCAGATTGTCAAATACGGTTGTCTACCTTGTCAAAGTAACCGGTAAATACCAAATCTCACTTCTGTAAATGCAGCTTTTTAGGCATTCCTTACTAAATAATGAGGAAAAGGCAAAGTCTTGAAGATAACAAAAACATTTTCGATTGGTGTTCTTTAGAAATTCAATATGCTGCTAAATTATAGTTACCAATAGAGAAAATAATGTGTGACAGGCAATATGCAACTGCTTTATAGACCTTATCTTTTTCTTAATCACAGGCTCTTGAATCAAATTACCTAGGTTTAGATTCCAACTCCCAACTGCACAACTTACTAGTTTTATGATTTTAGACAAATTAACCAATCTCTCAGTAGTTCACTTTCTTTTTTAAAAATATATTTTTATTTATTTTAGAGAGAGAGGAAGGGAATGGTATTTGGAGAGAGAAACTTTGATGAGAGAGAAACATCGATCGGCTTCCTCCTGCATGTCTCCTACTGGGGATTGAGCTCCTTATCTGGGCATGTTCCCTTGTCAGGAATCAAACCAATTGGTGACCTCTTGGTTCATGGGTCAACAACACTTAGTCACTGAGCCACACTAGCCAGGCTGTAACTCAGTTTCTTAATCTGTAAAATGAACAGAGTAACAGAACAGACCTCAAAAGGCTATTGTGAGAATTATACAAGATATTTACATGTCAATAGATTAGCTAGCACTGGTGTGATACATATAAGTGCTCAATAAATGTTAGCTTTCTTTTACATTGCTCCTAACAAATGCTCTGAAAAAGTTAGGGTTATTTTTCCAAATGTGTAGATAAAGAAATAGGCTAAGAAAAAAAAAGTGTGTGTGTGTGTGTGTGTGTGTGTGTGTGTGTGTATTTCACACTTACACTGAGCTAATTAATAAAAAATGTAAAGATAGCTCTTTTATTTATTGAAAGCCTAGATTAATAGCCTAGATTATGATATGTAACACAAAAGTTCAATATCTCAATGATTTAAAACAACAGTTATTTCTTGCTCATGGTATCTATCTATTGCGAATTGGTTAGAAACTCTGTTTCCATGTCATCATTACCCTCACTCTAGGATAGGTTAATAGATTGCTCAAATATTCACATCCTCAAAAGAAAGAGAGCTCTGCAGGTTCTTGTACTGATATCAAATGTTCTGCCTCAGACACATATCACTTCTGCTCACAACATTTTGGCCAAAACTAGTCATTTGGCTACACCTAACTATAAGGATCTATGAATTTAGGTCTATCATTGGTACTAATGACTACCACAGACCTCATTATTCATTCACTCACTTCAATTATTTAACTCTTATAATGTGCTAGTAACTTTTTGAGCACTAGGGATAGAGCAAGGAACAAGCAAGATATGGAGTAAACTTCCACAAATGTTGCATTTTAGTGTGATAGGTAATAAAAAAAGAAAGAATAAATAGATAAAATAAGAAAAATTAGAGGTCCTCTGTAATACTCTCAATAATAAAGGTCATTTTAAAAAATAGAAGAAAAGAGAAAAATCAAATATTAAAAACTATGCAAATGATTATAAAAGGCAGTCTCATAGGAGCAATTTATTGGTTACTTTAGACTGATAGCAGAGAAAGTCTCTCTGAGAAGCTAACATTTGAAACAAGCCCTGAATAGCCATTAAGAACTGGTCACAGGAAGACTGGGAGGAAGCAGTCAGAATGGGAGGTGGTCTGTGGCAGGCAAAGATCCCAAGGTAGAAACGTGTGTTGTGAGGTGCAGAGGAAGCAGAGCGTTGAGGAGGAGAGTGTTACTGGACAAATGGTGGAGGTAAGCCAGGGAAACGTTTCGCAGTTTGGTGTGTTTGTTGGGAAGCTGAAGGGTAAAACGGTGGAACAATATAACCTGGTTTACAGTTTTAAAAGATCCCCAATATGTTGTATAGAAGTGGAGTAGGAAAGAGCAAGACAGGAAGCTGAGAGTTGACAGATTTGAAATATGTTTTCAGGAAGGTCTACAGATCTTGCCAGTAAACGAAATGGGGATGTAGAATGGTTTCTCAAAGTTTTTGCTTTAAACATATTTTTAGATGGTAAATTAATACAAAAAATGAGGAAAATTGGGAACTAGATTTGTGAGGATAAATGTGGTAGAAATAAGCAGTTCTTCTGTGATAATGCCAGTTTTTAAATGCTTAGTAGACATCCAGGTAGAGGCATAAAAACGGCAGTTAGATAAATAAGTTTTGAAACTAGTACAGGCTTAGAGATATAGATATCCAACAACTTGTTAACCTGATGATATTTAAAACCATGGTACTGGATAATATAACCTAGTCAGAGTATGCACATAGGAAAGAAAAACAATTACCCAGCAGTGAGTCCCAAGTCATTCCAAAATTTAAAGTGAGCTAAGGAAGAGAAACAAGCAGAGACTGAAATAGAGTGACCAGTGGGTAGAAAAGCAATTCCTCATTGAAGATAGGAGGTGAAAATGCTTCAAGAAGCAATCGGCTGTATGAAATGTCCTTGAGAGATCAAGTAAAACAAGAACAGAGGAATGCCCATTGGGTTTGGCAGCATGGAGGTCACTGCTTACCTTATTAAGAGCAGTCTCTCTGCAATGGTATAAAGAGAAGCCTCACTGGAGTTAACTGAGAGACACAAACTGAAAAAGTGGAGGCAGAACTTTCACTGTGAGGAGCATAGAACGGGGTGTTAGAGGAGGATGTAGGGTCAATGAAAGTTTCTTGGTTTTTTATTAAACAAAAGATGATAGATATAATCAGCTTAGTGGGGAGACGGGATAGAGGGAGGGAGATTTAGAAAGCGGAGAAAAGAGAAGTCTGATGGTATAGAGAAAAAAATAAGTTCAGGAACGAAGTTCTTTAAAAGAAGAGGGTGTCTGAAATCCAGATTATAAGTGGGTTCCAGCAGGGACAGTTCACTCATAATGACAGAAAACAAGAAGTCTCAGTGCAAATGGAGGTTTATTGTTAGGTTTGGGAAGGGAAGAGGAGCAACTATTGGTTGGCTTGCTTCTTCTTAAAATGTTGTGTATGAGGTAAATCATCAGTGAAAGAAAGGAGGTGTTTTCAGGAGAGAGTTCAAGGTATGAGACAGTCAATTTGGAGAGCAGTAAAAGAAAATAAGAATATGGAAATATTGCTATGTTATATTGACTAATCATTTGATATTTGTGTTCATGCATTTATAGCGAGATCAGTTAGCCTGGTTTTTTTTTTTTAATATATTTTATTGATTTTCTACAGAGAGGAAGGGAGAGAGATAGAGAGTTAGAAACATCGATGAGAGAGAAACATCGATCAGCTGCCTCCCGCACATCTCCTACTGGGGATGTGC
Organism: Myotis davidii; assembly: GCF_000327345.1. Lineage (NCBI taxonomy): Eukaryota > Metazoa > Chordata > Mammalia > Chiroptera > Vespertilionidae > Myotis > Myotis davidii. The sequence continues at coordinate 10,179,604 of NW_006299705.1, read as the reverse complement.
CCGCAACCCAGGTACATGCCCCTGACCGGAATCGAACCTGGGACCTTTCAGTCCGCAGGCCGACGCTCTATCCACTAAGCCAAACCGGTTTCGGTGTCAGCCTGGTTTTAAATTAATCTCCAGCAAAGTTCTGTTGTTTGGGTTCAGGCTTGGGAGAGGAAAATAGGTAAGTTTAATCAGGGCTGGGGATTGGCCCAGAAAGATGAAGAAGAGATATGCGAAAGAAATAATTGTTTAAACAGAGTAATTATAATGATAGATAATGAGCTCTAAATTTGGTATACAGAGAAGCGAGGACATGACAGGTTAGAGGGTATTGCTTCATGGTGAAAAAGTTCTATGGTGCTGGATTAAACATCTTACACTTGGTGAGTAGACAGGCATATAAATAATTAACTATAAAACAATGTGATATATTCTATCTTTAGGCCAGTTTAGAGTCCTTTGAGAATAATTAATTCTGCCTAGGGGCAGGGGTTGGGGAATATATCTAATATACACTCACTTCTCTCTAAGAATTATGTCAAATCTTTAGAGCAGAGCTGGCCCTTTTATTACCTAAGCTGTAAATAACCTTTACCTTTTGGAGAACCAGTCACAGGGTATGTTGAGAACATAAGCATATTTTTCTACAATCTTCTTTATGCCAGAAACAGAGATATCAATCAGGAAGCTCTCATTGTAATTGGGGCACCTGGAGATGCCCTATATTTTACCAGACTACTGAGTGACAACTGAAAGGAAGAAATAATGCCCTACTGAACATTAGATCTTGGGGACAACAAAAGGGAAGCATTAAGGCTATAGTGTGGAAGACTGAAGGTAACAGCTATACCGATGTTAAGAAAGAGAGACCGTCTGGGAGAAAAATGGTTAGCATTGGGAGTGAGAGATCTGAGGTGGTTATAAAGCGTGTTTGTAATCAGGTGGAAATACAGAGTTGGTGTGCTAGGACTAGAGATGAAGACCGGGAGCCACCAGAACAGGAGTAATAGCTGACCACCACATTCATCAAGATGCTTCCCAGCCCAAGAGCCTGTAAAAGTTACATGTTATTGATTTTAATGTTCTCATGACCTGTTCCAATCTAGATAACAAATTTCTTCCCTCACTGCTTGCCTAGTCAGCCCAAACACCTAATCAATCTGTAGGTATCTTTGCCTATATCCACCCTCTGCTTGCATTTGTTTTGTTCTGTTTCCTCTATCTGGAATGTTCCCTCCCCCCTTTCCTTGGCATATATACAAATCTTACCCATCTTAAAGCCAACTTATTCCATAAAACTGTATTCTAGAGCCAAATTATAGATGCACAATAGATACAAGAATTCTTTTTATATTTAGAACTACCACTTGCTCTAGTATTAGCTCTTACTTTTTCTATGTGGTTAGTTTCTCTTTCCCAAATGAATTTATTGGTAGTAATGGGTGTAACTAAAAGAGCATTGGATTTGGAATCTCAAGGTCTGGCTTCAACTCATCTTTAGCTACTTCTTCACTTTATAGTGCAGTACGAGGCATTTTCCTGAGCTGGTTTCTTCATCCATAAAATAAGAATTGCAATCTTTAACATACAAATTTATGGGGGGGGGAATTATGTGAAATGATGTGATATTGTGGACAACAGAATCCACTCCAACTAGTTGCAATAGTTAATTTTATATGTTAACTTGGTTAGGCTATAGTGTCTAGATATTCATCCAAATAATATTCTGGATATTTCTGTGAAAGTATTTGTTTTAGGTGAGATGAACATTTAAATCAGAGACTTTGAGTAAAGTGAATTCCTCTCCAGAATGTGGGTAGATCTCATCCAATCAGTTGAAGGCCTTAGAAAAACACTGGCCTTCCTGGACAAGGGAACTCTGCCAGCAAAAGGTCTCGGTACTGAAACTGCAGCTCTTCCCTGAGTCTCCATTCTGCTGCCCTACCCTGTAGATTTTGGTCTTGTCAAGCATCTGCAATCACATAAGCCAATTGCTTAAAGTAACTTTCTATCTCTGTCACTCTCTCTATCTATTCTTTTGGATCTGTTTCTCTGGCGAACCCTGACTAATAAACTAGTTTAACCAAAAAGAGATTTATTACAGAGTGTTTGACAGAATAAAGAAACTCAGGGGAACACATTTTTGAATGCTACACAGTCATAAACAATGAATCCAGCAAACACTCCCAACTATATGGTATTTGTTTTTTTTTGTTTTTGTTTTTTTCTGTTTGGCTTAGTATTTCAGTCAGCATAATAAGACAAATACCATATGATATCACTTATATGTAGAATCTAAAGAACAAAACAAGCAAACAAAATAGAAACAGACTATAGATACAGAGGAGAGACTGATGATTGGAAGAGGGGAGGGAGCCGGGAGACTGAGTGAAAAAAGTAAAGGGATTAAGAAGTATAAATTGGCTGTTACAGAAATAGTCACAGAGATGCAAATTACTGAATAGGGAATATAGTCAATAATATTGTAATAACTATGTTTTGGGCCAGGTGGGTCATTGAAATATCAGGGGGACTACTCTAAAGTACATGATTGTCCATCCACTATGCTGTACATCTGAAACTAATACAGAATAACAGTGAACGTAAACTGTATTTGAAAAAAACAACTTCCAATTATATACCTAAAAACTCCTAACTGTAAGGGAATCTGAAAACATAGTTTCTAGTTTTCCAGTCTTTACTGTATAGGAAGGTATGCTCTAAGGCAGGGGTGGGGAACAGCCAGCCCACAGGCTGGATAAGGCCCGCAAAATCATTTGGTCTGGTCCAACCGCAAGCAGGACTCAAAATTTAATAAATCTAGGATCTTTTGTAATAGCAACAAAAATTTATATTAACTGAATTATATTAAGCAAATGATGTTATAAATATCCAAATGGCCCTTGGCAGAAAAAAAGTTCCCCACCTCTGCTAAGGCGATGGCCATCTACAGTATCTGCAGCAGATGGCATATGTGAGAGTAGCTAGTATTGTGCCTGACACTAGGAGTCCACATGTAACTATGGAACTGAAAACTTGTTGAGAATTGAGGCCATGTGTTCTCCTCTGTGTCCTTCTGAAGTCCCAAACTCCTGATGTTCAGGCCACATACTATGTGATAAGCCACCTTCATTTTTGCTCCAAGTTTCTCCCATCTTCTTGACATACTGCTGTGACCATTTAAAATTTTAATTTCTCTCAGGACCAAATTCCTATTTATTCCTGAAATTATATTTAGTTACAATTGAAGTAGTGGATCCCATTGTTTTTATGACAATGTTTGCAGCAAATATCAGATTTATGTATTTATTTATATTGGCTCAATTGATTTAAAGTGTGGAATGGACTGATGTAGGATTTTTCATAGCACTGTACTAGTAAATCAAGGAGACCAATATTGCTAAGCTTGGTAATTAGAAAAGTGCAAAAGGAAATAAGCATGAATTTTGATTACCAACAAAGCTAACCAAGTTTAAGGGGAGAGAGTATGAGATTTGTTTAAAAATTCTGAGCCAATTAGAAAAGTTCTTGATTTGTTTTTTTCTAGGAAGAAGTGGGATTTTTTTTTATTGCTTAATATATTACAAAGAGTAGTACATTTGTCTCCTTTTTCCCCCCTTAACTTTTCCCCAGCCTCCCCACATCTGATCCTTTCTGCTGATCTGATGAAAATAGTAGGGCTGGACCACAAGGAGCTAAATATATGCTTGATAATAGCTGCTAACCTAACTGAGACCTCCATTGCCTTCTAAGACACTGAGCTAAATATTTTAAGTGTAACTGATTTAATTCTTATATCAGCCCTAGGATATAGGTAAAACCTTCCCATTTTACAGATGAGTAAACTGAAGCACCTGAAGGATAAGAAACTTTCCAAGAACATAAAAGGGGCAGGACAGGATTAGGACCCAAACATCAGGCTCCAGGGTTGGATCTCCTAACCACTACATTTTGGTCTTTATTTTGACTAAACAGCATTATTACTGAAAGGTATTTATTTGATTCATAGATGGATGTCTCTGCTTTGATTGGTAAGAGAAATAGGAATCAGTGAAATGGGGCCTCTAAAAGATTTCTATTATTGAGAGTTGTTCACCTGATTTTTTTTATTTGCTTTTCCCATTCACCTTAATTTATTTTAGCTTTTTAGTTTTTTATATTAAAATATGAATGTAATATATGTGGTTCTGGATAGGAAGTTATCATCTTACTTCATCCAGCCCTGACATGAGAAGCTGGGTTTGTACACTCTGATGGATGAAGTTGTAGGGTCTATGAGTAGCAATAACATTTGGAGGTAAATTATAAAAACTTGACACAGAGAAAAAGAAGATGAGTACGTGGTATATTTGGAGATATTCACGGGCATATAAAGTGAAGTGAAGGTTGGGAGAGAGAAGTAGACATAGCAGAGTGCAGCCATTGGGTGACTGCAGAAATTTCTCTCAATAGAAAGAAGAACCTTATTTAAAACTCATTTGATCTTGGAGGGATTAAAAAAAATTTTTTTGAATCTTAGAATTACATAAATCTGTATTTTTTAAGAAAAGAATTTCAGGATAAAATGATGCCTGAATCTAAATTTTTATAAGTATTAAATACATAGTACCTTGTGTTGGGTACTATGAAATCTATAAAAGACATTTAAAGTGTCAGCAATGATTATAAACTGGAACAAAATTATAATTATACCATGAAACATACGATTTTTGTTTCCTCCAAAAGAGTCTTATGTTTTCAGCTCTAATGGTGTTGGTTTTCAAAATTAAAGCTTGTATGATTAAAAATGAGAAGAGATGCTATTTCAATTGTTCTCCATTCTCTTTGTCCTGGGAGATTAATTATCTGTCATTTTCTTTGAGAAATTTACCTTCTTTTGATGATTCTCACAGAAGTAGCTTAACAAGGATAAGGGCAAAAGTCTTTCATGATGACACGACAGAACCTCCCTCTGTAAACTACATGGTAGTTTGAATTAGTTGGGCATTCTTTGTGTTTTCTGAAAAGAAGCAGGAGAATGAGGAAAAACAGCAATTCAAAACTGTGAATCATGGCTTTTAATATTGCATGTAACCTGGAAATTGAAGTTCTGGAAGTACATTCTAAAGAGAGAGACTTCAAAGCACAATATGAAAGGAAATATAATTAATTTCCAGAAGGAAGTTCTCACCATTTAGTTGGCTTGCTGGAATGGACCCAGATAATATGTAGGTGTGCTGAATGATGTATTGGGTGTCTGCCAATTTTTCGAGCTGACTTTTCTTACCTCTGAGGGGAAAAGCCTCTTGTGTATAGGTCTTTGTTCTTTTCAGAGTCCATAACCCTGTTTTTAT
>NW_006299705.1:10164006-10174050 GCF_000327345.1 Myotis davidii | reverse complement strand
AGGAAGTCATTTAATTTTGGAATATGTACAATGATAACATTGCAAGGGAGACGGTACAAAGGAAGGGTAATTAAAGTGAATTTTACTTCTTTTTTTTTTTTAAAAGAAATATTTTGAAGTTCACCTGGGAAGGTTCCATATGTTCAGTGTTATAATACTGAACTCCTACCTTGTTCTTTAAAATGTATCCAATGTATACTCTCATGAAACACAGGAGGAGAGAATTCATTTGCCCTGTTTTAACTATGGGAAACCTCAGGAGAAGAGGTCAGGTGATTGCCCAAGAGTTAAATGGAATCTTTGGAACTGTTATTGACCCAACTTGTGTTTGCCTATATGTGTATTATGCTACTTTGATTACAGTAGTTATGTACACCCTGAAGTAGCATATATTTTATCCTCAGAAAGGTTACTCCTCAGAGTGAACATAATGATTCCCCCAGAAAGATAAGCAAATACAAGGAAAGTTTTATCAGTATGAAAATGAGTGGGCGCCAGATGATCTTTCGAGAATTAAATCAGGATCCCCTGAGCATGAAGATCAAGCAAAATGTATTACTCATTTGTCTTTCTGAGTCCCCACGTCTGCTTCATTCCCTCTCCACTCTTCCTTCCTAGTCTTCCTCAGGAACTCCAGATCCTCAGGCGGAATGAACCTCTCTGATAGGAAGGACTCCCTCCCGAGATGTCTAATGTACAGATCTAAAATGCTATCCAAATAGCTTCTGTGCTTTGGTTTCTACTGCTTCTCTCATTAAAACTGAGCTATCTATTTTTTGCTCTCTCAGGATACTGCTGTGTAGTAGCATTTTAACATTTCTCAAATCATATCCCTCTGAAGACGGTTCTGATATATAAAGTTTGAAAATGCTCCTTTGCTATATAAAATTTCCAATTAGTCCTTTTCCATTGTCTTTTCTTTCTTTTTTTTAAAAAATATGTTTTTATTAATTGAGAGAGAGAGAGAGAGAGAGGAAGAAATATCGATGAGAGAGGAACATCATGGATCAGCTGCCCCCGGCATGTCCCCTGCTGGGGATCGAGCTCATCTCCCCAGCATATGTCCTGACCAGGAATCAAACCAATGGCCTTTTGGTTTCTGGGTTGATGCTCAACCGCTGAGCCATACCTGCCGGGCTTCCCTTATCTTTTCAATAATTTCTGTAGAAAAGTACCCTCACATCGTGATTCTCTGTGGGAGCACCATTAATAAATACATTGAAAAAAACAAAGTATAAACTGGGAAAGTCTGCTGGAAACAAAGGCCAATGGTTACCTTCCCAGATGTCATATGAACATTTTAGCTGCATGCACATGGAGCAGGCAACCACTATCAACATTACCTGAGGTAATCTCATCTTTCCTCTAGGTTAGTATTTAAACTTGATAGTTACTAAAATGTCTGTATGTAGGTGCCCCATCCTGATAAGTCTGTATCTATTAAAATGCTATGAAGAACATGGAAATGTCCATAATCTATAATTTGAGAGACATTGTAACATAATGAATAAGATAATGTGTGTTGTTGTGAGACTTGAGTTTCAATGTTAGTTTCTCCCCTTTACAGTTATGCAAATTCAGCCTATTCGATTTCATAAATGTCAGTTTTGGGAGTGAGATATATATATATAATTTTTTTAACCCTCACCTGAGGGTATTTTTTCCATTGATTTTTAGAGAGAGTGGAAGAGAAGAGAGAGGGAAAGATAGAAACATCAATGTGAGAGAAACACATCGATTACTTGCCTCCTGCACAAGCCCTGACCAGGGCCCAGGCCAGGGAGGAGACTATAACCGAGGTATGTGGCCTTGACTGGAATTGAACCCGGGACCCTTTGGTCTGCAGGCCTATGCTCTAGCCACTGAACCAAAATGGCTAGGGCAAATTGGGGTGATATTAATGGTACCTGACTCATAGAGTAACCATGTAGATTAAATGACACAAGGAAAGGACTTAGCAGAGTATTCTTGACCTGGGCCATTTCATAGTGGCAGTTTGCAGTGAACACCCTTGTGGGAGAAGCAGTGTGAAGGTTCCCTTCAGGTAAAAGAGCAGGCTTGCTTACTGCTTGCTCCAAACTGTGAGGTTCCCTGCGTGTTTCCCAGCTGCAGTGCAAGCCCAGCCTGTGTGCGCATTATTCACCTGGGCGCTGGGCGCCACTGCCATGGAACTTGGGCTTAAGGGGAGCCACAGCAAACGTACTGATCCTCATGCCACCTGTGGTGCTTTTGTCTCTGACCCAGGAGTCCTGTGTCTTCTCCAATATCTTTGAAATAGTAACAGGCTAACTTATTAGCTTGTAAAGAAGGTGATATCAAATCTCAGACTCAATAGTTTTAGCAATAAGGATTGGTTATTGAAAGACTTATGCCTTTCTGGTAAAGGAAGGACAACCCACAAAGACTGGGCTCAGGAATCTGAAGGACCCGCTGGGGTTTGGTAATAGGTGCTCTTGCCCAAGTCATGGGCAAAGATGGAAGGGCGGAGTAAGTGTTGTCCTATCTGTTCATGAGATAGGTGGTGAGAGGTAAGGTTGAAACAAGCTGCCCCAAAGTTGCCTTGGTTATTGCTCACTCTCCTCCAGGGCAGAAGAGGAAAGGTTGTTACCATGACATGCGGCAATATGCCCACAGCCCCAGACAAAAGGCAAAGTAGCTGTGGTTATGGAGCTCAGGAACCTACAGAACTGGAAGTAACGGTCAGCAATGATCACCTTGCTATTTGATAAAGACCTTTGCTTGGACCCCAAATACTGGAAGTTTGTTTCACTGAACCATGAATGGGTGGCTGCTTGAAACATAAAATGAACACCAAACCGTGTCTAATAGTGCAGAGCCAGCTGTGCTTGTGTATCGCTGCAGTCCTACTTAGACGGCAGGAGGACGGAGCCTTGGGTGTGAGGAGCTGAGGGCTATGAGGTCTGTCTGGAGCCATAGTGGCACAAAAGGGCCCCTACGTCCAGGCAGTGTGGTGCTGGGGGTGCACAGGGAAGGAGGCACCACTGCTCTTGGACCCCCATTCTGGAGGAAGGAACCAAGGGAGAAAAAAAGTCTTCCTGCCACTCCACTGTCTCCTGTGAGAGCCTCCGCCGCCACCCCACGTGCCACACACTCCTTGCTGGGAGACGATGGGGTCTCCTGGCAGCTGTTGCTGGGGCCCCTAACCCATGCACTCATTCATTGGTTAGCCTATGTTCCATTGGGGGAAAATGGTGCTCAAATTTAACTGATGGTGTTTTGATGGGACTTACAGTCACCAAGGGACATTCAAGTGCTATTGTTAGTGGAAACTACTAAACGAAATCAGTGTGCTGTCTTTGTGCCTTGTACATGTGAATGTATAATGCAATTGTATGTTAGATGCCTGCACTTCCCAGACTTGTAAGTGCCAGAGGGGGTTCTCTCACTCAGGGGCTGCTTCCTATGCACTGTCTCCTCCAGGGTGCTCTTGCAGAAACAATAAAAAATCCCAGGAGGAGAAAAGAAAATCACAATTTCAAAGATGCAAAGATAGCAGGAGTATCCAGAGAAGTCATTTTCCAGTGAAACAGGGCCTTCTACCTGGTAAGTCTCCCTTTTGGAAATGTAGCTATTGGCCTGCTACTACTAAGCCCTTATTGAAAGGAAATGCCTTAGTCATGGAGCCCTTGTTACTTACTTCCCAGCTTGGTCTCTATTTCCTGGTGAGTCAACTTGAACTTGATGACTAACAAGGTGGGTAGGACCTGATATGCCTCGTTAGTCGAATGGAAATGGCATATTCATGAGTGCAGTTAAGCTGGCCTTAGTGTCATTTCAGTATTACATGAAAAAGTAAATTTTTCTCCTTTGAGAGAAAATAATCTTTCACTCTATTGCCTGAAGTAAAGCACCGGGAACAATGGGGCTCTAGACTCACAGAGGTTCTCCTAAAACTGAGCCTGGTGCACTGGTAATTCAGTTAGAATTCAGTTAGGTTGACACCTGATGGTACCCGTTGGGTTACTGCTACTATTGAGCTTCAGGGTCAGCTGTGTGAGACCAAAAGCCGACGGTCAATCCTCTTGGTGGGCAAGCTCAGGCAGTCCTCATAGCCCTGGTCAATCCTCCCCCTGATGATTCTTACTACAGTTGTATTGACTTCTGGGCTGTTGGCAATGTGCTAGCTAGACATCTAATATACCACTTGGAAGACCGTAGACTGGAAAATTAAAGACATACTCTTTAGGGCCATGGTAATAGCCCATTCTCTGATCGGATCAAACAGAATCAAGCAGCTGATAAGCTCTATACCACCTCCGTCACTGCCATCACTGCCTGGATTCATCATCACACCAGACATGGAAACACAGACTGGGCACATCATAGACTGGGCACACTGTGGAGGAGTCTGTGTTTCAGATGCAGAAGCTACCACTGTTAGTTAGACTTGTAATTCCAGCAAATGTCCATCCATTTGTCTTGCAGAGAAGGAAGCCACATTGCTCAGGACAGTGACCCTGTTTAGTTCTGACCAATTGAAAACATCAGCCTTTGACCCCCCCCCCCCCCAGGTCTATTGCTGGCATGTTATCACTGTTGAAGCTTTTACAAATTGCATGAAAACTTTTTCAGAGTACTGGTCCCATCTTATCACTCAACACAATAGGCCTGGAAACTGTGTCATGTTTTCAGCTTTCTAATCCATAATAGCTGGCCTTTGTCACAAAGGCTATTCCAAAACGGGCCAGTTATTAAGGTAGTTGATGGGCATTCCACATTCCCTACCATCAGGTCATCAGTCTACAATCTAAGTAGTTGCTTTCTTAGCACCATCACAAGAAGATTTAAAATAGATGCCTGTCTAAGCCCTATTCTCAATAAGCAAGTGTTAAAAATAAATGAAAACTTTTATTTTTATCACCCGAAAACATCAGCCTTTGATGTGTGTGTGTGTGTGTGTGTGTATGTGTGTGTGTGTGTGTGTGTTATTTTTATAATCTATGATTGAGTATTATGCACACTGAAGGGCATCGTCTATGATGATCAGATCTTACTTTTTCTAAATTACAAATTTTATGATTGTGAAAATGAGATATTGAAGTTTAGGAAAGCTGTTCTATTACGTTTACTCAAAATTAGTGGAAAATAACTCAGCCAAGTAGCAGGTTCATACACTTTATTTAAGATGTTTAAATTAAGGTGCTTAATTTAAGATTCACATGCCTTAATTTAAACTGCTTAATTTTCACTGCTTAAATTAAGGCATGGAGAAGCTTATAATAAAGTGAAGATTAAATAATACCTGAGATTTTTAACTAGGCATACATTTTTTTAAAATTCTGCTTTTCAAAACAAATTCTTCTTCCTACAGCTAAGATTGAGCAGTTTCTATGTGTGCCTTTGAAATAAAATAAAGACCAGATAACTTAAGATCTAGAAAATATCTGAAGTGCTAACATTGCCGCTAAGGCTGTGTGGTCTCACTTTTCTGCTGTTCACCACCCACTGGTCAATCAATTACAGTCAATCCGCAAAAAGAGTTGGAGCAGTAACCAACCGGAGAGATGACCGTTTAAACTGCCAACACATGAGTTGCTATAAAAGGCACAGACCTGAAGAAATACATATTTTATTCCTATCTAGTTTCTGAGATTTGTTGTCTTCATAAAAAATATCACATAAAGGGTATGGTTCAATGAGAAAGAAATATTTTATTATTACTACTAGAGGCTTGGTGCATGAATTCATGCACCAGTGGGGTCCCTCGGCCTGGCCTGTGAAACCGGCTCTCCAACATCCCCCAGGGGTCCTGGATTGTGAGAGGGTGCAGGCCAGGCTGAGGGACCCCACCTGTGCATGGTCGGGGCTGGGGAGGGACACAGGAGGTTGGCACGCCAGGGAGGGATCGTGAGAGGGCTCCAGGGCATGCCTGGCCCATCTCGCTCAGTCCCAATTGGCGGACCCCAGCAGCAAGCTAACCTACTGCCCCCTGAAGCATCTGCCCCCTGGTAGTCAGTGCATGTCACAGTGAGCGGTTGAGCGGCCTTAGCATATCATTAGCATATTATGCTTTCATTGGTTGAACAGACGACCAGATGACTGGACACTTAGCATACTAGGCTTTTACTACATAGGTTTTTTTTGAAAATACATAAGTAAAAATATATTTTGTTCAGAAACATGGGTCAGCTGTAGTTTCTCCAAAATATTCTGAGTGTCCCTAAGCCGCTTTCATTGGTTGAACAGACGACCATCACATAGTCTATATATAGTCTATATGAATCACATATCAGATATATATACTACACAAGAGATACTAACAAAATGTAATATTTAGAATAGTAAGAGGTCACTTCTGATATGGGAAGTAAAGGGAGTTTTATGAAGAAAGTGTGATTGAAGCTAGGGTCAGACTGTTGGTGTTGAGCTTGGAATACTTTGAATCACTGTGTGGTTGATTTGTTTGTTCAAACGATACTTCCCACAACTTGTATTTTATTTTAATTGTATTCCAAGAAATGTACCTGAGTAACACAAGCTGTTCATATTTCAAGCATGTCAGGTTCCCCATAGAATTCTAATATTCTTATTCAGGATTTTCAAACACTTTGGTCATGCCTGTAGAAACAAATGTATTTTATGGCATGACTCAGTGCATACATAATGTATATTCAGCTAAAGCAAAATATTGACAGAACAATAGCTACACTCATTGTACTTATTTATTTTTATTTTATTGGGGTGTACCTCCTACAGTGATACACACAAATCCTAAGTGTGCAACTTGATGAATTTGTACATGGAGGGTACAATTTCCTCCATGTTACCACAGCCTCAATCAAAGCATAGAATATTTTCAGGCCCCAAGAAGGTTTTCTCATGTCTCCTTACACAAAACTCCACAAAGAGGTAACTGATATCTGGAACTTTATCCACATAAAATAGTTTTGCCTCTTTTGAATTTTGTGTGAATGGAGTACCTGGCTTCTTTCAATTAACATTGTGTCAATGCTGCCCACTTTTTAAAAAATATGTTTTTATTGATTTTAGAGAGAGAGGAAGGGACAGGGATAGAGAGACAGAAACATCGATGAGAGAGAAACATCGATCAGCTGCCTCCTGCATGTCCCCTACTGGAGATCAAGCCTGTAACCCAGGCCTGTGCTCTGACTGGGAATTGAAACAGGTACCTCTTGATTCATGGGTCAATGCTCAACCACTGAATAACATGGGCTGGACAATGCTGCCTACTTTTATTCTTTTAAAGTTCAGATGAACTATATTTATATGTAAGTGTTATATATAATACTTAAATTATATATAGATTTTATGTAGTTTGAAAATATATAAATATTACATAAATGACATATCTTTATATTATATTAATTAAATATTTAAAATTATATATATTTATAAACTATTAGATGTATCAAGCCAGGACCTCAGTGTGAGGGCACATGGTGACCTCTCTAAATGAGATACATATTTTATTATTTTTAACTAGAGGTCCGATGCACGAAATTTGTGCAAGGGGCTCGGCCCTGACAACATGGCAGCTTGCATCAGCCCTCGCAGCCCTGGCTTCGTCCAGAAGGTGGCACCCAGAAGAATGTCCGGAAGGTTGTTCAGCTGTCCGGTCTAATTAGCATATTATGTTTTTATTATTATAGATGTATATTTTTTACTGAGATATAATTCACATACCTCAAAATTTACCATTTTAAAGTGTACAACTCTCTGCTTTTTGTAGGAGACCTGTGTGTGCTCGGGCATGCAACATATTGTTTGTGCAGATACCCAAGGTCAGCCAGAGGTGAGAGCTTGGGGCCTTCTCCAGTCTCTCCTGAGCATATGGCCTGCCCCGGACACACACACGCACACAGTTCTCTGTATCCATGTGGCCTTTAGATTCCTAGAAATGTATTAGAATTTTCCAAAGTTTCCAATGGACATTACTTCTCAGCTTTTTTTTTTTTAAAAAAAAGATTTTTTGTTAGCTTATTGTTTATTACAATTTTTATCTCCTGGGCAAAGCATCTTTGATGTTCAACAACTGCTTCTGATTGTTGTTAACATGTGCCTGGGGAAAGGCTGTTTTCAATAGGCAAACTCCGGTTGGGTAAGAAAAAGCCAGCTTTGTGAGTGGATTCTTCCAGGGAACAGCCGGACAGGTGAGATAATGGTAAACCCTCTGGGAATGTGGTTTGGAAGAGCTCCATCCTCTTCGGGTCTTGTCCCCCAGCGGACAGTCTGCTGGACTCACTCTGATTGTGTCTGCTGGTTTGCAAGTCTGCTTCAGGAGCAGGGCAGAAGGGTTCGAATTAGGGAAAGGTAAAATACTACAAAGTGGCCTGTTTTCACCAAGATTCAGCCAGCTTCTTGGTTTGCTGAAAGGGTTTGTTTAATTTCCAGAGTTCTGATAAAGTTGGTTCTGACAATTTTGCCCTTTTTTTTGCTTTTACTATACTCCCTGACACTACCTCTACACTCATTATTTTGTTTTGTTTTATTTTGTTATTAATCCTCACCGGAGGATATTTTTCCTTAGATTTTTAGGGAGAGTGGAAGAGAGAGAGAAAGACAGAGAGAAACATTGATGCGAGAGAAACACATGGATTGGTTGCCTCTTGAATGAGCCCCGACCAGGGCCCCAGACCAGGGAGGAGCCTGCAACCATGGTACGTGCCCTTGACTGGAATCGAACCCAGGACCCTTTGGTTTGCAGGTTGATGCTCTATCCACTAAGCCAAACCAGCTAGGACTAGCTTCATTATTTTATTACTTCACACACTGTAACATTTTAGTATTTTAAAACAATAGTCACCACCCACTAATGTAGGAAGCCACCCATTATCTTCACTATCAGAGAAGTGTAAACAAGGAGCCCAGAATGCTGGTGAACCTTGAGCCCTGGCAAGGGCCAGAGCTATGCACCAATTGTTTAGTTGAGACAATGGTGGCTCAAGCAATCTCCTGACCAAATAGTCTCAGAGTAAAGCTTTACTAATATTTACTGACCTTTAACCCCTATACACGTTTCTGCCGGGGAAGGGGTTAAGATAGTCTACCTATTACCAGAATTGCCTGCCTGACTAAGGGCTATATGTGTATCCAAAATTGAATAAAAGGTTGGCAAGGCCTGGGCACCAGTGGAAGTCCTTCCCCTTGCGTTGGGCTTCTCGCCTGGCCCCCAATACTTCCAAATTATTATTTCTTGTCTCGTCTCTGTCATTTGCGCACAGCCCTTCTCCAGATCCCAAACCCTGAACCACGCGGGACATGGTTCGCACACACTAAACTGTTTCATGATCTACTCATAGGTTGCATTTCACAGATTTAAAAAACAGGATTCTAATTATGTAAGGGCATTTATGTAGTTTTAGTACCAAGAAGCATACACTCTGACAGCATACAAAAATAAATGCAAGAGCTATAGACAGTGCTGGAAAAAGTGTAGTAGCATACACAGAAACAAAACATGAGAGTGTGTTGTTACTATAGGATACAATGTAAGCTCTCAACTTATATATTTTCCTCAATAATTGTGAAGCAATAAGCAAAAATAATTGGACTCAAATGATCTATATAAGCTACGTCTGGTCTCAATTTTGTGCATAGCTACTCTTATGGGTTGAATTGTGTCACTCTTCCTTCCCACCTTTCCCCAGTTTATATATTTAATTCCTAAACCCAAGTACCTGAGAATGCAACAGCAGTTACCAATATGCCCGTTAAAGAGGTAACTAAGGTAAAAATGAGGTCATATGGCTATATGATTGGTGTGTTTATAAGAAGAGGAGATTTGGACACACAACACACAGCGCAAAGATCCTATGAAGACAGAGAGAAGATGGCAACCTGCAAGGAGAGAAGCTTCAGGAGAAACCAAACCTGCTGGCACCTTCATCTTGGACCTCCAGCCCTCAGGACTGCGAGAAAGTCAGTTTTTGCTGTCCAAGTCACCCAGTCTGTGATACTTGTTATCTCAGCCCTAACAAACTTTTATCTATTACCTATCATCTATCTATCTATCTATCTATCTATCTATCTATCTATCTATCTATCTATCTATCTATCTACCTA
>NW_006299705.1:10161191-10163980 GCF_000327345.1 Myotis davidii | reverse complement strand
CATCTATCTATCTATCTATCTATCTATCTATCTATCTATCTATCTATCTATCATCTATCATCCTGTACAATAAAAGGGTACTATAATATGCAAATTGACCCTAACAGCAGAACAACCAGAACGACTGCTCAACCAGCCACTGTGAAGCACACTGACCACTTCTTGGTCCCTTTTCCCGGCCGGCTGGCACGCGGGCCAAACAGCCAGGCCTCTTAGTTCCTCCCGTTAGTCCACAGGCTCCGATCACCTGATGGCAAATGGGGAACCAGGTGTGGGCGGTGGCTCCTTTCTGGCCACCTGCCACTTTGGCACTGCTACATCCCTCAGAGTGATGTCGTACTGCCGGGTTTGGGCCTGATCCCTGCTGAAATCTGGGATTGGGCTGAAGTCTGGCAGTCTGATATCCCCCAAGGGGTCCTGGATTTTGCGAGGACACAGGCCAGGCTGAGGGACCCCACCTGTGCATGTATCTGTGCACCGGGCCTCTATTCTATCTATAATTTGTCAGTGCCTCTTTATTTATTTTTCCCATTTAATCAAAATAACATTGTTTTCAATGAAGTATTATATTTGAGAGGCATAAATGCCTAAACCCCTCTCCATCACCCATAAAGCTATTTTGGCATATATTTTGGAGATAATATTGCAGTTTTAAATAATTCTTTCACTTTCACTAGAGCAGTGGTTCTCAACCTGTGGGTCGCCAACCTGTGGGTCACGACTCTTTCACAGGGGTTGCCTAAGACCATCGGAAAACACATATATAATTACATATTTTTTGTGTGATTAATCACTGTTTTAATTATGTTCAATTTGTAACAATAAAAATAATTCTGCATATCAGGTATTTACATTACGATTCACAACAGTAGCAAAATTACAGTTATGAAGTAGGAACGAAAATAATTTTATGGTTGGGGGTCACCACAACCTGAGGAACCATATTAAAGGGTCGCGGCATTACGAAGGTTGAGAACCACTGCACTAGAGTTTCCTTGTGGGTTTTTTAGTATTGTTTTCAAATCCTGAGTAACATGTTAAGACCACAAAATCAGTTGAGATAAACTTGTCCTTCCGGTGCTTTTCCCTGAGACACAACATCCACCCCATTTTTTCAGAGGTTAGCCTATAAGTTTCCCTCTGGGCACAGATTGCTGTAGAGGTGTGATCCTATTTTCTCTGCTTGATCAGTACTTTTGGGTTGCTGAACCTTAGTGACTCAAATTCTAAGCTGAATTGGATGTACAAAGAGGGGATCATTTCCTTGGTTTGATCTGCTCAGGTGGTTTTAACCGTGTTTTAGTCGTGAGGCTGCTCAATTGTCTCCAAACCATTGTAGAGAGAAAAGCAGGTAAGCAGAGGTTTACCCACTTTTTACTGTGCCCTACAACCTGCCGGGTTATTCCAAATGAGTTCAGTATTAATGCTCAAGAGCGTCAAGGTTTTAAGGTCTATATATATCGAACACAATGTAAGGAAGTCTATCTTTGCACAATCTTTACACCAGCTAAATATCATTTATGTAGAAATTGTTTGAAGCAGCATTATTTCAAATAGGGAACATTTTAAACAATATTTTTATCCTTTAGAACTGGTTCTTCAACTGTTTAGGATATTTGGGTAGGAAGGGCAAATTGTTTTCCTGTTGCATAAAGCCGATTTCCTCCCCTTAATGTCATCTTGATTTATGGGATTTTTTTTTCTTTCTTAATAGCTCAGACAAGTTGTGTGCAGTGGATGTAAAAAGTTGGCAGTGTTTAAAGGGCATCATTTCCACATGTGTCTAGATGCTCTCGAAATGAACTTCACTAAGAATTGAAAACAAGCTTGTCAGCAAACTATTAAACTTTTATTAAACACTCTAAAACTTTATGTACTTATTTAAAACATTTGTATTGAACATGTGTGAACTGCTGATCTAGGAAATGACATTTACTGTTGAGGTTGGCTATGACTCTCTATATAAAAAGAGATAAATGACTTGGTTTGAAATACCTCCTACCTAAATAAATTTTGATTAAAAACATTTTAAAGGTAACATAAATGAACCAATAATAAATAAATTCCTTTGTAACACAACATCTGGTACTTGGACATGGTATTATTTTTATTACCACAGCAACAATTATAGATAACACAGATGGTATGGAGCTTTAAATGGCTTCATCCTGATATTGAAAAAAGTAGAATAATGGTTTGAATGAGTCCTTAAGACTTGAAAAATAAAGAAAGCATATGATACTCTGTTATATGTAGGAGGCCTTCTATAAACACTTCATATTATTTTGCTTATTTGTTTGATTTCACTTTTATCAGGAATGACCAGAGACGACATTTCCTTCTTAACTCTCTAGGCAATAAGACATTCTTGATAATTGCTTCTATCACATGTAAACTAACTCAGGAGGGGAGGTAAGGTGCTGCCATGCTTCACAATGACTGAACATCAAATTCTAAAGACTCAGAGACTTCCGATTCGTGTTTAGAAGCATGAACTGAATGATAACCTGTGCCTTTATCCCTCTCTAAACCGGGAATAGTTCACAGACTTTTAGCAGACCTAAGGACCCTGCCTAATATCATGGATACAGTCTCAATCTATTTTTAAAATTTTTAAAAAAATTTATTGTCTAAAGTTTTACATATTTCTCCTTTTTCCCTGATTGACCCCCCTCTCCCCCAGCCATTCCAACCCCGGGCAAGCCCCACTGCCCCAGAGTCTGTGTCCATTGGTTATGTTAATATGCATGCATACAAGTCCTTTGGTTGCTCTCTACCTCCCAACCCTA
>NW_006299705.1:10149215-10160937 GCF_000327345.1 Myotis davidii | reverse complement strand
GTTGATCAGTATATCCCACATATGAGTGAGATCATGTTATGTTTATCTTTCTCCAACTGGCTTATTTCACTTAGCATAATGCTCTCCATTTCCATCCATGCTGTTGCAAATGGTAAAAGTTCCTCCTTTTTTATAGCGGAGTTGTATTCCATTGTGTAGAGGAACACTTGTGCACTGCTGGTGGGAATGCAGACTGGTGCAGCCACTGTGGAAGTCAGTATGGAGTTTCCTCAAAGAGTTAAAAATGGAACACCCATTAGACCCAGTAATTCCACTTCTAGGACTATATCCCAAGAAACCAGAAACACCAACCAGACAGGATATATGCACTCCTATGTTCATAGCAGCACAATTTACAATAACTAAGATTTGGAAACAACCCAAGTGCCCATCAGCAGATGAGTGGATTAAAAAATTGTGGTATATCAATCTATTTTGACCAGTTGTACACATTTGGGGGAAAAAAGGACACATGAAAATCCAAATTCGAAAAAGAAAAATATAATTTTAAAGTGAATGTCTACTGTGGTTTTCTAAAATGATGAGCCTAAGTGAAGTTTAAAACGGCAACTTGAATCAGATTGAATTTAGTTCAGTGGGGTGCTGGGCATTGAGGAGAATACCAAAGAAGTGGTTGGCAAGGTTGAGAAGTTCCACTTTCATAACAGGGGCAAGGCCTGCAAGCCTAGCAATCATGTGTATAAGATAAAGTGTAAGATTGCATGGAGTAGACTAGTAAAGTCAGTTTATTTCAGGAAGGCTCAGTTTATATATCTGATGAGTCCAAATGATTTGGGGATCTCTTCAAGTTTTTGCAATTACAATTTACTGAATATATGCATTGCAGATATCAATAAAAGGAAAAAGTAATAGCTAACTAAGAAAATTTGTTTATTTGATTTTTAAGGTGAAAGAAGTTCTCAATGTGGGTTTTAAGAAAATACAATATGTGGATTGTTGTCCTGAGAGAATATTTAGTTGGAGAGAACAGCAGAAGAAAAGTTAAGAGATAGGAATTGATGCTGCATGGGTGTTGGGAGAGCTGAGTGTTGAGGAAAGAGTTGTGGTTACATAGAGCAATCAAGTGTTTCCAGATATTGGGGAGGATTGAATGACAAGCTAAGGAACTTGAATTGAGTCCTATAGGAAGTCAAGTTCCATAGCAGAAATTTTAACAGAAAAGAGCAACCTTGGAAAGTTCCTTGGCTCTCTGTTTTATTTCTCTGGCTTCACCTCTCGCTATGCTCATTGCACGCTCTGTTCTAGCCACTTCGAGCTGGTGTGATCTCTTTTGTTTCAAGCCCTTTGTCCCTTTTTCCTAGATGCTCTTCCAACTCCCATTGCTTGGTTAATTCTCACTTATTCTTTCTTCATCATTCATTAATCTTATATATTTTTCTCTTTCAGTATTTCATTTTTCAATGTAAATGTGACTTCCTCCAACAACATTCCACTAACTAATCTCTCACTTTCTCCACTAATTTAAGCTAAAGGACCCTTTTGAGTACTCTCATAACTTGCTGTATCTTGCCATCAAAACACTTATGTCTGGGTGATTTTCCCTGTTGACTTGTCTGTGTCTCATTTATTATTTTTTTATTTATTTTTAATATATTTTTATTTATTTCAAAGACGAAGGGATAGGGGAAGAGAGATAGAAACATTAACGATGAGAGAGAATCATTGATTGGCTGCCTCCTGCATGACCCACACTGGGGATGGAGCCTGCAACCCAGGCATGTGCCCTGACCAGGAATTGAATGGTGACCTCCTGGTTCATAGGTTGATATTCAACCACTGAGCCACACCAGTGTCTGTATCTCTTTTAAATTCCAATCTCTTGTAGATGCTAATCTGTAAAACAGGGATCATGATATCTACTTTGCATGGTGGACATAATGATTAAAACCTGGTGCAGAACCTTGAATATAGCAGCTGCTTAATAAATGGTAGCTATTACTGCTAATATCACTACTACTATGATTTACTATTCCATTCAGTTAGACACAGAGACTGCCCTGTCCCAGGAAATAGTGCAAGAACATTTGTAAACAGAAGGCAGAGAATGAAGAATAAAGAAATTAACTGAAATAAATGGAAAGGTTGGCTCTCGCTTCTTAAATTGCTTCTTAAACATACTTCATTACTAGTTGCTAGATTTCAGTGCGTCGTACACCTTATCTCTTCTGGGGTGCATCATTTAGAGATGTGGACTCGCCAACCCAGGTTGATACGGTTGTCTCACTCTCATGTCAGTGCCTGTCCCCACCTCGTTGGAAATAAGCCACCGCCCATTCTCTGGCTCTCCAACCTATCAGAAGGAATAACGGATGGAGGATGGAAACAACCCACACACAATCACAAAGAGCGAGGCTACGGATAACACTACAGCAAGGGATTCAAAACAACCTTGCTCCCTTGGAAACCATTCCCTGCCTCCCACCAACCTGGCCTCCATGGCTTGGCACTGTCGGTGTGCTGGCTGGTCTTTCTGCCAGCTCACTTTCGCTGGCATTGGCACGCCAGGCATCTGGCAGTCTTTGTGGCCATTACTGAGCCCCTCACTGGAGCTGCCAGGCTTTGGTCAAAGACTGCAGGGGGCACTTTGAAGTCCTTCCAAACATTTGGGCTTATGGTTGGGAGGCTGGCTTGTTACAATGTGCTCTTAATCTACTTCCCCCCCCTGACCTGATATATCCTTCGCTGATTTATAATTGCATTTCAAAATAGGGGCAAAAAGAATAGAAAACATTTTTTGACCTGCCACAAAAGGGGTCCTAACTTAACTCTACATTTGTTCTTAAATCACACATTTACGTATATCCCCCAAAGAAATAAGGTAGGTATATGTAAAACAGATGTAATTTTAGCTAGAGATACTTCCTGAAACATTTAGGCAGAGACGATTAAAACCAAACAGCAAAAATATCCTGTGTACATGGAGTTTCCTACTTGCAAGCTGTTTTACAAATGTTGTTTTCCACAGGATGTTAGTCAGTTGTTTGGAAAATAAACCAGCAACTATTCTCTGTAAATAACACAATCTGCCTGATTCTCCACTGCTGGCTTAGGCCCAAATATAAACCCTTTAGGAATGACAAGGAGAGAAAATTCTCTCCTGATGTTGCTCTCAGAATCTAACTCAGACAGAAAATTGAGCTGGTAATCACTACAGCATCCAGCTAACTCCTTCCCTTTTGTCTTTTTTTTTTTTTTTTCCTTTCTAGTCTAGGAACCCAGTGCACAGCATGGTTCTCCAAAATCAGCCATGTTTAGAGGAAAACTAGATGTCAATGTTGCCAAATCATCTCCTTGCCACACCCAACCAATTATACAACAGGACAGAGTTTACGGTTATTAGGATGTTTTATCTCCGCTCCTGAACTTAAGCCCCTTTTCTTTCCTGACTGACGCAGGCTCAGTGTGTGTATCAAACTATTCATCAATGAAATGTCTCAAAGTTCTTTACAAATTTTATCCAGTTAATTCTGAAAATGCTTTAGATGGGCTTTTCTGTGAGCCTTCTTTATATGGGTTCTGCTATGAGTCAAGGCAATTTTCAGATATCCAACATCCTCATGAATCGCAGATCAAATCTGGAGTACGTTTCCAGTCTTATTCCTTTTCTAATTTACAGTCTGGAGGGTGAGCCTGATTTTCACAGCAGGGGGGATGATTCATACACAATTGAGGCACTTTGGATAGCTGTTAGAGATAGTAGTTGTTGTTATTTTTTAAACTGTACCAATATAAGAGGACACTCACAGCAAATGACTTTATCAACGACATTCTCTCCTGTCTGTTACCACAAGACCCTGCATATTTCTTTATTGTCTTATTTTTCAACGTTGTTTTGGTTTTGCACCTTTTTATATATAAACAGAATTGCAAATTCCTGGAGAATACAGTAGTGACTTTCTTTTTTCATTATTTATTCCCATTATGCCTGACAGTAGTAGGTACGTGATGAATTCTTGTTAAATGAATAGATGAGAACCCAAACAGCATGAAGTCCCAAATAAGATCCAAATGACATGAAACAACAAGTCCTCCTAAATGAAAGCAAAACAAAGTCCCATCCATAGTTCTCTATTGTACGCTATTGTGCACATGTTATTGCAGAGTCTATCTGTTTTAAGAATGACTATAATGCCATTTCCTGTTTTCAAAATATTTTCTCATAACTTACATGAAGCAGCCGCAAACGTCTCAGAAAACTGTGAATTATTTTTGTTTAATCTTCTTGAAGACCCTTCCTTTGAGGAACAATTGCTATTAGTCTTAAACTAAAGAGAAGATGAAAAAACTGACTAAAGTATAAAATAACTGATAGGATGGCTACCCCTAAGATTGGTTGTGATGGGAAAAAACAACTTAAATTTTCAGGAAACTGACTTAATTGTATTTTTTATAAGATTTACCATGCTGGCAAACGGCATCACTGCAGCACAGTGCGGCTTCAGAGCAGCTAAGAGCTCTCTGTAGAAAACGGGCTGCATACAAGATCTGTGCAGATGAGCTTAATCGTAAGAACTGCATCTGGCTCAGGCAGAAATCTCTTTAACAGTAATTAGCATATATTTGGGGCTAGAGCAGCAGATGTTACGTTGCAGATTGAAGAACCTGCTTTAAATTCTCCTGAAAACATGACCCTTCGTAATGGTTGGACTTGCAGTGTCTGGCCAACGCAAATAGAACCTGAAAGCTCTGGTTGTCTTTTAGGTCAGCCCATGTACCTCTAATAAGACAAGAGTCTGGGAAAACATGTTGCTCTTGGCCTCTGGGCTTTCAAACAAAATAAAACTGACACGCTTACTTCTATGTAAATGTGGGTAGGGCGTGGAAACGTGGCTGATTGTCTCATCATCGTCTCTGAATGAATAAAAACGGAGTTTAGACAAAAACAACACAAACTGCCTGCCCCACTTTGGTTTTCTTCTCTCATTCAGGAAATGAACTCAAAGGTGGCATCCTATTCCCCAGAAAGTGTTCCTTTGCTTGTGGAGCAGAGTATAGGGTTCCAAAGTGTTTTCTCACTGTGGGAGAGCTGTGAGCTCATTACTGAGGGAAGGACTCACAGGAGGCTTGCACCCAGCCCTGCCTGCTAATGTCACTGGCAAATCTTTACAAGCCTCCACCTAGGGGAGCTAGAGCTAGTACGTTCAGAAGACTGGTGTCAGGCTATCCAGTGCCTCCACCTCCATTCCTAAAGTGATATTACCAGGATTCTTTCTCTCAAATTCATTACGCTTGATTTTTGCAAACAAAACTAAACTATCTGAAAAATGAATAAATAAATCTTCACTAATAGACATAGTAAGCTGATCAAAGTCCCCTTTCCGATTCTTCAAGATTTTCTTTTCTCCTAAAGTCCTCTATTTATAATTTTTTGCTTAAGTTTTTCCCCCAAGGTATTTTCAGAAAAATTATTATTTAATCTATTTCCCCAGTATTCCTCAGAATTGTTATTACCCTCATTTTATAAAGGAGGTCATCGTAGACCAAAGATGTTAAGTGATTATTTTAAGAACTCACAAAAAACTAGTAGTAGAACCAGAATAATAACTACAGACCTACATCAATGTGTTTTTATAAATTCTTTATCCTCATTTCCTCACCTAAGCAACATCTTTACATTACATGAAATATTACAGGTAATACATTTTATTATATGCACTGTATAGATTTCTAACTTTCTCTGTGATAACAGATTTGAATTTGGCAAAAATAATCTAAAACTTTCTAGGATCTATGTTATCTAAGTTTTTTGTTTCATTCCATTTCCTGTTCATCTTCTCTCCACTCCGCCCCTACGAACCCCCAAATATCTACTCTTTGCCTGCAAACTATTATGCATGGGTCAGGTTTCTGATCAACTGACAATATCTTTTTGATGTTAGGGAAGTATAAGACAGGAAGGTTCACAATGAACATGGAAGATCAATGAGTCATGAAATGTGTGGCAAAGATGCCATTAAACTCAACAAGTTGTTCCTTTCTCTTTTGGAGATGACATCTTTATCATAGAACAAACTAAGGCAGAACACACACAGAAATAATGATTGATAAATGGTAATAATGTCTTGTACTGTGACACCCTGACTCCCAGATGGACAAGTTGGAGAATAGAATATGAAGGTAGAAAGGAACTTTCCTGAGCTGGGAATCGGGATGAGAATGTGCCCAGGAACAGTTTAGGGATCAGGTACCAGAACGAATTTTAATCAACTACCCAATTTTTACTCAGATAGTATTTTAAGTATATCTACGTTTTCTGATAATATATGGCCAGTCTAACCACCTTTTGTGTCTCTTTATAACTTTTTCCATGGTTTCGTACCGGCACTAAACCATATCTCCTGTGAATGATTAGGTCATTGTTTTGGTTCCTGATTACAAAGTTAAATCTCCTTGATGCTATTTATCCCACCAATCAATTCTCCTACAATAGAAGTGCAAAGGTAGAAGTTGTCCCCTGATCACCTGGAAAATATCACATTGCTTTCCATTTTGGTCCAGTTCTTAATGGAGCCCAATGGGTAAATGGACAGGAGGACAGTGAACAGTGACAGTGAACTACACCTCTCTGTGCCTCCCTTTTACTTGATACTTGATTGTTTGTCATAACCCACCAATTTAATGTAAATTCTATGAAGACAGAGGCAGCATCCCTCTTGCTTTCTTTTTATTCCCAGTATATAGTTCAATGCCCAAACACACACACACACACACACACACACACATACACGAATAAATGAGTGAATGCATGATCAAGGGAAATAGATGGAATATTCTATGAAGGATCTATATGAGTCTGGATCATTCATTCACTCATTCATTCATTCATTCATTGATAACTACAGTGGGGCCTTGACTTACGAGTTTAATTCGTTCCGAGACCTAGCTCGTTAAGGAGCTCATTAACTCAAATTATTCTATCAACTCAATGCAAAAAATCAGCGGAGAGACAGCTGGTATCTCAAAAAACTCGTTAGTCAGGATACTCGTAAGTCAAGGCCCCACTGTATATAACTTTCTGCTTGAAAAAAAAAAACATGTTTTCTTGCTGTGGGGATCACAGTTTTATGACAATGCATTGGCTTTCCTTGTGGATAGTAGAATTTTTTTCCTCTGAAAGACCGAAAGGCCAGTCTCACATAAAAAGCAATCTGTCAGCTTGCTGATGGCTTTTTATCAGTTCCAGCTACACCATTGGGCTTCTTATTTCAGTAAAATATGCTTTTCCTAAATCATTGTGACAACCTCACAGTGAGAGTGTTTGCCGCTAACAAAGGATTAGACTCCGAGATAGAGAGAGGCTGTGCAGAGCAGAGAGCATTCGCATCCTAGGATCAAAGCCAGTGGACTGTAACCATACAATCACCTAATCCACTGAGCAGGACAGGGGTCACCTCCGAGAGGAAAGTTTCCTTCCTTGGTAACTGCAGGACAGAAGAGTTGTTAAATTGCAGAAGAACAAGATCATAGGAGGAAAACAACCCTGAGAACTGGACAGTGGTTCTGGAATACTTGATTACCACATATCAAACTTAGCTGGTCAGCATACTTATTTTATTATTTATTTTTATCTCATTTCTTTCAGAACAGATTTATGAAGACTTTGCCAGAAAATATTTATATCATGAGTTAAAAATTATACCTGTTAGTGTAGGAACACGAATGCGAGGATCATATAAAATATCACATTTGATTTTTTGAAAGTTTTGGAAACATATTTTTTATTTGGACAAATGTCATATTTTAGAAATTCACAATATTTGAGCGTGAAGCCACACTGTACAGGCTTAACACTGCCTTCTGATTAGAACTCTTCCTGACTCCCATACATTTCATGATCTTTCATACTTTTGCAAGTTGTTTGCCCAAAATTAGCTGAATTTCAGTATATCAGTGAATTAGAAAAAAATTAAGAGTTTTGAATAAAACATCGTATGTTTGAAAAAAATAAATGAGAAAGAAAAACATAAACTATGTATATTTACTAAGCTAACATTGGAAAGTATTTTGTAATACCTGAATTTATTAAGCCAGTACTGTAAAGTGTTTATTATAATTTGAATCAGTTCATCTTTCTTTATTCAATACATGCACAAAAACAAAACATCTACTTTGTGCTATATACCGGACTTTGTGTGAGCCATTAAACTTTTATGGCTATTATATGATTTTAATTTCATAATAAAAAATAAACTATCATAAAAAGTTTAAACATACAAATGTAAAGAAAAAATAAAGCAAATCCTCATACAGTCATCAAATAGATTCATTGGCTTTCATAATTTTGCACTATTGCTTTGTCTATTCTTCCTCCAATTTTTTCTGAAATATTTTAAACAAAATCCCTATATCATGTTATTTTACCACTGTATACTTTAATGTATATTTATTCAAAATATGGCAAATGTTTTATGTAATTGTAATTCTATTTAATTTTACTCAGATAGCATTTTATCTGAGTAATATTATGTTAGGGAAATATAAGACAGGAAGGTTCATCATACCTAATGAAATAAACACTGTATTCTTGGTGTCACTTAATTACATTGAAATTTCCCTATGTAGTTACTCTTTAATATAATTTGAATTTAAAATTTTTAGAAAAAAGTAACTTAAAATAAAAACAAGAATGCATTTTATCAAAACAAAAATTACTGAACTTATATTTTAAAAATTCTTCTTCATTTGAAAACACCTGAAATGTCTTCTATAAGAATTATCTAATAGGTATTGGGTCAATATTTAAAAGGAGGTATAGTTAATAGTATAAATATTTGACTAATTAAATGTCAATTACATAATTATCCAGACTCATTTTTCCATCTTTGCCTCAGATAAAGTCATGTTTGTTTTCATAAAACTGACATTGCTTTGGTGTTTGAATTTTTGAGGAAGAATGAATGTAAAACCATGCCTTCCAGACCCATAGTCCTACTTGTTCCATGTTTGGTACTATAATATAGAATTTTAGGGAAATATGGTTTGGTAATTATAAGAAATGCTAAGACAAGGTTAGGAATTACTGAAGCAACTTTCCTGGACTTTTCTGGTGTCCTTTCCTGTAGCCCCAAGATTAAATGCAGGCTTTTAGCCATGCCTCCTAGAATCAGAAAAATTCTGCCAAGATTAATAGTTTTTCTTGAAATAAAACAGAAAACCCTTAAAGACACACCAGTAACTGCATTAACAAATGTTAACTGTACAAAGTTTATTATAAAATAAAGTTCCTGCTTCCAACCAGCTTAGAATCCTATAAAAGTCATTTCTACTTCCTTGAGGTTGATGTGGCTATGGAGAGTCCCACTCTTATCCCACCATGGATGGAAACCATTGGCGAAGAGTAATCTCCATTTTCAGCTTCATTTTCAGTGTCTAAACTTTGACAGGTTGTCAACTGAAAGAATTAGAAAATCTTCACTGCTGATATTTAGACATTATGGAATCTACCTTTTGAACACCTTATAATAAATAGAATATGTTCTTGTTTAGTATATTGGTTTACTTTTATGGTTTGACAGGCTATACCTGTACTTGGCTCCTACCTCATTCAATCATTCATCCATTCAATATTTACTGAGTTCCTATTGTGTCCAATAATATAAAGCATATTATAGAAGTACTACTCTAAATAGTCAAAGTCCTTGCTCTCAAAGTCATACAGTCAATTACAGGAAAGAATTGAATTATGCATTTCATAGAATAGCAGTAGCACCTATTTCCTGCTTGCCTGTCTAGTTTTCCATTGGTGTTTTGCCTCATCTTTGATATCATCCTGACTCCACACTGCTACCTGACTGTAGAACCACGTTCTTTCATTTACTCTTTGGGTGTGTTCCTTGCATGGTGTCTGACATTTATTTTTAGTCTTATTATTCTAGGTCCTTGCTTCCTGTTCTATCTCTACAAGCCACATCCACCTACAGTCTAGACAAGAACCACTCGAAATTACTTCTAATCCTATGACTTACACATTTGTAAAGGGATGGGGGAGAGCCAGAAGGAGAAGCATATGTCTTATATAAAAGTTAAAGTCTGGACATAGTTCTCTGCTGCAGAAGTCTTAAGGGAGCAAGTTTGCAAAACTATATCCAGTAAAATGGAAAAAATCTTTAAAAGGGTCTAAATAGAAAATTAGAAAATATGTAATTAATAGCATAAAATATTAAGTAAAACTGATTTTAAATGGATGAGAAAATTCCAGCATCAGGAAAGTGTCATCCATCTGTCCATATCAATGGACAATCGAATGACCAGTTGTATGCATTCTGGCTTTCAATTAGCTTTACCCCAAGGGTGTAAAATTTAGCAAATGATTTTCACTATCACAAATTATTAAAATTTCTATTCATCACTTCTATAGAGTTATGACATTTTCCTGCTAAATGTGATTTTTTTTTCTCCTCTATATTTTCTCTCTTGGATTTTCTTACTATGTATATTGAAGACAAGAGAATGAAAATGAATCAATGTGAAATCTTATTAGTATTAGCAAATAGTACATGAGCAATACTTTATTTACTTACTTACTTATTTATTTATTGTTAATTGTCACTGGAGGATATTTTCCATTGGTGTTTAGAAAGAGTGAAAGGGAGAGGGAGAAACATCAATGTGAGAGAGATACATCAATCAGTTGTTTCCCTCACATGCACTCACCAGGGTGAGGGATTGAGCCTGCAGCTGAGGTCTGTGCCCTTAATGAAATCGAACCCAGGACTCTTCAGTCCATGAGTTGACACTTGATCCACTGAGCAAAACTGGCTAGGGCCTGAGCAATACTTTTATTGGTTTAGTTGTCTAACATTAGTTTGGATTCAAAAGAGCCAAGAGATTTCCTTATCCATCCATGTTTAATGGTAACATTTTGGTAAAATTTAAATAAAGATGCCATTTAAGTAATTTAAACTCAGGAAATACAGAGGATTTATTGCTTTACTTCTTATGAAACAGTGCATAAGTAAGAGAAATTGTGCTTTGTTTAATTTTTACAGGAAGAAGAGGAGAAAGAGGAAGAGATATATATCTTCCAATTTTAGCCTCTTCTGTAGTTAATATATAAATTTTGAAAGTGGAAACTTCCAGAAGTTAGTAAAACAATGAAGTGTTTTTGTGGCTAGAAGCTAGTATGAGCCCAGCTGAAGATCACGAGATCATTTCTCTAATCGGGTCCTCTGACTGCTCATTGCAGCATGGATGTGTAGACCAAGCCAAACGGCAGTGAAAACACATTTGGCTGGAAAAGAAACAACTTTCCAGATTTCAAAATTAAATCATAATTTTAAAAATAATCTAATTGTTAGGCATTATTAGTAACATCTGTTTTTATCAAAATATAAATGTGCAAGGAAATAAAAGTGCCCTGTTCTCAGTGTATTGGAAGGGGATGCTGGCAACCAACACTGTTCATTCATCCAAGCCCTTGGCTTATCCTGGAGGTATGGCCAGGATAGAAGTTCCATTAACCAGACAACACTTGGTTCAAAACTGTTACCTGAACACATGCGTGCTACTTATTCGTTTAGGCGATAGAAAAGAATTTCAAGAGGGTTTTAAGAACACAGAACCGTCCATATTATTTTCTTCTGATCATGTGGATGGGCTCCTACAGAAGAATACTTTTTGGATGATTCCTAGCAGCGTGCCAGTGTACTTAATTCTTTTTTTTTTTTTCAAAATTTTATTTTTATTAAAAAGGGTATTACAT
>NW_006299705.1:10144201-10147981 GCF_000327345.1 Myotis davidii | reverse complement strand
TTAATTTAATTAAGATTTTATCTCTTTAAAAGAGTTCTTGAGGGAATGGAATGTGGCCTACCATGTGACTTATCCAAAGATGGATTCCATCAGAGTTTGTTCTATATCTTTGAATAGACTCCTAAAAGGCCTTCTATTGACAGTCAAGACAACTTCAAATTTCCTTAGCAATTGTCATCAGCTCTTTATGTAACCTAGGTATCCTTGGATGGAACTGTAGAAATGCAATTTAGTACAGACTGCAGTCTATGAAGTAAGCAGTCACCAGAAGGGAATAAACTTCTACAAGCAAAGTGTCTACATGAAGAAACAAAAGTTATAAATGCCTTTGTCAACCTCATCAAAGAAAACCATCACATTTATCTTTACAAACACAAGGAAACTCCAAAATTAGAAGTCAACCTGTGAATAGACATTTATACTTGCACAAGGGTGAAGAATGATGAGTATGAGAGAACAATGTTTGTCAAGTTAGTTTGTGATGACAAGATAAGGGCACAGAGATATCATTTGTAATATTTGCTAAAGACGAAAGTTAGAAATCTTACCAGTTTCTCCTTTCTCTTCATTTTAAATAATTTAGGAGCATTATAGACAATGCTTTCTGAGATTTACTTGTTATTATTTTGGAAAAAGAAATGTTTGACTAATAATTATTTAAAACCAACCAAACTCACTACTCAAGACTTCCTATAATAGCAATAATTTCTGTTTTTAGAAAAAAATAAAATATAGTAAGAGACATTAAATAACATACATTTCTTCTTAAAATGTAAATAATGTAAAGTTCACTTTAAAATGTAGACAAAAGTTGTATATAATATTACTTTATTCCTGCATCAATAAAGTAATATTATATACAACTTTCATTAAAAACTTAAACTGAAAAAAAATGTAGACAAAAGTGCTGTTTTGAACTCAAAAAACCTTCACTACTTTATTACTTACAGCATAAATATAAACACTTTGGGCATATTTTTTTAATACTCTTACCACAAGGAGACAATAAATATATGTAATACTTCGGAAAACAGCAATAAGAGGAGGATGAATTAGGGGGAACAGAATGTCACATAGTTCAACTTTCAATGCCATTAATATAGAGTGTGCATTTACTCACATGACATGAACCAGTCCTGAGAGCTTCCTTTGGCATTAAATTAGAGATTTTAAAGGCTGCTGTGGATAAAGGTGACAATAAATAAAGAGACAGTGGTAATAACGTGAATAAAAATGTGTTTGAATTTACCATTATATTGATGGATGGATTGTGTTTTTGCTGGGGTCATTCATAACACTATTTCTGTCCGAATAGTATAGGAAAACAATTCTACAGCTGTGTACTAGTGGTTCTTAAATTTTAGCACACATTAGTAGCTCCTGAAGGCTCATTAAAATACAGAATGTCGGGCCCAACCCCCAGAGTATTTAATTCAGTAGCTGATGCTCCTTATCCAGAGGCCCTACTTTGAGAATTATTATTACGTATGATACCCAAAAGTCACCTACTTCATCCCCCTGTCCCTGCATAGAAAGTGGTGAACAAACTATGAACCATGGAGTCATGACTATCAGGCCCCAATTATATTCAATGACGTTAATAATCTAATTTTAAAAGCAGCTGAAATAAAGTAGAGACAATGGGCGATAGACCAGGAAGCCGCATGAGTAATATGAAAAGCTACCTTAAAATTGTTCATTCCTGGTCACAAAAACAGGTAACAGACTACAAATAGACATCTTCCATTTGGAATGATAAGGTTCACTCACAGGGACCCTTCAAGGAAACTCTTACTATTGGTGTTAGGTGGGTGTTACAGCCTTTCCAGCACTGCAGAAAGGAGACTTACTGCCAAGAGAGAAGGCTAAGATCAGGAAGCACATGGGGGAGTGGTGGGCAGGGTTCCGTGCAGCTGTATTTTATTCATCTGAGACTCCAATACTTGGTACTTGGCACAAAGCAGGCATTCTTTAAAAGTTGTGTAGAGTGAAGTGAGGTAGCTTTTGCCATTGCCTTTGCTCTTTATTATAAATCCTCATCTGAGGATATGTTTTTATTGGTTTTCGAGAGAGAGGAAGGAAAGGAGAGAGAGGAAGAATGAAGAGGCAGAAAGAGAGAGAGAGGGAGAGAGAGAGAGAGAGGTTGCTTTGTTGCCTTTCATATGTGCCCTGACCTGGATCAAACATGAAACCTTTTGCTATAAGGGATGTCACTCCAATTAACTGAGTCACCTGGTGGCCAGGACACATTTGTTCTTTTTTTATTTGTTTGTTTTTTGTTTTGTTAATCCTCACCTGAGGATATTTTTCCATTAATTTTTTTAAATAGAGAGAGAGGAAGGGATGGAGAGAGAGAGAGAAAGAGAGAGAGGGAGAGAGAGAGAGAGAGGGAGAAGTATCGAAGTGAGAGGGACACATTGATTAGTTGTCTCACACATGGGGATCAAACCTGCAACTGAGGTACCTGCCCATGACCAGAATCAAACCCAGGACCCTTCAGTCCATGGGCCGATGCTCTATCCACTGAACCAAACCATCTAGAGCCCTTTGGTCTTTTTATTTATTTTTTTTTCCCTTTGGTCTTTTAAAAAATATTGTATGATGTTAGGAAAATCACATTACGTGAGTCGGTTTTTCTCATTTATAAACAGGGCTGGGAGGAACATCTCCATTGCAAGATATTTCGAGAATGATTGAGATAATAAATGTATCTGTACCAAAAAATGCATTATGAGTCTAAGAGATGTTTTTGTGTTGACCTTTTCAAATACTCCAAAATATGAATATTTCAGTAGCTTAAACAATGCCAAATTTCTCATCGATATTATTCTATTCAGTAAAACAACCCTTCTACATTGTTATACTAACATCCATCCCCAGCTCCTTCTATACATGAGACTCAAAGGTATTTTCATTTTTAAAATGATTTGTAAACATTTTTCATTTTTTCAGTATCAAGTGAAGACTAGGACAACAGAGTATCTCTTACTTTGTTCTTTTAAAAAATATATATTTTATTGATTTTTTGCAGAGAGGAAGGGAGAGGGACAGAGAGTTAGAAACATCGATGAGAGAGAAACATCAATCAGCTGCCCCCTGCACATCCTCTACTGGGGATGTGTCTGCAAACAAGGTACATGCCCTTGACCAGAATCAAACCCGGGACCCTTGAGTCCGCAGGCCGACACTCTATCCACTGAGCCAAACCGGTTAGGGCTCCCACTTTATTCTTACTTGACCTTTCTGTCACATTGATATAATTAATTATTAACTACTTGAAATTCCTCTTGATTTTAACATTTCCTTTCTGAGTTCACTCCTATCTCTCTGACTACTATTTCGTGGTTCCTCTACTAGTTTCTCTTCTACAACCCGTCCTTTAAGCAAAGTTTTTATACTTAGCTTTGATTCTCATGCTCTCTATACTGTACTTGGCAATCTCATCCCATCTGTTATGAACAGAATATGTGTGTCCCCCCCAAATTCAAATGTTGGAGACTTATCCCCGGATGTGGCTATATTTGGAGAGGGCCAATCTAAGGTAATAATAAAGTTAAATGTGTTCATAAGAGTGGGACTCTGATCTGATAGAATTAGTGTCCTTATAAGAAAAGACACCAGAGAGAGAGAGAGTGATCTCTCTGGTATGCACTCTGATGAAGGGCCATATGAGGACATAGTACATCTATAAGCAAGGAACAGAGCCCTTGACAGAAATGGAATTTTCCAGCATGTTCATCTTGGACCTCCCAGCCTCCAGAACTGCGAGAATAAATTCCT
>NW_006299705.1:10141085-10144146 GCF_000327345.1 Myotis davidii | reverse complement strand
GGGGTATTGTGTTACGGCAGCCTGAGCAGCCTCCTGTGGCTCTAACTCCCACACCTAGGCTGGTGGACCACAAACTCAGGCCTCTTGTGTAGGTTCCAGTTATTCAGCTATCTCTTTGCAAGTCTTGAATGACCAACAGGCAGGTTATACTCGACATATCCAAACATAGTCCATTTTCTCTCCCCTCACTCCTGCCCTTCTAAATGTGTCACTTATATATGTGACTTACTCATCATCATTCATTCTGTCAGTTAAACAAGAAAGTTGGGAATTATTCTTTTTTTATAGATATGATGTCTGCCCTTTTTCTAAAATCCTTGAGGGAAAAAAACTGTTTTTGGACCTATTTACTTCTAGAATGAGGTTCAATACCTGGCAGTTCATAGGCACTTAAATAAGTAAATAAATGATTAGGTACACTCTGGCACTTTGTCCACTATCACCTTATACCTTTGAGCCAGCCAGACAGACTCACTTGCCAGGTTCTGTTGGCCAATGGAAGCAGATTATATATCTTACTAGTGACCAAGCATCCTCCTCTACTTAACTCACTCCAGTAGTCCAATAGTCCACGCCCCCCAATCGTGTAACCTGAACTTTTATAACTAGTTTTTGGTTTTGTGTTTCCCTTTGGACCTGCCAATGCCTTTTTGTGGTCTTGATTTCTCTAGCTTAACTTACACTCTCTAAGGACTCTACCTTTTCTGTTTTTGGCCTTGTGTGGAAATTCTTTCACTCTAAGTTCTGGTCAGGAGATCCTAGCCAGTATCCTAGCCTAGATCACTCCAATCCTCTTTGAGATGGGGGCTAGGTAAGCTTGTGTACATTTTTTAATAATAATAGCAGTAGTAGTTATTTATTGAGTATTTACTATGGGCTGGATTTGCCAGTCGTGCTAAGCATTTCACATTGTGAGCATCTTATTCATTTTTCACATTAATTCTATGAAGGAGAAAGTTATTATTTCCATTTTTGTCCATGAGGAAACTAAAGTTTAGGAAAATTATGTAAGTTTTTCAAAGTTATACAGCTAGTAAGTAACAGAACACAAATTGGAATCAAGTCAAATATTACTCACTATGCTTTAACACACAACTAAACGAGATTTTCCCATTGCCAATTTAGTAGCTCAAATTTGTGTATAAGACATGTAGTGTGAACCTAGTTCAGAGTTTATCCTATCGGTGCTGTGTAAGCTACCTGTATAATGGAGTCCATAGGTTGAATGCTCAACTGTTCTGCATTGGTCATTATAATAGACACATGGATTAAGAGTAGAAGCAAAAAGAATCTTACTCTGGAATTTCATGTGGAATACAATGTTTATTCCTTCAGAGAAATAGGATTAGAAGAGGCTGTTTCTGTCACATATCAGAAGTGATTTAACAAACTTAATCACCCTTGGGCAAGGACAGTGCTTCCATTAATGTTTTTCAAGAGGAATGTCATGGGCTGAGTCTTCTATCCTAAGTGCAGCTGTGGAGCATATAAAATAATTTTCTTGCCATAAAAAGCACTGGTTTGTAATTGCAAATGTAATGGATTAACCAAATGCCACACATGTGACTCTTAAGGAGTCCATTTAAAATAATAACCTATTTAGGAATACTCAAAGTGTATCCTCTCTAAGCTGCTCCTGGAGGCAGGATGCTTAAATTAGTTTAACAGGAGGGTTGTAAAAAGAAAAATTTACAAACTGCTAGTTTAATCACTTCATTTTATAGTTGGCTGTTCTTGCAAATGCATCAATGGTATTAGGTTACTTTTGTTCTTTCCCCTAATGTATTTAATAAGAGGAAATGAAATTATGTCTTAAATGGATGCTCATTTCTCTTTGATCAAACATGGTAGGATTGTGTAGACTGGCCTCTCTGCAGGTAAGGGAAGGACCTCAAAGGAAGTCAAAGGAATACTAGGGAGTGCTATGGGAAAGTTAATTTAGGGACCCCTAACAAAAATATTTTCCTTCTTATGTTTGATGCCCAACTGTCACCTTGTCTCTATTCTGTTAATGAGGCCTTTTCCTTTGCTCCTCTCTGTAGTCACCTATCTACCATCTTATTAGCAAATTTAAAAATATTACATTAACAATGAATGGCTATGTGAACATATATGTTATTCAGTAAAGATCTTACAGAAACTTACAAACTAAATTATAACACATAACTGGGGATTTTAAATTTACCTTATGCACTTTTATTTACCTGAAATCTTATATTACGGGCATATAGTCAATTAAACATATGCCTGTCTCCATGTAGCAGTCTTTCTATAAGGTGTATGCAAAATGATAAGGCAAAATGGCTGATAGAAACTATTCAAACACACACACGCTATTTTGTATTAAAAAGTAAACATAAATTTAAGGCCAATTAAATTATTTTTAAGCATTTTTATCAAATAAAAGATTACTTAAAGATCCTTTAATTGCCAGAAGTTACTGTAGACTTCTTGGCTTGGAATACATGAACCCTCCCATCTTCATTCCAAAAAATATACAGCTGTTATTTATCATTATCTTAAATTATTAAAATTGAAAAGAAACTATAGCAGCATTAGCAGTTTCTATTGTTTTGTCACCTATAGAAATCATAAATATTTTCATATCACATTACAGTTCTGGCAAATCTATTGAAATATTTTCAAACACTTATTATTTTGTAATTGTGGTAGTTATTAAATGCACAACTTGGTCTTAATCCTATACAATAAAGAGGGAATATGCTAATTTGTCCGTTATGGTGTCCGAGTCACAACCAGTCAAAGGGTTGTGCGCACACACGAGCTGGGGGGAGGGGGCGGGGGCAGGGACTTCCGCCCGAAGCGGAGGCACGCCCAGGCCTGCCCAGTGCTAACAATGTCCCACCCAGCGCTGAGGTGAACCTGCCTGCCGTGTCCCTGACCTGGGACGTCAAGTGTTTCAACCTTTTGGTTTAATTTATTTTTATGCATTCTTTTAAATGTTACTGTAAATAAGTTCTAATTTTTTTGAATTGTTCATTAGTGTATAGAAATGCAACTGATTTTTGTATTTAAAAAATTTAAAAAAATATTTTTATTG
>NW_006299705.1:10137337-10140142 GCF_000327345.1 Myotis davidii | reverse complement strand
CAATGTCAGCATCACTGTTGTTTTTATATCATGTTTTTGTCATTTTAATATCATGCCCCTGTTGTTATATCCTTTTATTACTGTTTATTTATTAATAAATGTATATATTATTTTCATATACATTTTACTATTTTCCTTTCATCTCTGACACTTCTATTATAGAGAAAGGGCAAATAGCAATATTAAAATATTTCCTCTAATTGATTCCCTTTTAATGTGCACAAATTTTGTAAAGGGCCACTAGGTATTAATAAGAAGCACATATATTACAATTAGTATGAACCATATGAAATGTCAATATTTGTATATTTTTTACCTAAAAATGACAGTTTTGCATGATTCAGCCTAATCCTATCTAATAAAGAGGGAACATGCTAATTGACCCTCACACTGTCACAAAGATGGCAATGCCCACAGCCAATATGGAGGGAATATGCTAATTTACTGCCATCTCCTCAAAGATGGCAGTGCCCACAGCCACAAGATGACCAGTAGGGGAGGGCAGTTGTGGGCCATCAGGCCAGCAGGGTAGGGCAGTTAGGGGTGACCAGGCCAGCAGGGGAGGGCAGTTGGGGGCAACCAGGCCTGCAGGGGAGGGCAATTGGGGGGGACCAGGCCTACAGGGGAGGGCAGTTAGGGGCGACTGGGCCAGGAGGTGAGGGCACTTAGGGGTGACCAAGCCAACAGGGGAGGGTAGTTGGGGGCGACTGGGCCCACAGCAAAGGGCAGTTGGGGGCAATTGGGCTGGCAGGGGAGCAGTTAGGCATCAATTAGGCTGGCCGGGGAGTGGATAGAGGGTGATCAGGCAGGCAGACAGGCGAGTGGTTGGGAGTCAGCAGTCCCAGATTGTGAGAGGGATCGAGCCTAAACTGGCAGTTGGACATCCCCCGAGGGGTCCCAGATTGGACAGGGTGTAGGCTGGGCTGAGGGACACCCCCCCCACACACACCAGTGCACGAATTTCGTGCACTGGGCCTCTAGTATAGTATAATTTTGTTTTTAAAGAACATTTTGATAACTATATTTCAGTAGAATTTTTTATTTTATATGTTTTCTTTTATGCTTTAAAACCATTTTTCTGAAAAGTGTTTCATAGGCATGTTAGACTGCTGAAAGGGTCTCTGGTAAAAAAGTTAATGAATACCAGAGGTTAAAGTTTCAGCTCTTGATTCACATAGACATTAATTTGATTCCCAATTTTATCATTTAATCGTTGTGTGACTTTGAGTAGTTTCTCTTATGCCTCAGTTTCCTCAGGTGAGGCAAATGGTGAATATACAGTGATTTCCTCATAGAACTAAGGGAGATACTGCATGTGAATTGGGATAATACTCAATAAACCTGTTACTACTCCTCCTACTACTACTTCTATCAATCATATTCATTGATTTTCTTCTTGTTTTAAAAGCTCAGTAAAGGTGTTGCATGTGTTTTGTGAGTGTGCCTGTGTGTGCACATATGTATGTGTACTTAAATGTCGTTGTTATGAGTTGAATTGTGTTCCCCAAAGAAATATATTGAAGTCCTACTCCCCAGTATTTCAGAATGTGACCTTACTTGAAAATGGAGTCTTCACAGAGATAATCAGATTAAAATGAGGTCATTAGTGTAGGCCTTCATCCAACACAACTGGTGTCCGTTATCAGAACGGGTACTGGGAAATGTGAACACAGAGACAGATATGCACAAAGGAAAGAGAGTGTGAAGAGACACACGAGGAACACCATGTGAAGACCAAGGACTGGAGTGATGCGTCTACAAGCCAAAGATTGCAGGCAAACACTGGAAGGCATGAAGAGGCAAGAAAGGATTCTCTGACAGGTTTCAGAGGGAGCATGATCCTGCCCACACCTTGATGTCAGACTTCTAGCTTTCAGAACGGAGACAATAAATTTCTATTGTTTTAAGTTACCCAGCTTGTGATACACTTTGTTATGGCAGCCCTAGGAAACAGGTAAAATAGCACTTTAAATTTTTCTACTTTTGTGTATATCTTAGTATACCTTTTTTAACCCAATGCAGCTTCGTGTGTGTGTGTGTGTGTGTGTGTGTACTCATTTCTTTATTTGTATATGGATCCTTAAGGCTCATTTTAAATTTCCTAACATTAAGTAAAATTAACATTTAAAAATAGCTCATAAACAACCATGATTTTCAGAATCATTAAAGTGCAATAGGAACTGAATTATACTAATAAATAACCCTTAAAAGGGGACATATACCAATGATATATTATTCTGTAACAGTGGAGAGCTGTAACCCACCAAACCAATCTTTTGACAGCGTTTCTGTAAATGCTGACTCTGACTAGTATGTAGCTTATAGATAATAGCATGTTTTGTATAAGAATCCTAAGAACTGCCTGGTTGATGTGGCTCAGTGACTAAGTATGGACTTATGAACCAGGAGGTCCCAGTTCGATTCCCAGGCAGGGCACATACCTGGGTTGCAGGCTCTGTCCCCAGTGGGGAACAGGCAGGAGGCAGCCAACCAATGATTGTCTGTCATCATTGATGTTTCTATCTCTCTCTCCCTCTCCCTTCTTCTCTGAAATCAATAAAAATATATTTTTAAAAAAAAGAATCCTAGGAAATAACTGCAAAAGATCCAGACTCTGACCTTCAGTCATCCCAATTTGGGGAGATTAGCTGACCTTCAACCATAAAACGAGGATAGTATAAAATCAGGATGATGCACACCAAACAATCACTTGACTAGTTTTGAGGTCCTTATCAGAATGCACTGTGCTGGCCTGTACAGAGAGAACTTTTCAACCCCTCTCCGTGATTTCTTTGTTCTGCTTTC
>NW_006299705.1:10105191-10136797 GCF_000327345.1 Myotis davidii | reverse complement strand
AATAGCACTTATATTGATATTTTTCATCCAATTTCAGTGCTAATAAAAAATAAGATCCCTCTCACTGATGCGATGTGCTCTTGCCTTAGAGAGATATCCATAAAGAAATAAAGAAAAGGACATAAACTGCTGACAAAAAAAAATCAGTGGTTTCAATCTTCAGTCGCTTAAGAAGCTACAATATTTTAAAAATCTTAGCATAGTGATAACTTCAAACTACTACCTTAAAAATTCTGTGGACTTCTGCTTACATCCAGGAACGATTAAATTCTAAAGGAATTGCCCCCTTGCCCTAAACAGTAACAAATCTAAGGGGAAAAATAAGAAGTAATTGTTTTCAAAAATGGATTCTAAACAGCATGGGGATGTGATTCTTGAGAGAAAGGAAAGCTGAACACAGTGACTGCTGGACTCAGTTGTCTCAGGCAGTTTTGGGGGCACGGGTAGAAGAGGCCACCCAAACAGCCTGTGGTCTTGCTGCGTTGAAGAGGCAGAGATGAGAGTGGAGGAAAGCTTAGGCAGCTCAAATGTGTGGGTGAGTTCAGCCAAGAGAGCTGCACAGAGAGGAGAGTCTGGAGATGGGGCGAGAACGTCTCTCCCAGTCGTGGGCTGACGGGGAATCTGCACATAGACAAGATGGAACTCCTGGAGGAAAGAGCCACCTAAGTCACCCAGAGCACAGCATAGTTTGTGTTCCTACATGCTAGAGGGAGAAAGATCTCAAAATACAGGGATGTTGACTAGAGTCTTCAGAAGGCCTCACCTTAGTGGTGGGGTTCACATATCCCCAGAGTAAAGGCTGCTCTGAACCTTTGCTCTCAAAGCTTACAAAGAAGCCTTAAGGATCAACATAATTTCAAGTAACTTAAATGTGTAGGATAAGAGATATTCCTCTCCTCCACCCCATTTGGCTGCTCAGTTTTCCTATCCTATATCAAAATTCACTCAAAAATGTAAAATTCACATCTGCATCTAATTAAAAAGTACTAGGTTTACAAAGAAACAGAAAAATATCATTCCACTAGTGAGAAACAAAATCAATATGCACGGACAAATAACAGAGATTGTGAAATTATCAAATTTATTTAAACAGCAATTGTAAGTACCATAAATATTAACATTGCCTTCGTTATGTGGTCACCCGGGCCACCTTAATTTAAAACTGCCATATTCATCCCCTCCAACCCATTACCCTGCC
The DNA here is from genome assembly GCF_000327345.1 of Myotis davidii. NCBI lineage: Eukaryota > Metazoa > Chordata > Mammalia > Chiroptera > Vespertilionidae > Myotis > Myotis davidii. Next base: position 10,135,599 of record NW_006299705.1, on the reverse strand, counting down.
TAGTTCCCCTGTCCTACTTCAGCTGCTCTTCATAGCCCTTCATCTCCTAACACTGTATGTAAAACTATTTTTTACTTATTAGATTTAAAATCTATTAAATTTATTTATTTAATCCATCCATCCACCCATCCATCCACCATATACCTACCATCTGTTTCTTCCTCTAAAATGTAAGCTCTGTGGTAGCTGGAACCTTCATATTTTTTCCAATAAAGATATCTGTATTTCTATAAGTATTTTTAAAATATGTTTTCATTGATTTTTTAGAGCGAGAGAAAGGGACAGGGAGAGAGAAATAGAAATATCAATGAAGAGAAACATTGATTGGCTGCCTCCTGCACACCCCCTACTGGTGATCAAGCCCACAACCTGGGCATGTACCTTGACCAGGAATCAAACCAGGACCCTCTCTCAGAAATTAAGTCTAGGATTAATTCTAAGGCTACAAGGTCCAGGCCTCTCTAGATTATTTCCAGGTATGGGTGAGGGCATCTCTAAAATATTGCTGCCAGTCCACATACCTTGAATCTGCTCGTTTTACAATGAGAGCTTATTCAAATTTCCATTTACAAGCTACTCATTTACCTATGGAAAGCCATTTTATACATTCACCAGTCTAATTATCAAATCTTGTGGTGTAGGGGAAAAACAAGGCAGAAGCATTTGTAGTGACAGCCTCTGGAGGGTAGGTTTTCTGATTAGAATTCTAGCTGACTGTGGCTAAGGTCTGATTAGAGTAAGTGACCACACACAGAATATAATTAAACTAACACACACGTCTCATTTTATGCTGAAATCTTTTAAAGTACTATAGATAACATATTAAAAACCAACAGATGAGTGTCTAAAATGAATAAAAGAGCCAGAGATATGAGCATATTACTTAGAAAGTTGAATGTAAATATCATAAAAAAGAGCTGAAAGAGTTGGAAGTGATTAGCCCTAGAGACTGAGGGGTGGGTTTTGTGTGGAGAGGGCATTCATTTTAAGCCGTGGTATTCATTTTAAGCCTTTTGGTACCATTTACATAATTTTAAAGCCATACACATGCATTACTTTGCTAAGTGTAAAATTAACTTGAGTAAGATAAAAGGTGAGAAATAACAGCCGGGATAGCAATCCTTTCCTGGGCAATTGAGAGGAGCTTCTGCTCCCCAAAGTGGGAGGAAGGGATAAAAGCTTCAAGTCTCCCTTGTTTCAGAGAAACACTGAGTTATTCCTGGGAGCCACTGATGTATGCAGGCACTTTTGCTGTTCTCCTTTGAATAGAAGATAAAAGATAGACAAGATGGTAATAATAAAATTAAAATTGCACACTAAATGGAATATAGATGAAGTACTGAAAGGAATATGCTGTGCTTCAAAGCAACAAAACTGCACAAAGGGTTCAAGACCTTGATTTGAATTAAAATGAATAAAAGTAGTTAGAAAACTTTCTGCATTATACATGACCAGGTTGAGTGAGGATCTTTATAAGAACTCCAGGGACAGGATTCAATTGAATCCAGGGCAACCCACAGTTACAGAACACACATTCTGCATTAGGCATTGTGCTAGCTGCTGCACAATGATGAGAGCACAGTAATGAATAAGACAGCCCTTGTTGTGAAAATATTCCTATCTGATGGGGAAAAACAAACTCAAGGCAGTCTTTTCATGGGTATTATCCAAGATGCAGAGTACCACTGTAGTTCTCTAAACATGGCTGTTTATGTATGTGGCTTCTTACAGGGCGTTTCCTCTGCTAAGAAGGAGCAAATTCACTTTTATCATTATTTTTAAATATATTTTTATTGATTTCAGAGAGGAAGGAAGAGGGAGAGAGAGACAAACATCAATGATGAGAGAGAATCATTGATCGGCTGCCTCCTGCATGCCCCCACTGGGGATTGAGCCCGCAACCCAGGCACATGCCCTGACCAGGAATCCAACGGTGACTTCCTGGTTCATAGGTCAACGTTCAACCACTGAGCCACTGTGGCCAGGCCTACCTCACTGTTAGAAGAGCTAACTTCCACTTATCTAAGTTCTTCAAGGCTTCACTCAAATTTTGCCCAGACCGTGAAGCTTTCCAGGACTCCCCTCACTGATTTAGAACCTCCCTTCTCTCCCTCAGCCCTTGTCATGTCCTATTTCTATCATTACTCTTACCCAACTAAGCTTAACTGTTATCTTTCTAGACTCTCTTATCCAAAAAGATTGCACATTTTTTTTTGAGAATAAAGATCACTAGTACTTACCGTTATTTAATAACAACATAATGCTAGGTACATAGGTGCTTGATTAACATTTGCTGAGTCATTATGAGAAATCTATTCTGGGGGATATGGATGAAGACATCTGGTCTACACCTACACTGAAATTTGCAGTATAAATGGAAAGGCATTTACAGGCGGGTAAAGCAAGTGTAAAACACATTTTGGAGAAAGAGAGAGTTCAAAGATGGAATGTTTGAAATGCTGTGTGGTATTCAGAAGATTGCCCTTAATTCAGAGTGCCTGAAAAGAGGAAATATTGGAAATTCAATTGAAAAAATAGTTGGGGGTCATGTCACAAAAAGCCTTATGTTACAATTATATGGGCTTCATCCTGTAGGTCATGGGTTTAAGCAGCAAAGTAGCAAGATGTGTGTACCTTTTTTTCAGAAATGAGTTTACTATTTCTTTTATTGTGCACACTCATTGTGTAATTTCAAAACTACATAAAAAATATAAAGAAAAAGTTATAAGGCCCAGCGGGTATGGCTCAGTGGGTGAGTGTCTACCCATGAACCAGGAGGTCCCAGTCAGGGCACATGCCTGGGTTGTGGGTTCGATCCCCAGTAGGGGGCTTGCAGGAGGCACCTGATCAATTGCTCTCTCTCATTATTGATATTTCTATCTCTCTCTCCCTTTCCCTTAATCTCTCTGAAATCAATAAAAACATATTTTTAAAAAGAGGGAAATAAAAAAGTTAGAAGGAAGTATAAGGAAGTTTCAAAATGTTCATTATCTTGACATACCACCATTAAAATTTTGGTACCATCTTTCCATGAGTCACTTTATACATACCCACACAGTTTATGCAACACACATTATATGTAAACTAAATCATAATACGTTTTTTGTGTAAATATGTTTTATTCTCTCTCTTACTCTTTCTGTTTTAACTTATCTACTTCTTTCCCCTTCTCCTTAATTCCCACATAAATAATATTAATATGTTGTTACATGTTAATCATATATACATATACTTTTGCCATTTTTTGAGAAAAATAAGTTCATATCATATACTATTTTCTTCATTTAGCTTTTCCTTCCTGCCAGCTGGTACAAATCTTAGTCTTTTTTATGGCTGCATAATATCCTATTGTATGAATATATTAATTTATTCAACGATTTATCTATTGATGGGCATTCAATGTGTCTCCAGATTTGGATACTGCTAACTATTGTGCAATAAACTTCCTTGCAAGTCTAACTATATTGATTGGTGTTTTTAGAGTAAATTCCCAAGAGAAAAATGGATTGATTGAAGTGTAAGTTTATTTTTAATTGTGATATTGCCAGACTTCTGTCTAGAAATGGCTGTAGTAATTCATCTTTACACCAGAAATATATGATTACCTTTTCCTCATCTGTTTGCAGCACATATCATTCTTTTCCAGTTTTTATCAATCTGTTAAATGAGAAATGCCATCTTATCATTCCTTCAATTTGCTTTTCACTGCTACTAGGATTAGGTATTGTTTTATCTATGTATTGAACAACTGAAATGCCCCATCTGTCAACTGCCTATTAATATTGCTTGCCTATTATCCTATAGAGCTCTTTTTAATCAATCCGTAAGAGCTCTTTTCTAAAACACAGATATTAAAAATCCTTTGCCAACAGACATTTTAGAATAATTATGACAACTGGAAGATTGCCTGAGAGTGGGCATCACCGGAGGCAGATAAATTGGCTGAGAAGACTATTAAAACAAAGAACAAATGAGAGGTAATGAGCACCCAAACCAAGAAACTGGCAGTGCTCCGGAGAGCAAGAGGATGGGGTGTGGGGCTCCCCATTAGATTTCTCCTAATCAGAAGTCACTAACCACAGAGCCCTTGCTTTGCACATGTCAGCATCTATCTCATTCTCAAGGACAGCACATGATATACATTGTGAAAGCCATGACTCCAATTAAGAGAACCAGAGGAAACTCCCCCCTCCAGCCAAGTCTTCGTATGAGAACCAAGTTCTTGGTTACAGGCACAAATTAAATACACCTGTGACTGTGCAACTGAAAGATGCCAAGTTATCCTTTGAACATCAGATTTAAAAATTATGCATTTTCAATAGTTTTTCTGTGAAGCACATTTTTATTATTTTACTTCTTTACTTGATTTTTTACAGAGAGGAAGGGAGAGAGATAGAGAGTTAGAAACATCGATGGGAGAGAAACATCGATCAGCCGCCTCCTGCACACCTCCCACTGGGGATGTGCCCACAACCCAGGCACATGCCCCTGACCAGAATCGAACCCGGGACCCCTCAGTCCGCAGGCCGACGCTCTATCCACTGAGCCAAACCGGTCCCGGCTATTTTACTTCTTGATAAATGTTCCATTTTAGTATTATATTCGCAAATGAGCTTAGCTACCTGGGAGAACTAACTTATAGTCATGGGTTTCTAGTGAAATCCTAGGCACTCCTTTTTAGTTTACAGATTCTCCAATCATTGTGATTGCCATTGCCAGCCTCATATGATAGCAGCAAGCAGTAACTGGAAGTTGTTAGCTCATATTTCTATGTACTGTTTTCTGTGTGACTTCACCCAGAAACAGAAATCTCTAAATGGCATTAAAATAAAGACATTTAGAAGAAAGACTATTAAAATTTCAGGACTTGGTATACATAGTTATGTTCAATGAGCAAAGTTTTGAGGATAAATGAGTTTAAAAACACTTTGGGGTGCTTTAAAAGGAAGGTGCTGTGAAAATCCAAAGAATGATTTATTTGTATGATTTGAAACAGGATATCAGCATAATAAAAGTCTGGAAAATTTCAAGGAAATAACTACTTACTGATGTGCCAACTATACATACATACAAAGAATTTTATGTAGATTTTTAAGGGTAAATTTAACTACTATAATTCCAGGCATGAAGGATACCCATTATTTATTTTTGTCTTATCCTATCTAATAAAAGAGAAACATGGTAATTAGCCATACCTCCGCTACCCTTCCCATTGGCTAATCAGGGCAATATGCAAATTAACTGCCAACCAAGACGGCGGCCGGCAGCCAGGCAACTAATGCGAACAGGAGGCTTGCTTGCTCCAGTGACGGAGGAAGCCAGGTTCCCCGCCTGCCGCTGCTGGCTTCTGAGCTTGCACTCTAAGAAACAATGTTGCAATTATAGAACCTAAACAAACCCCAAAAACCTACTTTCAGCTGTCAGGCTTGAAGCGGGAGCAAAGCCCGCCTCAGCGAGTTTCCCTCCTTCTCTGCTTTGCTCCAGCCACAGGAAGCCCTATTCTTGCAGGAATATTCCTGCAACGGGCCTCTAGTTTTATTATAAAAGAACATTTTGTAAGAAATTAATGTTTTCATGCAACTCTACTAATCTTGAAAATACTGAAGTGCCAACTATGGCCATTTCATCTTTTAATCCTCCGTTGAGGAAGCATCACAGAATGAGTATACTGCCTAAAATCACAGCACTTACAAGGAGGAAAGCTAGGACTTGCACCAGGCAGACTTGATTCAGACTGTCTGCTTGTGTCTGCTCCTCTAGAACATCTGACAGGGGCCGTGCTAGTTCTGCTGTGGTGTCTTCTTTCTTTGATTAGCACTTTCCACTGGGCATGCACTAGTCCATCCACAGAGAGGCATCACCATATCTACCACAGATATGGCGGTGACATCACTTGAGTTTTTCAATGTCATGTGACTTTAAACTAAGATTGCCATTTCCTTCAGAAATTCATGGAAGTAGGAAAGTGCTGTGCAGTGGCTACCTCAGTGATATTCAGGGATGCTTCTGATGTATAGTAAAAATGCAAATGAATATTAGTTCTCTCTTTATAGCTCTTTCTCCAATTGTATTTTTAGAGAATACTAGTGGCCTGGAGAACAAAATTCGTGTATGGGCGGGGGGTGTCCCTCAGCCTAGCCTGCACCCTCTCCAATCTGGGACCCCTCAGGGGATGTCCGACTGCCGGTTTAGGCCCGATCCCAACTCTCTTGCAATCTGGGACTGCTGGCTCCTAACTGCTTACCTTCCTGCCTGCCTGATCACCCCTAACCACTCTGCCTGCTGGCCTGATAACCCCTAACTACCCCCCCCTGCCAGCCTGGTTGCCCCCAACTGCGACACACGAACTCATTTTTTTGGTTGATTTTTCTTTGTTAAATGGCATTTAAATATATAAAATAAATATCAAAAACATAAGTCTTTGTTTTACTATGGTTGCAAATATCAAAAAATTTCTATATGTGACATGGCACCAGAGTTAAGTTAGGGTTTTTCAAAATGCTGACATGCTGAGCTCAAAAGGCTCGCCATCACTGGTATAGATGATTATTAACATTTATAATCACGATTTGCTGATTTATTGGTTTCCTTCACATGATGTGCTCTATAAAAAAGTTTCACAGATTTGTGAGACATGACACAAATAACCATTATTCCCACTTTACCACACATGCGGCACTGAGGGGCCAGTTGCAGTTTTCAATATTCTATAACTTGAAAGTGATGGAGATGTGTTCCCAACCCACATATATTGACCTAAGGCAGTGTTCTCAACCTTCCTAATGCCGTGACCCTTTAATACAGTTCCTCATGTTGTGGTGACCCTCAACCATAAAATTATTTTTGTTCCTACTTCATAACTGTAATTTTGCTACTGTTGTGAATCGTAATGTAAATATCTGATATGCAGGATGTATTTTCATTGTTACAAATTGAACATAATTAAAGCATAATGATTAATCACAAAATAATATGTAATTATATATGTTTTCCAATGATCTTAGGCAACCCGTGTGAAAGGGTCGTTCGACCCCCAAAGGGGTCGCGACCCATAGGTTGAGAACCGCTGACCTAAGGGCATTGTTCATAAGAGAATAGAACACTAATTTGAGAAAAAATTGGTAGAAATAGATAGAAAATTTCTCTCTGCAGCAGTGCCAGCTCAAAGCAAAAAAAAACAACCCAATAAACAAAAAAAATCGCTCGTGTCCTAATGTTGATCTTGATTCTGGGTTGGGTTGCATAAGAAAGAATAACAGAAATGCAGTCAAGCTTCGACAAGCACATTTATTGTTTAGTAACAAAACTGAAATCACTTTGTTCTAACAGTTGACTTTCCATTGAACTTTAAACAAAGTAAGCGATTACTTGGTTCATGCTATTTAGCAGAGTGAATGCTTGCTTAGTTTACTTTAAGCTTCCAGATTTGATCTGTCAAATTAGAAATGATAATTCCCCTAAGCAATTATGGCATTTGTCATTTGCTGCTCTATTGTATGTTTCTCTAAGCCCCAGATGAAAAAATAAATCTCTTTTGAGTGCTTCGTGTATAAACCATTTGGTAATAGCCAGAGCAGAAAGAACCGCTCAGCAGTGATGAGACCTGGCTAACAAAAGATTTTGGACTTCCTTTCCTGGTTTTCAGCCTAAAACTTGCCACAAAATGAAGTCCAGGTGGAACAGGAGCGAGTTAGATAAATGAGCACTAGATGAATGGTTAACTTTTGGCACGTAGATTCTCATCTGTTGCATGATTCTACTCTTTCCAGAAAACCAAAAGATGTGTCTGCTTTTTGATTTGGGGAATTTATTATTTCTTCTCGCTTTGTGGAATAGTAAGTTGTTCTTTGGGGAATAAAATTTAAGTTCTCATTTAAAATTATGGTTTACCATTTTCCCCGACACCAATTATTTAATTCGTTTCCTTTACTAAGTAAATAGTATAATGACTAGTTATCATTTTTAAAAAATATATTTTTATTGATTTCAGAGAGGAAGGGAGAGGGCGAGAGAGATAAAAACATCAATGATGAGAGAGAATCATGATTAGCTGCCTCCTGCACACCACCCCCTGGTTATCGAGCCCGCAACCCAGCATGTGCCCTTGATTGGAATCTAACCTGGGACCCTTCAGTCCACAGGCTGGTGCTCTATCCGCTGAGCCCAAATGGCCGGGGCTGACTACTTATCTTTTGAATGACATTATGGGGGAGACAAAGATGAATTTATAAAGTTCATTTATCTTTTCCCTGAGATTTATAATCTCGTCAGTGTATAAATGACTGATATGGAAGATCAAGATAAAAAAAACAAACAAAACAAAACACCACACTCTACCCCAAATAAAAACAAACAGGGAAACTTGACTATCAGAAGTGGACAGGAGGGATGATAGCATTTAAGTTCCTTCAACGATAAACCACTTTCTTCTTTGTGTACTTTGGTTGCTTCAAAGTACACATGGGTGACCGAGTAAAGACTGTTGAATAGAGATGTCATCTATAAAATAGTTAAAAAATGAGAGATATCTACTGAAAATGATGGCATTAATTCTAAAATAGTTAACCTATAGCTCCTCTGTCTGTATTAAAATGGCAATATAAATTTTCTTATAGGTCCATTTCTTAACAAAACAGGGTCATATATTTTTTGAAAGAATGGCGTTTTTCTATTATCTATTAAAGGGGAATGGCATCTTTCTATTCCTTGCAAATTTATATCAAATTTTAAAGGTTAACATGAAAATAAAAAGACAAGAAAAAACTTCAGCCTTCTCTCCACTGGAATCTGTTACATGATTCGTCAATGGTCCATTTTAAATAACTCTGGGGTTTATGACAGAGTTAAGGTACATGTGAAAGGCTAGCAAATTTTACATCGAGTTAACACAGTTTGGTTTATAACAGATTCCTGTGCACAGAGTGAAGGGTAGAAGAAAGTGTAATAGTACAGTAAACTACCCTAGGTCACTCCTAAAGGATTTCTCTACAAGGTGAAATGCTTCTATGGTGATTATAACTAGAAGAGTTGTATCATTTCCTGTTAGTGTTTGTCTAGATTTTCATTTGCTTGTGAAGTCTAGGTTTATAGTATTTTGAGCAGGAAATTAGACTGAAATTAGGTGGAATAACATGTAGATAGTGAGTCTAACCTTGGCAGTTACCTTTTAGAATAAATCAAACCCCTTTTCCATATAATATCTCAAATTTCTGAGGGTAGCAGTCATATTTCCCCTGACATGATTGGTGTTCTCAACCATTCCTCAAGTGACATTATGTGAAGTTTCCTTTGCCATTCTCCAGCTTATACAATTATTCTGGTAAGAACAAATTTCAATATAAAACGTTATCACCAATATCATTCTAGAGATTAGAGTATTATACATGTCATCATGAATATGCCTTCAGATCACATTAGTTCCTTAGCTAACAATTCACATAGTTGAGTCATTGAGTTTGCAGTCAACTAATGCTATGATTCTTTATTAAAAAATCTTTCTTGTTGAAAGTATTATCTATGCCTCCTTCCCTGCCTCCCCCCCGCCCCCCGCCCCATTGACCCCTTCTAGCCCCGACCTGACTCTCCAGGCCTTCTGCCTCTATACCAATTCTCTCTTACTTGGATCCAAGTTGTGCCTTTGGTGCAGGACCTATAATTTCTGCCAAATTCCACATTGCTTGAATTTTTCTTATTTTACTTACTTTAATATCCTTTTGGATTAAGATTTTGACATGATTGTATCTGCTGTCCATTCTGGCTTCACATCATTGGCATATTTGCAAAACATGCCCTCAAGGTTTTATGTAAGTTATTGATGTAAATGTTAAATAGGACAGGGCTAGTTACTGTTACACAACATCTGATAACTGCCTCCAAATCATTATCATTTAATTAGTCAATATCTTAGTTAAAAGGGTTCAAACAGTTGCTAATATATTTTTAAAATACCCTAACAATGTGTTATCTTGTCTTATGCTTTGATCAATTCTAGCTACATCCTGCCTGCCAATTTTTCCTGATTAATAGGTCAAGTTACTTACTGAAGTTACAGCTTTAAAAAGATTTTGGTGACAAAAACAGGAGATAAGTTATACAAACTTATTTGGGTTAGCACTTTCATAACATTTTTTTTCATTTATTTTCTACTGGAAGCCCCAAGTCTTTCTTAACTACAACAAAAAAAATTGCCTTTAGAGTTAAATTTTATTTTATATATTAACAAAATCAAAGACCTGATGGTTCCATTTTCAATCATGGTTGCATTTATTAAATGTTACTTATTTATATGAGGATTGATGAGTTTCTGGTTATTAAAGATTGTGTATCTTCCTAATATAAGGGTACTAATTACTTAGTATTAATATTCCTTTCACTTCTCCTAAATTAAATTTTCTTTTGCTAGGCATGATAAGAACTTATCTTTTTGACCTGATTATTGTTTCATTTCTTAGTCATAACTTGAATGATCTAAAATATTAGAAAAGTTGTTAATAAATGACTGGGTTTATATGTCTGGTGATACTTCTACTATTGTCTCCTAAGACATTGGCTCAAAGCAGGACCATTGTCCAAGTACAGTTCTGAAAGTACATCAGGGTTTTGCTGGCCTCACTGTCATTTCTGCAATCAGTAATTTTTCCACTCAAAACTGACACCCCTATGTTTTGATATTTTTAAATGGCATAACATTTATAATGAGTTTTTAAGAATTTACATCCACGTGACTAAAGATATAATTGTATATAGCAAATATATAAAGGAGGGATCCATATATACTATCTGATATTTAACAACATTGACTTATAATGAATAAAGTGATGTTAACTGTTAGCTTTTTTGAGTATTTAATTTATAATTATTATTAAACAATTATATAACCAAATATAAATTATATATTATTATATTATTAAATTACTGTACTGTATTATTAAATAGCAAATAGTTATATAGTAAATGGGATGATAGACACAAATACCGTCATTAATAAAGTGTTAATTTTATTAAAATATAAGATTATAATGAAAATTAACAACATTAACTCTTACTAAATGATTTAGTTTGCTCTGTCACCATTCTCAGAACAAACAGCTTTAAGTACCAGATGTTTAATACAGAGCATATGAAAGCCTGGCATAATTTAAATAACCAGGCAACCATCATTTCCACCAAGGGTTATCTCTGTCTCTAAACTAGGTCTTGCCTTGTGATTGTCCCTGGGTCAATCCGCTAGAGTAAGCAACCTAATGAATAATTTAGAAGAAGATTATTTGATCCCTATATACTATAATGGGCCACAATGGGGGACAGGACAGATAGAAAATATGGAAAGAAAATAGTCAAGATCTAAGGCAGTGGTTCTCAACTGGGAGAGAATTTTTTTCCTTAGGATACATTTTTGATGTGATAACTTGAGAGGTGCAACTGGGATCCAGTGGGTGAAGGCCAGGAAAGCTGCTCAATATCTTAGAGTGCCCAGGACAACAATGATTTAGAATCAGTTTTAAATTTTACAGCTAAATTTTCATTTTGCTTTTTAAATCATAATGGCATAGTACCTTGAATAAAGTGAATGCACTTGATATTGAAAATCAAGGGACTGCCCATGAGATTAGACTACCATGACTTTGAACTTCCATTTCTTCTTACACTGTAAACAGCCTGATGAGCAGAAATTGGTCTTTATTGCACCAGCATACTTCTGGTGAACCCCCCAAAAGGTCATAAACAAATGACAAATACACTCCTCCATAATCTCCTAATAACACAATTACTGTCAGGAAAAGCAGTAAAACATACGGTTTGTAAAATGAAATGGGTGACTATGTTTAAATACTAGCTTGACTACATAATGCATTAAGCTGTGTTTATACATATTGTTCTTCAGAGATGGATTGTTTTTTTCTACCATTTAAAGAGATTTCCTACGAAAAGATCCCCACTTCTAAAGTGTTTATAAATTAATATCCTCAAATATATCTGAGAAAGACTTGGATAAATTGGATAATTGCCATGAAAACAATGGATTTTTATATCATTCTTTCAAATGTTTGAGAAAAAGGGTTTTTTAAAGGCCACTGTTTCAGTGAGTCAGTTCTCTCTTCTTGTTTTATACTCAAGTTTGTATCATCTGCTTTTGGTAAAGAATAAATACAGGCAAAAGTAGGTTTACCATTGTATTGTGACATTCTTTGAGTTAATAAAAGCTATTGTAGTAATCATAACCTGCATGTCTTTTTACATATGAATGATTGTAAACCTACTTTTGCCAAGCCCTGTATTCAGCAATTACACAACGAATGTTACTCTAAGTAGAAAACAAAGCATGTAAGTAGGAAAAGTGAATAAAATTTTATCGATATTAGATCTTATCTTTTCAAAATACTTTAATAGGACTATTTCTACAATAACTCATTTACTGCCCCTGGTTGAATGCCTTGTCCCTGGACAGAACAACAGCACCCAAGGGAGACTGAGGATGAATAGAGGAACATGAAGCCAGAAACAAGAAAAAAGAAGATAAATTCTCATCTCCTTCTGTACACAGGCTGTTAGCACACCTATATTTTTTGTGCAAAATAGAGACTCCAAAAAGCAGCTTGAAGCTACTGGGGTTTCAGGAAGGTAGACTCCATGGTGGAGGAAATCAAGGAGAGTTTTAATTTCTTTCCCCGTGTCCCTCTGGGGGCTACGAGACAAATAAGCAAAACCTATTTTAACTTAAGTCTTAACGGAGTAAAAGAGCTTGGGACATTTAAGATTCATATTTTGCTATAGTTTTTATTGTATAAATATTTATACTGTAGCTCACTGATTGGAAAGGGATAAAAAGAATCATTGTTTAAAGACAATTAAGGAGTCAGAGCTATGCCAGGAATATACTTTTACACATTCATTCTTTTAACTGGTAAATGTTGCGAACACAATATATGTTGTGCAAGCGATACAAAATACACCAATTAAGATGTTAAGCACACTTAATTCATGCTTCCAGGGATTAATAAGTGACAATATCAAAGAGGCTCTGAATCTGAACACATGGGGTTAAATTTTAATAGAAGAGACCCAGGTTAGAGAGAAGGATGCTCTCCTATGTGGAAAGACACCGCACTGTTATGGAGGTACTTTTCCTATTTCAAATCCACTGTTCTCAGAGTTGGATTTTAGGGCTGGGACTCAGCATTTGCCACACCGACAGTGTAGAAGGGGCTCTAGAGGGAACCCGGGAGGCTGGAGGGCCAGGAGGGAGTATACCTGGCTGGGTCTTTGCTGTCTTGCTCTTTTCTTCCCATTTCCCGTGTCAACTCAGACACACTTCCTCACCCTGGCAGCAGCAAGTTCGAGCTTCTGTCCCCCACCCCCGCCACACACACTTTAAAAAGCCAGCTTCAGGTCTCCCCCCAGAGTCATCAGCACTAGCTGGCAACACTCAGAGATTTGAGCTTTAGATTTTAAAAATTCCTATTTCTTCTTCCCTCAGCTGTACAGGGGTAGCTGGTTCCTATATAGTTTCTACTTTCATATGTTAGTCTTGTCTTGTCTGTCTTTTCATTTTAAATACTTAGTTCAAACTTGTTTATATTAAATTTTTCCTGTTAAAATAACAAGTGGTTTCTGATTGGACCCCAACTGATAGAGAGATTGAATACTTGACAGAGAGCCTGTTGTACTGATTTACATTAAGGCTTTAATAATAGTCATAATCAGGATCCTGACAACCCAGCCTGCAGTTTGTAATATTCAGGGCAGAGCACCAGAGTTCTCCTGGTTCATGAAATGTTGGTAGCAGTTATTTGTGGTGTATTATTTAAGTACACATACTTGTCTTACCAGTAAATGCATTCATGGAAAACATTCAGAATAATACCTGGCACATAAAGGACTGGACTGTGTACACACACACACACACACACACACACACACACACACTTAATGAAATAAGATCAAATAAGAGAGAAAATATTACTGTTCTGCAAGTAGGCAGGTATGTGCTGTAAAAATACATTCCAATCCTATCTTTGCCACACTTTGTCTCCCAGCACTCAATCAACAACAAATACTCATTGTTACAGGGCTCTGCTTGCATGGTTCTCACGGGGAGACGTCTCTGAAACTAATGAGCATGCTTCATGTCTCACATCTCCACTGCTGCCCACAGTTTACGGTATTAAATAGTGGTATGACTGTCAACGCCATGCTCATCTAACTTGCAATGACCTAGTGGAAGCAGACTCTGAATATTTTTATTTGTATCTCATTAGGGAGAAAGGGTAGTAATTTACCATTTACCTGATTTGATCCCTACAAAGTAATCATGTTTCACATTTCTGAATTTTTTTGAAATGCAAAACCTGCTCTTAGCCCACCATAACTCACTGGATATTTTATCTAATTAAAATTTTTAAAAGTCAACATTGTTTTCCGGGATGATATGTGAGATGAGTGGCTTAATTTTTTTTTAATAACTCAGAGAAGATATTTACATTCTCTTTCAAAACACAGAACACCTGAATGTTTGGTATACTTCCATATGAGATGGGTATTTTTATACTTTTCCCCCTGGGATTATAGGAGAACTTTGTCCTAGGAGACAAGTGATCATTTCTGTTGCTTTTGTAGGTTTGTCTGTGGGTATTGTGCATGAATGTGCTATTAAACATATTCTGGGCAAAAGTGATTCCCTTAACTGTCCATTCAAAAATATAATTTTACTATAAATAATGCTACAATTTTTCAATGCTTACTTGATATGTATTTGCTTAACTTGTATCCATAGTGCATAACATTTTTCCCCAGAGAAAGTTTCTGAATCCTATAACATTCACCTCTCCCTTCACATCTAGATCAAATTAGGGTCAGCTGGACTTCCAATATGTTTTGAGTGTTTGAGACAGCCATCATGAAACTCTAAAATCAAGGATTCCTAATCAACCCCATGTTGTATTTATCACATCCCTTACAACTGTGAATTTTTTCTAGGATTCCATTAAAGTATCAGAACATAAACATTACTGGAAAAATAGAGTTTATGCTCCCTGCTGTGTGTTCTCTGTCAGCTATTGACATTTTTCTCAGTTGTTTAGTTACATGAAAATAGTTTCTTCCAATGATCAGACAGATGTGTACAGATGCACCAAATCCTTGGGCAATCACCCTGTAGATAAATTGATTTCCGTGAACATTACAGCAAGTTATAGGTGTATCTTGATCTATTTTTAAAGTTGATTTAGAATTCACTATAATAAGGTATGCTCTGATTCTCCCAGCAAGCCCAGAAGTTCTACAAACTACTTTAAAATGCCAAGAACTGCACACCAAAGACCTTCATAGATATTTTCTGGATTATTTTAAACACAAAAGGAAAAGAAAAAACGCCATCTAATTGATATTAAAAATGGAATCTAATATTTCTTTTTCCAAATGAAACAAAGTTCATGGGTTTTCTTGTGGGTTTGGTAAAAACTATTCAGGGCAAGACAACTTTCTTAATTATTTGTAGAAAAATAATAATTTTAATTATTATTCTCTTTTATTTTAATTATGTATCCTGATCTTGAAAGAATTTTCATCATTTCTTTTGAATTCTATATTACAACTTATTATATATATTTTTTTCTTTTCTGTACACCCAAGCCAACTTTTTCTGTGGAATTTTATTTATTTTATTTTTAAAAAATATATTTTCATTGATTTCAGAGAAGAGGGAAGAGGGAGAGAGAGATAGAAACATCAGGGATGAGAGAGAAACATTGATTGATTGCTCCCTGCACACACACCTCACTGGGAATGGAGCCTGCAACCGGGGCATGTACCCTTGATCAGAACCTAACCCTGGACCCTTCAGTCGCAGGCCGACACTATCCACTGAGCCAAACCAGCTAGGGCTTCTGTGGAATTTTACAGAAGAGGAATTAGAAACTATGGTATGACAACAATGAAATGGTGGTAATTTTTATAAACAAGAAAGACTAAATACCATGAATCACTGTGCTTGTGTTTTAATGAAACCTTATGTTCTTCCAAGTCACCATTGATGATCATATGTTGTGCTCCCCCAAGTCCCAGTGAAATTCTGCATCCTCTCTGCCACTATCTCTCTAGCTGTTACCCACTTAGATGAGTATTTAGTCGAGCTAGTTAACCACCTCCTTTCAAGGATGAAATAGAGGGTGGGTCCTCTTCCATATACTAGTACTTGGGAGTTTGGGGAAGGGAGGCTGCAGTAAGAAAGTCCAGCTGTGTAGCAGAAGGAACTGTTAGGGCATGAAGCAAGAGTTGTGACTGGCCTGGGAGACTTAGCCATATCAATCTTCACTGACCTCACAACTTCGCTTGGTGCCAGTAAAACACAGGATACAGAGGACACGTTTTTAACCTATATTTTAAACATCCTATGACTCTTGCCCAACAATTAGAAAAGCAAAGGATATAAAGAATCCACTTTATGCACAGCACTTAGGGGCCCTTGTTCCTTTTGGAGGAAGGAACAAAGAGCAGCCAACTGAAAGCAGAAAAAAAAGTGAAGAAGAACTAAGAGGTTGTTAGTTACAGAATAACAGTATTTTCTTAAGCCAAAAACTGTAGAAAACTTTGGCACAATAGTTGGAGTTGGTTTACACAACCACTCTGGTAAAATTTAGGAGAACCAGGTAAATTCACCAAATATTCCACTGTAACGTGATGTCCATTATTAACTATTTTTTGTACTCTGCATGTGTCTGTGAGAGGAAACCATATGCTCCAATAAAAATAATTTATGAATTAGTTATAATGGTATCCAAAGCCCAGAGAAATTACTTAAAAGTATAAAACATCTTTTGGATATTAAAAGACAGAATAGTCCATTCTTTAGCTATTTTGTATACGTGACAGAATAAAATATTCAAATGAAGTCATCAGTTCTGCTCACATTTTGTATGTGAGAAACCACTAGGTGACAGTGTGACTTCAGAACAAAATGAGCTCACCTTTTCTGAGTTCACATTAACACTAAGATTTGAAAATTTAGCATTTAGGTTTAAGCTGCCATTCATTTTTGGAGATAACAAAAACAACTACTAATAGAGTTGCTTCCAGGCTTTAAAAAAATCAGATTAAAAGGTTAAAATATTTGCCATTATCCCAGTTTACTCAAATTTATCTCTCCATACTGTGACAGGATTTTCAGTAAGAGATGCTTTTTATTATGCAGCAGAAAATCTGTGTACGGTCTTCATTATATAAGATGCTATTGCTGGTTTCTAGATTGTTCTAGCTGGTTCCTCATTCAGTTTTTATAGTGCATGTTTGTTCCTTGCCTGTCTAAATTCTTACAAAGCAGAGTAACATTTTCCATTTATTTATTTTACAGAAAACAAAAAAGACATTATTTTTGTTCAATTATCTGTACAGAGTAATCATAGCTGTTTTTCTCCATCATTGAAAGATGTCTTAATAGTTAATAGCTAATATAACCTCCATGCAGAAATTCCAGAGACCCATTCAACTATTCTGCTGAAGTTTTTCCAGAGCATTTGGTTTAAATCATGGAAATACCGTCTATGTTAAAACAGTCAGAGACATGCCTGTCATAAAGAATTTAACTGGCCTTTGTCCCTGGATCGCAGGAAGAATGTCCTGAGTGATTAGATTGTCTTCATTATTCCTGGTGTCCTCCTAGGACAACACCTTATATTTTATGCTAATAAGTTGACTCATGGAGGGCCCCTCCCCTGTTGGTACTAACATGGTTATGAAGGGCAGGCCATGTCAGAAAGATAAACCAGATGAGATGGTAGAGGGCACCAGATTGAGTTGAACCACATGGCCAATGACTCAATTAATGGTGCCTACATAATGAACCCAGTGAAAACCAAACGAGGAAGCTCAGGTGAACTCCCCTGGTTGGCTATCCTCTGAGGGTTGTATCCATCGATGTGCTGGGAGACTGATGCTTTCTGAGGACAGGCACTTAAGAACTCACCCTAGGTGTCTCTCTTTTTGGCTGTTTCTGATTTATATCCTTTGCTATAGTAAAATGAAGCTACAAATATAGCATTTTCCTGAATTCTATGATCCATTTTAGCCACTTATCAAACCTGAGAAGGTGGTGAGGACTCCCAAATTTATATCTAGCTGGTCAGAATTAAGGGTAGCTGACAGGCACCTCTCCTCCAAACTTGTGGCTGGTTTCTGAAGCGAGGGAAACCTTGTGGAGAGCTATCCCTTTAACCTTGAATTTGGCAAGCTCATTGCAACATATCAGACAAAAAGCCCATATTCAAGTTAGTTTAACCAACTTTGATAGATATTTGGATTTTTCTTAAAATCAGCATATACTTCTCCATACTTCCCTTAGGTATTAGTGACACTTGCCTATGAATACCTATTTTAAATGAAGCATTGAGTCAGCTCTTTTTCTCCCAGAACAGTAATTTATGACTTATATGAGTATGTGAAAATAATAGTTTGAAGATTGTGACCTCTTTTGGGTGTAGAAGATTCTTATGGGGAGTAACTGCTCTGTAGCATCTTTCTTCTCAAATCTGAGCTGCTCATTTTCCTGTTCTGCCTCTAGGAGACAATTTTTTGCTAGAAAGGCAATAAGTTGAGAGAAATTAGGTATCTGAGGCTAGTGTTAGAAGTCAGATGTTATCCCAGTGTGAATGAGGGAACCCAAGATAATCTTCAAGCAAGGGCACAAAAAGGATGCCATTTTAAGGCTATGCCTAACCTGAAGATAGTGAAAATTTTACTTTTTTAAACTTTTAATTCAACTTTGACTATTTTTCTCACTCTTTCTATTAGTATCTTGATTTCCCTGTATGAGAGCATTTCTCCACTGGAGGTAGACTTGACAGAGGCAGCGCCCATCCCCACAGTCTCTTTCGTTGCCATGAGAAGTCAGAAAGGCAGATATGTGACTTAAATTCTGCCAGGTGAGAGCTTTGATTTATCAATAGGTGACATAGGAATAGTTAAAAATCAGTCAGTTTTATGTAGGCCAAAGTGTTCCTCTCTCTCAGACTCTGAATTGCTCTAATCTTCCCAATACTCTGTTTTTTTCCTTAGGTAGGCAGTCAGATTTTGTTACCTATAATTAAGAATCCTGACTTACCAGAGTGACATATTCAGAAAGTGACTTATAATTATGTTTAAAGTAAGAAAATTTCCTAAAATAAAATATAGTCTACCAGTAATGGCTCTAACCATAATTATGTCCATAAGCACCAGGCTACGGAGAAAAACAATTAGTGTATGTTATGTTATAAAGCAAGAACTGCTTCAGACATTTAGAAAATATACAGTCTGACCCCTGACATGGCATTGAATAGAGGCAGGAATGTCACAAGAGTCAAAGGGTGAATGTAGAGTAATGGGGAAAATGCAATAATTAGGTTCTAAGATATTTCAGCCTGAAGAGGAAAAAGTGAGGGTTAAATCAAAATATGTGTAAGTATATGAAAACACTATGTTATAACTCAAAAACATTCACTAAATATCTAATACATGTCCTAACACTATGAAATTGCTTTTTTTTCTCTTAAAAATAGATGAGGTTAGAAATAAGAAATCACATCCTAAAAAAAATCTAATTGAGAAGAAATTTTTAAGGACAGAGGGTGGGACATGTACAGAAAATAATTTTTTTTAACTCTGGAATGGTTTAGATATAAGGCTAAATTAGGAAACCCTGGTCTTCTGAATTCTGTATAACAAGCAAATATTGTTAAAATATAAATTGTTTCAAAGGAATGCCCACTGTTTACAACATTACCACTAAACCTGTGGTAAGAGGAACAGTAACACCAACACCTTGGATCTTGTTAGAAATGCAGAGTCTCAGGCCACGCTCCAGATCTATTGACCCATAATCTGCATTTTAACAATATTCCAAAGTGA
Organism: Myotis davidii; assembly: GCF_000327345.1. NCBI lineage: Eukaryota > Metazoa > Chordata > Mammalia > Chiroptera > Vespertilionidae > Myotis > Myotis davidii. Next base: position 10,115,721 of record NW_006299705.1, on the reverse strand, counting down.
TCTGTTTGAGAAGGACTAGTATAGAGCACAGAGCAAATATTTCACTGAGCCCAAATCTCCTGCTTCCCAAGCCACTTTTTATGTCAATTAGGCATCTTTTGAACATGAATTAAAATGTGTAATTCACTAGCATTTGCTTAATGTAGTGAAGTTCTAAATTGAAAGAATTAATTATACTGACAAATTATACTCCAGGTTGAAGCTATGTGGTCAGTTGAATTAATCTTCAGACTCAAATCTTGACAATCAAAATAATTTAAGTGACATTAACCTTCTAATGTCTGTGATCATGGTGCAGAAATTCAGAAGAAGAAGAATTAGAATGCCTTAATTTAAATAAAAAGGTTGTATTAAGCTATAAGAAGTGAGTCTCCTGCAATAATACAGGGCAAATGTTATTTTAATTATACTTTTAATAATGTAATTTTGAAAATGTTAAAAGAAGTACCTAATACATATGGGATACACACACATACACACATATAGCTATATAGATAGATGTATTTATCTCTACATTCAAAATACATACCCTTGTCTGGTCCCCTCCTCACTGTATGTGCAATCTGGTGAAAATGATGTACATACAAGACTGAGTTATGAAAAACATCGGCACCTCCGATATGCTCCCTTGGATCACTTGCTCAGGGGGAATCTAGCCACTAAGTCATGAGAACACTCACACAGCTCTATGAAGAGGTCTCTGTGGTAAGATCTGAGGCCTCCTGTTAACAGCCAACAGCACCCTCCCAGTCACTTCAGTGAACCATCGTAGAAGCAGGCATCCCCAGCATGAGAGAACCCCAGACAGAATCGCCCAGCAAAACATTTTCTTGACCCTATAGAAAGCGAATAATAAGGTGATTTTTTTGAGGCAATTGTTATGCAGCAACAATTAATGTTAGATATAGATTTACTTAATCTGGGATTGGTATTATTGCATTGTATCATATAAGCTCACTCTGTGTTGCCAGTTTTAAAATGATCATCTCTAGTAACATTTTTAGAGATCATCTAATGCAGCACCATATTTCCAGAAAATGGAAATGCCTCATTTAAATCATTTCCCTGATTCCAGAAAAGCCTCATTTAAATCATTCAAGAGAAATTTATCTCAAGGTTGAGAAAGATAGGTTTTTAGCAGCTGCTATGAAGAGCATCATGAAAAAAATCAACAATACTATTTGGTCGGCCATAAACGTGTGATAGTAAAATAGAGAAATAATTATTTTTTATGTAAGCCTTAGTCTTGAGGGCCAAAAATTGAGTTAAGTCTCAAACTCACTTCTCTGCTTCATTTCATTATTTTGGGTGACTTCCTTTAAAAAACTGCACACATCTTCACCTGATTATTTTTCTTAATATAGTTTAATTGTATAAATAATAGTTATTATATAATAAGGAAAGACATCTTCCTAATAAACAAAATATGGAGGTGTTAGAAACTGAGTAAAAACCAAGGTAAGTGTGTGTATTTAGGTTAACAAATTCTAGGCTTCTGTAGCCAGGGGTTCTGTCTGACTGTTGCTAGGAAGATGTGGGAAGTGGCCTTTATTGGGTGGGAGAACTCGGTAATTCACTCATCTTGACGAAAGCTTCAGAAATAACTCACCTCACTCTTTCAAGGTAAACAAGACATAATCAAAGTCTGTTCAAGTTAGTCTAAGGGAGAGTAATTCTACAAGACCAATATAAATCGTTGACAATCTCACATAACATGGACACATTACCACCATAGAATAAAGGAAGAAAGCATCATAAGAGGCCAATAAAAGATAGTTGAAACTATGTAATTGTAGGTCAAGTGTGGACTTCAAGTCCGTGTAGATTGACAATGAATAATAGCAACAAATAATAATGAATAATTTCACCATAGGAAGTCTCATTTCTCACCAACCAGTGTGGGATTAGAAGAGAACAGAATTCACAGAGGATGAATAGGAAAGGAGAGAAATCTTGGCCAGAATAGAGGAAATTCTCTTAGGCCATTCAACAACAGCTTCATCAGTTCTTAATAAAGAATAAATCATAAGCATAACCAATGGACAGAGACACCAGGGAAATAAAGAATAAATCAAAAATCAGATCTCTACTATTTTAAATTTATAGTTTATAAATATAACTTTTTCAAGTTAACTATGTAATATAACATATAAATAGCACTCCAATTGGTTATGGTCAGTCCATTGATTCTTGATTAAGTCCTTTGTTGTCTTATATAAGTCTCAATCTTAAGAGCCCCAATATAATGGAAAGCAATATACTGCAGCAAGTTTTGGCACCCATAAAATTCATGGGTATACAGTCTACATTTTGGCATCTGTCTGCACATCTGGGCATTAATATCATATAGACAATAAAAAATATGGGCTCAATAAAATTATAACCATCAGATTATGTAAATATGTATTTTGCTTTATTAGAATTTAACAGACAATTCAGGGAAAGAACAAAATTTTGAATGTTTAATTATCCAGCTTAAGTTATCTTCTAAATTCACTATAAACATTTTCCCCCATTACAAGGGAGACTGTACAAATCTTAATGAATCAACATGTGCAGATAGCGCTAGGTGTATACCACCTTAGAAAGACCGACCACTGCAGTGAAAGTACTGCTGCCTCTCAAAGTTGGATACACCGTGGTTTGTAAATGTCTATAAAGGTAGGAGAAAACTTGATTCTTCTAACTTGTTATTTTGGGAAAGTAGCAGCTATCTGTAAAGAATTACCAAAGGAGAGGCTCATTTTTCATAACTGCTTTATATTTATGATCATGATCATTCTCTTGCAAAGACATCACTTTCCAGTCAGAGCAATGAACCTCCTTCATCCCCTAAGGTCTCCCAGTAATGATCTTCCTCATCTATTTTTAGTGAAGCTATAGGCTGTGGACCAAAGAGGTGAGAAGCTGGGTTCTTTTTTTTCTGATACTGTGGCAGATTCGCCATGAATCCTGACAGCAAATTTTTCCTTCCTGACTATCTGTTTTCTTAAATTCCAAGTAGAGATATTTTCATTATTTTCCTCTTTCCAGCAGAATATGGCTGCAAAAGATCTGTGAGCTTCTTGGGAAAACATGTCCCATAAATATCAGGTAATATTTTATTTTTCACTGGGTTAATTCTCATTTAAGGGGGAAATCCAGATTCATGAGCAAATAAGGCGGCAGTTTCAAGAGTAATATGGTAAATGTTTTAGGAGAATACACTGCTCAATCTGATCTCTAAGGCTTTAGTAGGAATAAATAGAAAAACTCAGCAGGTGACCCACCACAAAACTATTTGCTGGGTGTGCATATTCCAGTCATATATTTGAGTTCAAGAACCTAGACTGGGAGGAAGGGTGTGAATCTAAGAGATGAAAAAAGCTTGGAATAAAGTGATTATAGAAAGAATAAAGGGAAGAAGTACATTCCCCAGACCTAAGGGCAACTTGAAATATTACACCTTTATTTCAAGGAAGGCTGACTGGTACTATTCATTGTATCCATAGTCAATTTTTTGGCTAAAAGCCTAGAAGAAAGCAGCTGCCTGTCCCCTTTTGCCAAATCTACTGGAATGAGAAATTTTCAAGGTCTGCTTTTCATGGAGTTTTGAGGATTTTATTCTGCTTCCATTGTATGTGTTGCATCCATCATTTCCTTTCTATTTCAACTCCTATAGTTCAGTAGTATACCTCCTCATAATTTGTACTACTAATTCCAACATTCTGCCCTCTCAAACCCATTTAATACATTGTGACCAACATAATCCCAATATTATGACTTTTTTCACAGAAAATTTTCAATGACTCCCTCATGTTATACCAAAGTGCAAGTTCCCTCCTTGCACATCCAAAACGCACTACAGTTTGTTTGTAACTTACCTCTTTTTCACCTCCCACATTTTCTTTTCTTTTTTAAAAAATATATTTTATTGATTTTTTAGAGAGAGGAAGGGAGAGAGATAGAGAGTCAGAAACATCAATGAGGGAGAAACATCGATCAGCTGCCTCCTGCACATCTCCTACTGGGGATGTGCCTGCAACCCAGGTACATGTCCTTGACAGGAATAGAACCTGGGACCCTTCAGTCCACAGGCCGACGCTCTATCCACTGAGCCAAACCGGTTTCGGCAATCCCACATTTTCTTATCATCAGATCTGAGGTCTGGTAGTGCTGGCTTACACCCCATGCCCTGACTAGGCTTGCGCCTTACTTAGTCTGGACTTTGCCTATACATTTTTCTTAGACTAGCATGTTTCTCTGATCCTTTAACTCTGGCACTAATTAGTTTTGCGGCCTTGAAAAAAATCAGTTGGGGGTATTTCCTCAACTCTATAATTAAGACTATTGGTGAAGGAAGATTATTTAACTTTGGGTGGCGGGCACGCAATGCAATATACAGATCATGTATCATAGAAATGTATGGTTGACACCTATATAATCTTATTAACCAATGCCACCCCAATATATTTAATTAAAATGTTAAAAAATACAAAATAATAAAATCATTAAGTGTCAGAAAAAAAGAGTATTGGGTTCGATCATTCTGGCTCTAAAAATTCTAAAATTCAGTTATCTCTGAGACAGCCCTCCTCAACTTTACTGCTATGTGTAAAATAAATAGCTTTGACAATTTCTACCATGAAATGTTTAACTTTCACTTGAAGGTCTTACTGGCATTTTGTGAGGCTTGTGGTTTGGATGCAAAGAGGAAATGAAGCTTAAAGAAGATTCCTAGGCACAAAGTGTAATAGAAAACTGCAACAAAACCACTAAATTCTGAAGCAACTCGGGATATCCATGGTCACAGAGTCACGAAGACATTACTTTTTAAAAATTTATATTTTATTAAATTTATTGGGGTGATACTAGTTAATACAATTATATAGTTTTCTTTTTTTGAAATTTATTATTATTGATTTCAAAGAGGAAGGGAGAGGTAGAGAGATAGAAACATCAATGATGAGAGAGAACCACTGATTGGCTGCCTCCTGCATAATCAGGGATTGAGCCAACAACCTGGGCATATGCCCAAACTGGGAACCAAACCTCTGACTCCCTGGTTCATAGGTCGACACTCAACCACAACCAGGCTATATAGGTTCCAAGTGTACAATTCTATAATACATCACTGTATATCGCACTGTGTGTTTACCAAGAGATTACTTTGAAATATTCAGGGAAACACCACCCAAATGTACATTCTTTGGTTTGGTTTGGTTGTTCCAAACACCTTGCCAAAATATGCAGTTAACTTTTTTAGATGGTTATTTCTTATATCTAAGTTCTACTTTACTCATTAGATCTTGTTTTGTATATGCCTGGGCTCCAGAATTAAACTCTCTGTATTTTCTGATGCATGATGGATCGAATGATAAAACTATTCAAGTATGTAAATCATGGAATTTTATGACTATATCCTATCAGTGAACATATATTGATTATTATTCTGGAATAATAATCAATATATATAAAAAACAATGTGTTGGAATAGCAAAGTGATGGGTTTGGTGATTATGATACATACATAAAATATTGTTAGTTGCCTTGATACAGAGATTTTTCAGCATACAGCTAGCCCATTCCCCTAACTTCCTGTCTCTTTAAAAATAATGTCACTCTCTGAATTAATGGATAGAAATTGAGGTAAGAGAGAATGACCTCATTACTCTAATAGAATTAATACATTTAAGGACTAAGAACACAGAAAAAAATTAAGGCAGTGAGATTATTATTAAATTTACGGAGTTTTCTAAGCATAACCAGATTAAAAGTACTTAACATTCACAAATTTCTCTCTGTTCCTTTAGTGTATTAACAGGGTTAGGGCCTCCACTTCTCCTTGAACATGTTCTGGTGTAGTAAGCATAATTTTGGTCTCCCAATTAATCATTAAAAAATGCCTCCCCTCCTCCTTCACACATTTTTTGAAAGAGAGAGAGAGAGAGAGAGAGAGAGAGAGAGAGAGAGAGAGAGAGAATAATTCAGGGGGGAAAAGGATATTTTACTTGCTTCCCTTTGCTTTCTTCTCTCTTGACCTTTCCTCCAACTTTCTTGGTATTGCCTGGGCTGGTTGCACAGTATTTGTATACCTGGGATAAGGTCATTTTTCCTGTCCTGCAGATGCTCAAACAAAAACCAACGCCATGCTTTCCTTATCTTCCTCCTTTCCTTCTTTTCCTTCCTCCTTTGCTTTCTCCTTCTTAATTAGATTTGAGGCAAGATGGATGTCTTTGTTCCCATTCCATTGTCCTCAAAATAAAATCTATGGCAAGGCCAGAAGTGCTTATTTTTTAAACCACAGTCTTAGTTGTAGACTCTGAGCACACTGAGAAATAACCCCCCAAAGTTGTTTATTTCTCATTAACTTTTAAAAGCCTTGCTGACTACGTGTGCTCATTACATTGAGTTGTAAATGATGTTTGAAGAGAATGATTCCAACCCACTCATTGCACAAAGAGAATACAAACAAGCATCTTGCAATTGCTTTTCAAAGGTGATACATGTTATAATATTGGCTGAGTTACTGCTATGAAAGTCTGAAGTCCCAGAAGTCTCAAAGCACTACAAAAATGAGCATGAAATAAAAATATATAACTTGTTCCATGTTAACTCTCTAACCGCCCACCAATTTATTAAATATAGGTAAATGCCGTCTTCTCTAAGATAGAGTGCCACATGAGGAACTATGCCTCCTATCCCCTCTTATTAATACTTTTCCTTTCCTCTCTGGCCTGTTTGTCATGAATGTCTTTGTTAACGCTGGAAGCATTAGCCACTTATTTTACCAGGCAAATTGAATTCACTTTCTATTGCCATTTCTAATGAATATTATTATAGTTTTATCTGAACAATGCAGTGGTGTTTGGGTGATTGGAAGGGTTACAGTCTTGCTAGTCATAATTGTAGTTGTCTATTTCTTATGGTCTGCTGAGCAGGGAATCAGTCATATCAAAGGTATCTAGTCACTAGAAATTCCACTGAAGAACTTCCTCAAAGTATGAAATTATCTTTTGAAAACCTACTCTCATCAAGAGAAATGCTTTTTATTGAGAGAAGAAAAAAAAAAGTAGATGCAAGTATCATAGCAGCCTTTATGCTTAACTTGGTATCTTGGGATGAGCAGCATAAATCCTGCCCTAAATATATTAGCTCTATAGTATTAGGGAAAAATCTATGCTGCATGATGAGGAAAAGCAATGTGTCCAGAGAGCACACTTTGGTATTTATTACCAGGAAATAATAGGCCAACACACATAAATCATGCTTTTGTTGAAAATTATTTTCAGAGATCAGGCCCACCTAAAATCTACTAAGCAGATTTCTACAGGCTACCAGCCTAAGGAAGAACAAAGAAGGTATGAGGTGACAAAAACAGTGATATCTAACAGCCTCTGCTAGTGCACATTCTGGAAACTAAGTCTGGCCAGTAGAGCACTCTCCTTTCTGCCTTAGCTGGCATTGTCACTCTTGAAGTCACTACTAAGTACCTCCATGTTTTCATTGGTCAACGAGAGGTGGGATAAGGCTCACTTAGGCTTTCCCTCCATTACTAAGATTACTGTCCTTTCTTTACTGCCATGTCCCCGAACTCATGGCTACCATTTTTGTAGCAACTTCCCTGATCCACGTGCCTTTGCTGTATTGCTCAGATGGAGGGCTTTTGTCATTGTCCCTGTGACCTTGGGATAGTACACCCTTCTATTCTATTGGTGCCTCTTCCAAGAGCCTGCTTTGAGACCCTCATTCCAGCTCCTAATTTCTATTCCCTTAAGGCTGAGCAGCACTGGGGAAGATTTATCCAGCCACTCCCGGCTCCCCTACAACCCCCACCCACCTCCCCACCCCAACCTTCCCTCAGCTATCTGGTATTCTCCCATGCCCAGATAGTTGTGATCTTTATTCAGCTTCCTCCTTTTCTTTCAGGGCTGGAGACAGAAGCTGAGGGGAATTATTTTTTATTTTCCCTCAAGAGGAAAGAACTTTATGGTGATTTCTCTCTCTTTTTTTTAAATGTTTTTATTGATTTTTAGAGAGGAAGGGAGAAGGAAAGAGAGAGAGAGAGAAACAATTGATTGGCTGCAACCTGAGCCTTTGCCCTGATAGGGAATTGAACTGGCAGCCTTTTGGAGCCTGGGGGACAACGCTTGATCAACTGAGCCACACTGGCTAGGGTAGCTGCTCTCTCTTATACTGTGCCTTCCCCGTTAGAGTTAAGTTGCTGGACATGGTCAGAGTTCCCATGCTAAAAGTTGCAGATTTGACCCTTTGCTTTGAGTGTCTTTGAGATTTAAAAATATATTAGATTGTTGTCCATGATTTTAGATAAACCAGCTCCGGAACAGATTATTTTAGTGGGAAGCAGGCAGCTGTGAGCACACTGAAGTCAAGAATGCCCTGCCTAGAACCTTACTCTGTCATCAGCTACTAGCCCTGTGATGTTGAAAAGAAACTCAGATGGTGATTGTGAGGATTCGTTAAGATAATGCATGGAAAGCATTGATTAAAATGTCTGTGCCCTAGCTGGGTTTTCTCAGTGGTTGGAACCTCAGCCCTGGGCCAGAAGGGTCACTAGTTCAATTCCTGGTCAAGGGCACATACCTTGGTTGTGGGCTCAATCCCTGGCCTAGGTCAGGGGGTGTGTGGGAGGCAACCAATCGATGTATCTCTCTCACATGGGTGTTTCTTTCTCTCTCCTCCCTCTCTTCCACTCTCTCCAAAAATCAATGGGAAAATATCATCAGGTAAAGATTTAAAACAATGTTTGAAACAATATCTAGTTAGGGATGTTGTGGGAGCGAAAACCTCACTTATGATAGTAACAAAGAAGATTGAATACCTGGGAATAAACTCAACAAGAAATGTACAAAGTATATATCAGTAAAACTTAAAAATTCTCCTGAAAAGCACAAAAGTAGAACTGAGCAAATGGAAAGACAGCCCTGTTCTTGGATATGATGACTCATTATCTTAAAGAGGACAGTTCTCCTGAAATTAATTTATAAATTGCGTAAAATCCCAATAAAAATGCCAACAAAGATTTATTATAGATTTAGATAAATTTATACTAAAATCCACAAAGAAAAACAAGTATGCAAAAATAGCCAGGAAAAACTAAAAATAAATTTAAAAATTTATGAGGGAGGGACTAGCCTTATCAGGCATTAAATATACTACAAAGCCTCTATACTTAAAACAGCATGGTACTTTCACATGAATAGACAGACACACACACATCAGTAGAACAGAATAGAAAGCCCAGAAATACACCCAAGTAGCATGCAAGTTTACTATATGATAACAGTGGCATCTCAAATCACAGGGGCAAAATGTACTTTTTAAGCATCAGTATTATGATCATTGGGAAGCCATTTGGAAAAAAAAAACCCACATAATTAGAGCTATACCTCCACATTTCACAATACTAAATTCCAAATGAATTAGAGATCTAAATAAAATAAAATAAAATAAAAAGAAACCATACAGATATAGAAGAAAACATGGGTGGATTCCTCTTTAACCTTGGGGAAAGGCTTTTAAACTATGACTAAAATTCAGAGGCAATAAAAATGATTGGTAAATTTGACTACATAAAAATAAAAATTTGTTCCATGACCAAAAAAACCCCAAAACAAAACAAAAAAACACACCCACAAATAAAGTCAAAAGGGATTTTACAACCTGGGAGAAAATATTTGCAACATGCTCTACAGATGAAGGTTAGTATCTCAAATACGTTAAAAAAATAATTTAAAATTGAGCAACATAGGACTAAAAACTTAACAGGAATATAGAAAAAAGCCCGGCCAACGTGGCTCAGTGAGTGTCGACTTATGAACCAGGAGGTCATGGCTCAATTCTGGGTAAGGGCACATGCCCGGGATGCGGGCTCATCCCCCAATAGGGGGTGTGCAGCAGGCAGCTGATGAATGATTCTCTCTCATCATTGATGTTTCTATCTCTCTCTCCCTCTCCCTTCCTCTCTGAAATCAATAAAATTATATTTTAAAAATAGAAAAAATATAAACAATTTACAAATATATATATTATAAATGGCCTCTAAACATATAAAAAGATATTCACACTCCTACATAGAGTAATATAAATTAACACAACCCTGAGGTGCCACTTACCACCTATAAGGTAAGCAAAAATTGAAAAGTTTAACAATTTAGTTTATTAGCAAGGCTTTGGGAAAATTGTCACTCGCATAAATTACTGAAGAGAATACAAAATACTTATTTGAGATTAATATATTTTTTTTTTAAATATATTTTACATTTTTTCCAAAATTACATATGTGTCCTTGTCCCTTGAAATTAATTAAAGTCACATGACCATAAGTCCTCCCCCGCCCCCCTGTTGTCCGTGCCCGTTGGTTAGGCCTATATGCCTGCATGTAAGTCCTTTGGTTGCTCTTTCCCCTTTATCCCCACCCTCCCCTACCCTCCCTCCAAAGCCCGACAGTCCAATCAATGCCTCTCCATCTCTGGATCAGTCCTTGTTCATCAGTTTATGTTGTTCCTTATATTCCACAAATGAGTGGCA
>NW_006299705.1:10101595-10105137 GCF_000327345.1 Myotis davidii | reverse complement strand
AGCTGCCAGCCCCTTTCCGCGCATGAGAGCCCCTTACCTCTGCGCTTCTCTCCTGCAGCTTCTCTGGGTCTCAGTGTGCGTTTCCTTCCTTCTAGTTGTAGAGTTTACAGTCAGCCAGGCTTCCTGTGGTTCTGGGTGAAGTCTGTATTGTTTCTCTGAGGTATTAATCAATTGTTGTGTGCGGCGTTAATTTCCCGGTGTTTATCTCTGCCGCCATCTTAGTTTCTCCGAGATTAATATATTTTTAATTTTGTATAACCTGACATTTTTTCCAACTCGCTGAATAAAGAACATTCTCTTGAAATTAATTAAAGTCACATGACCATAAGTCCTCATGAACACAGAGTTTCATTTGATGGAGAATAGAACTCTTGGCATGATGGTTCCCCATTAATGGTAAGTTTTTACCTCCCCCCCCCATTTTTTCTTCCCTTCTCCCTCCCTCCCTCCTTTCCTACTTCTCTTTCATTCCTTATATCCTCATGGAGGTTTCTAGGTAGGATGGATTAATTTGAGAGGGCAGCTATATATATGTAAATGATTTAAACTTTTAATTCCCCTGACATCTTTGAAAATAAGAAGTATTTTAAATGTTGAATATATACTATTCATTTTGCTGGTTAGAAATGAATTTCATTTCTGCTAACAGGAATTCTCTAATATGTAGGTCTTAGATATCCTCTAAACCAGTGGTTCTCAACCTTCTGGCCCTTTAAATACAGTTCCTCATGATGTGACCCAACCATAAAATTATTTTCGTTGCTACTTCGTAACTGTAATGCTGCTACTGTTATGAATCCTAATGTAAATATCTGATATGCAGGATGGTCTTAGGCGACCCCTGTGAAAGGGTCATTCGACCGCCAAAGGGGTTGCGACCCACAGGTTGAGAACTGCTGCTAAACCAAAATGAGAATATTTTCTTGTAGCCATTGGCTGTTTTAGAAAATAAAAAAACTTCAACATCTCCTGGGCTTTAAAGTTGTATCGGCCTAATGTCAAGTCCAACCTTTTTTTTTTTTTCCTTTAGTAAAAGAAGGAAGTGGCACCACAAATTTTCATCAGAAAACCTTAACATTTTCCTGTCAATGGAAACATAAGTGTCTCTTGTTTGAAGAAGTGGAGCTTGGAAAAGGCTGCCAAGTAAAACTACCTAAACAGCCTAATCAGTTCAAGCTTCTGTGTCTGACCAGAATGTGCTTGTAGTGGCAGGCTCTCTTTTTACTTTTAATGTTGTTCCCGTCATCACCTCCTACACAGGCTCTGCCCTTCTGGCTTTATCTCTCATAAGAGGTTAAGAAAAATTGGTGGGAGCTGATCAGCCAGCAGGAACTGTCAAAACATCAGTCATCCTGGCTTTCCTCCCACGAAACAAAACAAATTATTCCCCAGCTAGCCTCCGCGCTGCCCTCTGAGCTCAGGCCTCAAACTGTCTGAACGCCCCCATATGGCTCTCAATGTGCGTTTGTGTCATTCCATCAGGAAGCCACTCAAAAGGCATTTTCTCGGTTTGATTTATATTTTCCTTTTATCTCTAATCTGCTTCCAGGAACATAAAGCTTTTCTTCATTCAGCTTTGTCTTCCTTACTTGCTCAGTTTTCTTTTCTTCTTCTTTTTTTATTTTATTTTTATTTTCCACAGTCCAGTCACTCACTAGATTGAGGAGCAGGAAACACACCAAACATATTTGTTTGTTCTAGATTTGATTTGCATCCATGTGATATGTATGTGTGTAGTCAACAAATTTCAAAAGATTTAAAGACTCCATTAAACCACCAAGTCTTTGGACGTTGAACAAGAGGAAGTATTTTCTTATAAATTGTTTTCAGGAAGAGGTCATGCATATGTAGCACTCTAGTAGTTCAGATACAATGTTCTAAAATGAAGTCGATATGTATTTGGTAACATAAAGAAGCAAAGGCATGTGAAACCAATGGTATGGCTTGTCTTGTCCATTCTAGTAGAGTAATACAACTTAATCATAAACAATAAAAAAAGCAATACAGAATTCTGTAAAACTGTTGCTGCTATCAAATAATTTACAATCTAGATATGCTAACAAACAGAACTTTAAGACAGACCTTAGACCTAGAATGTGGACCTTAATTTCATCCCTAAAATGAGTAGGGATATATTTCAGCAGCCTTAGGGAATAAGATTTCTGTAATTCACAATAAAGGAAAAAAAATGTGAGAGAAGAAAAAAGGGGGAAGACTTAATCAGAGAAGGAAATAGATTTGTACTCATTTTGTGTTTCTGATTTTTCATTTCTTGCTCATTTTCTTCCCACCAACACACCAACATTTAACTGATTCAGCTTAAGCATGAGAGTAACTCTCACTTGGTATTTAGATTTTCTAAGTCCTTCATGAATTATGAGAGACAATTCTTTTTCAAGGGTAGGAAGGTTCTCTTGCTCCTTGCCAGCTATAGGCTAATCCCAGCTCAAAATGTTTCTGGCTTCTCTCAACAATCTAACAAAAAATGTAATGGTAATTAGCTCTGTTTAGTTGCCCACAGACTCACAGCTATCATGTGTTCAGCTTCACCTTTATAAAGGATCCATTTATTAACTGTATGAAATAAGGGCTAATAACTAGAAGATGGGAGGGAGGAAAAATAGTATTTGGTGTCAGACCAAATTTTGAATTTCAGGTCCACCACTTTTAGGCTCTGAGCAGTTTACTGAATCTATCTGAATCTTAGCTCTTTACCTTTGAAAAAGCAAAGATAATCGGAACCTTTGTACATCATTGGTAGGAATGTAGAATTGTGAAGCTGCTATGGGTCTAGCAATGCTACTTCTGTGTATTTATCCAAAACAACTGAAATCAGGATTGAACAGATATTTGAGTTCCTATGTTCATTGCAGCATTATTCATAATATTCAAGGTGTGGAAACAACCGAAATGTCATCAAAGGATGAATGGATAAAGAAAATATGGTATGTATACAAAATGGAATATTATTCAGCCATTAAAAATAAGGAAATCCTGCCCTAACTGGTTTAGCTCAGTGGATAGAGTGTCAGCCTGTGGACTGAAGGGTCCTAGGCTCAATTCCGGTCAAGGGCACATGCCAGATTGCTGGCTTGGTCCCCAGGAGAGGGCGTGCAGGAGGCAGCCAATCAATGATTCTCTCCCATCATTGATGTTTTTCTTTCTCTCTCTCCCTCTTCCTTCCTCTCTGAAATCAATAAGAATCTTTTCAAAGAATAAGGAAATCCTACCCTGGCTGGGAGGCTCAGTTGGTTGGAGCATCATTTGTACATCAAAAGGTTGCAAGTTAGGGCACATACCTGGGTTTCAGACTCAATCCCCATACAGTAGGCAATCAATCAGTGTTTCTCACATTTATGTTTCTCTCTCTCTCTCTTCCCCTTCCTCTCTCTCTAAAAACCAATAAACACATCCTATGCTAGTCACTATATTTTTGTGAACATAGTTATTTTTTAAACTGTTGTTATGTTAACATGTGATGGGTTTATTGTTGTTAATTTTACTGGGTTGGGCATTCAAGTTTTCACCCCATTTCAGAGAAG
>NW_006299705.1:10083093-10101430 GCF_000327345.1 Myotis davidii | reverse complement strand
CGCTAAAAAAATATAAACACAGTCCTCAAGAGAGGGGAGAGAGAGAGAGAGAGAGAGAGAGAGAGAGAGAGAGAGAGAGAGAGAGAGAAGGATATCCTACCTTTTGTGACAACATGGATGAATCTGGTGGACATTATGCTAGCTCAGTAGTCAGCAAACTGCAGCCCCTTGAGTGTGGCTCTTCCACAAAATACCACATGCAGGCGCGCACATACAGTGTGATTGAAACTTCCTGGCCACACTCAAGGGGCCAAAGAGCCACATGTGGCTCATGAGCCGCAGTTTGCCCACCACTGTGCTAGGTGAAATAGGCCAGTCACAGAAGGGCAAATGCTATATTATTCCACTTACATGAGGTAGATTAAATAGTCAAACTCATCAAAGCAGAGAGTAAACTGGTGATTGTCAGGGACTAAGTGGAGGAGGAAATGGAGAGTTTCTATTCAGCTGATACAGTTTCATTTATGGAAGATGAATAAATTCTAGAGATCTGCTGTACAACAGTGTGACTTATAGTTAACAATACTGTATTGTATACTTTAAAATTTGTTAGAAGAGTAGATCTCATATTAAATGCTCTTAGTACAATAAAAACAACAATGATCACAGATTCCATATTATTGGGATGACTAAAAACAGATGATACATGCAAAGCACTTAGAATCTTTACTTAACCCAGTTCAATAAATTCTCAATACACAACAGCCATTTAGTAATATTATAAAGGTGTTTACTATTAAGAGGAAGAAATAGATCAATAAACAACCATGATATTTGTCTTACCACTTTTTTCTTTTCTATAGTTCATTGTTACTTTTACAAAATAAAAGTAACATAAATAAATGCATAAATAAAACATATCCAGTTGCAATTTTAAATTATATATGAAGTTGGAAGCATACCTTTTATTTTAATTATTTTTAATTATTACTTTGAATTTGCCAGTTCAAAAATCAAAAATTATAAATGGGTATACAGCAAAATATATTTTACCCTTAATCCCTATCTACTCAGTCTTCTAACCCCTTTTACTTCCCTCAAAGCAGGTAACCACTGTTAACATTTCTTTTATCTTTATCTTTTCAGGGATGTTTTAAGCAATAAAGTCAATATTTTAAAAATGGATATTGTATTTCTTGTGTTTTACATAAATGATGGTATGCTGTACACAGAGTTATACATTTTTTCAGTGAATATACACTGCATATCTTTATATATTGTATATTGTCTCCTCATTCTTTTTACTACCTAAATAGTATTCCCAAAATATAGGTGTAATATAATTTAACAGCTTGAACAATATGAAATTGTTGATAATTGACTGTTTTAGACCTATTAAAACAGCAATTTTATATTATTTGTCATATACTTGATTCCTACTGAAGGACATTTTACATTTTACAAATAACATTTTATTAGAACTCAGCCACATCCACTCATTACATGTTGTCTATGATGTGTTTGTGCAGCAGAACTGAGTAAATGCAACACAGACCATATGATCGGGAAAGTTGAAAATATTTACTATCTGAATAAAAACTTTAAATCCCTAATTGTTCCTATTTGAAAAACGTGATGACACCTCATAGAATTGACCTCATGCAGCAATAAAGTTCATATTCTGTTAATGAGATAACCGCTAACAGCTCTAAGTTTACTATTTATATATTCATATAAAAATTTGGTATTAAAATTGAAAATTAATTTGGAATAAGAGACATTGATATCAATGAAAAGTTTGCCAATGTTTTGTCTTTGGGATAAGTCTTCTTAAATAACAAAAAACTCTGAAGGCATAGGTTTTCAGATTTGTGTATTTCTGGTTCTCATATGGTCAGCACTATTACAATGGTGACTACAATACATAGTATATGTCAAAAAATACTTTGTGCAAATTAGAGTTTCTTCATCAACTTTCTGTAAAATGAAAATTGAGTACTTAATTTTTTATTTAACATATACTTTCTTTTCTATAGTTCATTGTTACTTGAAGAGTTTACTTAAAAATTGGCACATATTTAATCTCAATATAAATGGTTTTATAGTCCCACCAGATGGTAAAAACAAAAAGCAAAAGCATTCAGATTATTCTCTCCTTTTTTTTATGGCATAACTATTTAGCTTTCATTCTGCATGCACATTTCACTTACACTACTCTTTGATTTTCTTTGTTCTCATATAACCTGCTATTGGGCAGCCTTACAACTCCTGCATCTCACAGGCCTCTGCACAGGACTCAGTACAAATAGTTAGATCTCAAAATGTAGGCAGAGGTAGAGGCGCCCAATACTTCCCCCAAGCCTGAGGCCTGAAGGAGTTGGTTGCTCCTAGTTGTTGTTGTCCTATTATTTTGTTTTTTATTCGTGGACATGCTATCATTGAAAGGAAAGTGTTATTTTGTCTTTTTAAAAAAGAATGTATTATTATATGAAAGCAAGAATTATGTTCACTGCATAGCTGATGATGTTCAGATTCTCCCCCAACCATACCATAAGAACGGGCCTTACAGAGCTGTCATGAGGATTCTAGGCATTTCTTGGTGACTTTTATTAACTGCTCTAAGTGCTGATGGGATTCAGTTCTATTTGTTCTAGCTAACATGCAGATTCCAAGAGGCAGCAAGCTAGTCCCAAGTGTGTAATAGCTCAGAGCTCCATAGCCCGGCTTCACCACCTGCAGTGTGTGTATCTGTACAGCCCATGGAGAATGAGGCTCAAATGGGAGAATCCTCTTATCCACTCATCAACTTTATCCTGATAATTGAGGACAGAGGAGTACAGAAAACAGAGGTAGTATTGAGAGAAGTATGAAGACACCTTTGCTATTATCCATGATGGGAAAGGTACATGCAATATTAGCAAACTCAAAGAAGTCTTAAAAATACCATTCATATGTACATTTCTTTAAAACATTGAACTGAACAAATAAAATATCTATACTAGCCAAATTCAACTTAAGAGCTGTAAGTCAGTGACCTCTGAATTCAATCCTGTATTCTGCAAATGAATAAAGAGATGCTAATAAAATTTAAGTAACATGTTCAAGGGATATGACTAATCAGTGTCCATAGGATCAGAAGTGTATTTTTCCTATAATTGACTGCAAATTTAATGCTAACTCCTTTTAACAGCCATGGGTAGCCCTGGCACTCATAAATGCTTCCAAATATGTTTTAATGCATTTTACTGCCTGATTGTAACCTTTCTTTGAGTAATATATTCAATAAATTAATCCCCCTCTTTGTAAAATACTACATTAATCCCAAATTGGCAAGATGCTATAGTCCCTCCTGAATAACATATCTTGCCAAAGCTTAAAAGAAAGGCCATGTGGGGTTTTCAAAAGCATCTTGATCCCATTTTTGCAAACGTGGCCCTTCTAAATATATATCCACAAGGACAGTCCACTGATTATGCAAATGAATTCACTGTTTTTCTAGGTCACAGCAGGCCTACTTCTACATAGAATTTGCCTACAGGAATATCAGGGGCTCCTGCTGCCAGAATGTAAATGGCAAAACTTGATCAGAGAAGAAAGATGTTATGTAACTCTTATCTTCACACTCACTTAAGGGCCATGGTCTGAGACAGTGTTCTTCCACTCCGGTTATTTCCAGAGTTGGCTTCCACACTGAAAGATTTAGAAAGTAATTGGCTTAAACTTATTCCTGCTATTCAATCCTGAACTCTGCACAGTCTTATAAACTGTTTGGGTCTTGGATTTTTTACCCGAATAACCGTTTATTTTAAAATGGGGACAGGGAGTGATTATTTAACTATACAGTATTTAATATTTTGTTAACATATCCAGAGAGAACTTGATCAAAATTGCTAGCTGTTCGGTTTCCTCAGATGCAAAACAAGCACCAGCATTGCTATTATGTAAGATCTTTTGGAGGGTTGATCATATATGCATATGTATACACACATATACATATATGATCATATATGCATATGTATACACACATATACATATATGATCAACGGGACTGAAACAACTGGAACAACCAGTTGCTATGACACGCACTGATCACCAGGGGGCAGACACTCAATGCAGGAGCTGCCCCCTGGTGGTCAGTGCACTCCCACAGCCAATCTCCCCTAGCCAGCCAACCTCGCATGGTTCCTCCCCGGGCCAGCAGGCCCTGATAGCCCAATTGGGACCAGGCCCCGGGCTGGGGCTGGGAACTGGGGGTGGGTGGTGGCAGACATGGCCCCTTTCCCAGGGGGGCTGAGGACAGGCTCCCTCTTCGGGGCCAGCGGCTAACCTCCCGCACCATGTCCCTTCCCCTGGCTGGCAGGCCCCAATCAGCCCAGCCCTGATCAGCCCTGATCACCAGCCAGGCCTAGAGACCCCACCCGTGCACGAATTTTGTGCACTGGGCCTCTAGTCTGTATAATAAAAACCCAAGCGACCTTTACAGCAGAACAACCAGAACAACCAGTCGCTATGATGCACACTGACCACCAGGGGGCAGATGCTCAATGCAGGAGCTGCCCCCTGGTGGTCAGTGTGCTCTCACAGGGGGAGCACTGCTCAGCCAGAAGCCAGGCTCATGCAGCGGCAGTGGCAGGAGCCTCTCCTGCCTCCACAGCAGCACTAAGGAGCAGCAAACAGACCAATAAGGAGCAGCAAGCAGGCGGGTGGTAAGGAGCGAGGGGTCTCAGACTGCGAAAGGGTGCAGGCCGGGCGGAGGGATCTCCCCTCCAGCGCACAAATTTCATGCACCAGGCTTCTAGTATGTTATAAATTGATGGAAAATTCACTAAAAGTCTAATATAACGCACTCCATTATTCCATATTTCTCTTCCACAGTGGGTCAAAATATATCCTCTCTATATATGGCTTTCCAGGTATACTGAATTTCACACCATGACAGGAGTTGCACAGAGAGTAATTACCTTTGTCAACTGGAAAGGAGCACACAGCTGTGGTCCCGTGGAATAAACACTGGGTGTAAACTAGAAACAAGAGCTGGTTCCGCTCCTTTCACCTGCGGGACCCTGGATATGCTCTTGACCTCACTGAGCTTCAGTTATCTCCATTAAAAATAAAGTCAGCACAATTCCATAAAAAAGAGACTGTGAACCAAAAGCTTCTGTATAAAAAAAGGAGGCAAGGCATTATTGTTAGGATGTCATTACAG
The DNA here is from genome assembly GCF_000327345.1 of Myotis davidii. Classification (NCBI taxonomy): domain Eukaryota; kingdom Metazoa; phylum Chordata; class Mammalia; order Chiroptera; family Vespertilionidae; genus Myotis; species Myotis davidii. Next base: position 10,096,284 of record NW_006299705.1, on the reverse strand, counting down.
TATAGTGGTTTGAGAGCACGGAAGTTAACGTTGACATGTTTTGTTACTCTTGCTTTCTGGCCTTTTATCTCTGTCTTCCTTTAGGAAAAAATTGGAAAAGAAAATGGTTCCCATTTTAGAGAAAGTTGCATTTAAAGCACAATCAAAAATATATTATTTCAAGGAAGTAACGGTACCTCTCATTTTGCATGACACTTAACAACGTACTCTGTACTTTCACAGACATCACATTTGATATTTACTTAATGCTCAGAGAAAATGCTGTTGATGACAGTGCTACTCTTCTGTGTGCACATCTGGACACTGTTTCTGAAAGACTTCCTTCCCTGCTTGGGTTACACACGCTGTCTGTCTGAACTGTGCTTCAGTACACCTGCGATGTCTGAGTGAGCCCCTACAGAATTTGCTCTAGCTGTTTACAGATTTGCTCTTTGACCTTTCAGGTTCTAAGTTTATGTTTAGTAATATTAACACACTTAGGATACAGACTGATTTCAAAACTCAGTTCTACAAAGCTGTGTGACTCGAGGCAAGACACTTTGCGTCTTGCAACCTCAGTTTCCTAACAGTAAGGGGGTGCTCATGTAATCTACTGCCTATTGCTAGTATGGGGATGAAGTGCGATCCTGGTGTAAATTGAGCTCTGCACTTAATGCCTGGCATAAAGTAGGACCCAATAACTTCACTCACTTTTTTCTTTTATCCTATTTGTCCCTTTCTTAGCTGATGCAATGTTTTCCTGGTCATCCTAGTGCTATTGCTTCCAGAGATGATTGCTCTCTGGGAAACAATTTTATTCTCATTTTGCTTGTATAGGACTTCTACACTTACCTAGTGGGAGGATTCAGGGTGCAACTCAGATGAGAAAATCCAGTGAAAGAGTGCTGGACTAAGAATCAGGAGAGCTGTGTCCTGCCCCTGGGGAGTTGCATGGTCTTAGGCAAGTAACTTCTGTGTTCCCTCCCTTGTAAAATAAGGATGCTAATACTAATCCTGCTACTTCAGCGGTAGTTTGTTACCTCAAATAACCACATTCTTTGAAAACATTTGGAAAAGTTTGCAATAAAGTTAAAATGGGAAAAAAATGATTGTGATCACAGTTTTGTTACCCTGAAACATGTTCCAGGCAATTAAAGGAACTTTCCCCTTCAAAGACCATAACAAAGCAAGAGAGTACTGTATGGTCCGCTTTACAATATAATAATCTGGGGGGAGTTCCTCTTTCGGTGTCACAAAGGCCCTCAGAGTCCCTGGTGTGGTAAACTTTGGGTGGAGGTAATAAGGAAATGATCAGGGTGCTTTAGATTCCTATGGAAGGGCACGCAGGATTGGATTCAAGAGTTTATTCTCAGTCAAGGTTTGTTACTGCCGTAGTAGATTGGAAAAAAAAAATCATGTGTTTTTCATCTTCAAAGTCGTTTGCAAATAAGTGAAACTCTGTCAAGGAAGTTTGATTCCTAACTTCAGAAGCAGTGCATGCTCTCTGAAACAAGCACTACTAGAAACAAAATGAAAACCAAAGAATTCACAACTCGAGTCTGATGTGCAAACCCCAGGACCCGCTCACATATAGTCAATCTCCAGACTCTCCCTAGTTTCATGACAATAACAGAACAGTGCTGACCTCTGCCTGAAATACATGAAGTTTGACATCAGCAGCAGATGAAAGAAGGAAAACAAGAGACCCTTGTTCAGATAGAATGTAACAATTTCCCATTCAAGGTGAATCACGAAAAATCTCTAAAGGAGAGAAATTCTGCAAAGTATTGTCTGAGGCTGAGCCCATCACCACTCAATAAAGATTGAACTTTGGTTTATTTTTCATTTCAAAGTGTGCTTGTGTATATCTTGTTTTTCCCTTCTATCCACTCATTTCTCCGTGAAACTCCTTTTTACCAGAAGGATTTTTGGCAGAACAAAGGTGTCAAAAAGAAATTCAGGCAGGCAGACACAATGTTAGCTGAACACATAATGGGAGTGAGCAGCATGACTCAGGAAAAGAGATTTTAGTTATTAAATCCCAGAAACCTTCTTTGATGGAGAAAAAAGAGGATGGACTAATTTGTGAAAAGATAAAATAATAACTTCTCTGCAAATATATAATGAACATACATAAATGATTTTTAACTAACTCATAAATGGGGGAAGCAATAAGGTTTTAAAAAAATTTGCAGAAAAAAATATTTACAAAGAGAGAGAGAGAGAGAGAGAGAGAGAGAGAGAGAGACAGAGAGTCAGGAATGCTGAAATGAACTTGTTAAAAGAAGCAAAACTGTCTAATATCCTAGTGGGCAATAATTTGTAATGTTTGTGTTATTGTTTCAACCAGGAGGAATTCAATTTTATCTCTACTGGATAAAATTCATTTGCAGAGCTATGAACAGGAATCATTTGCATTGCCATGGAGAACAATCACTGGCAATTTAACTTCTATGATTTAAGCTCTGGACCTATGGAATTTACAATAGACAAGTCAATAGAACATTAATTGAAATTGAACTTTCCTGGAGAACTTTTCGAGGGTCCACTGGACAACAGCCAGCATGGTACTGAATGGTAACTTACTGATATTTCTTTCCCATTTCCAAGCTTAAATCTTTTTAAATCTTAGACTATGGAACAACTTTTTATAGTCCTCTATTAAGTTTTGACATCAATAAAAATGTGCTTAGGTCATAACAAAGGTCTAGAATCTATGTTTACTTTCAGAAAAGTAATAATAACTTGTCCAGAATAAGGAAGAAAATGACTACTATTCTCTAGTCACTAGCAAGTATCTGAAAAAAAGTTTATTTCCTTAACTTTCCCTCTCTCTAGAGAATAATTATTGGCATATCTTATGGGGCAAAATAAAATATCCTTTTGCACAGTATTGTGATGCAAGTAACAGATTTTCTAAATGACTTAAGAGAGCATTAGTTGAAGGCATTCTTCATTATCAGAACACTAGTCTATTCAAGATGCTCTTTATATATAAGTATTCCGACTACTTGTATTTACTGAGACATTTGGGTCCTGTAGATTTATATTGCCCACCTGGAGACACTGGTCCTATAGTTTTGGGTATGGTACAGCAAGAAGCAAGCCCTGCACTAGCAATCAACCTGGGTGGGTACAAGGGTGCTGACCAGTAGCTGGGCCAGACCTGGAAAGAAGTGACTCAGTACAGCAGCTACCCACAGGGAGTGAAGTAGGCAGTCTAAACCTTCATGAAAAAATAGGGAGAACTATGATGAAATTTAGAAAATAATCAGTATTAGGAGGCATAGTTCAACAACCAACAACTGTTGGTAAAGGTTTCATTCATGAATCAGCCAAGAGCAGTCAGAAATCTGAGGATCCAGAGAACAGAACCCAGCATACTCATTTTAGAGAAAGTATTAAGCACAGTAGCCAAGGCTAAAACCATGGAAAAGTCTAGACTTTGGACAGAATAGCTTTTTAGGAAACGTGGTTTCTTCTTGGCACAGTCTACCAATGTGTAGCTGACTTAAGACAAATTTGGTGAGATGCACAGGGGATTAAGAAGGGATTCCTTAATCTTTCTAGGAAAGTATCCTGGAATTACCAGTGGTACTAAGAATGAGGCTGAGACTTTGATTAAGAAGATTAAAAATTAGAATAGGAGTGATTCTGGAATGAAAGTAGGAATAGACTCAGAATGAGGACATTCTGAAGTTAATAGCACAGACACAAATCTGGAACAAACCAACAATTGTCTCATTATTTTATTTTCACCTTCAGCAAAAACTGAGTATGTCTTGTTGACTATCCTATCTAATATTCCAGGCTATATGTAACTGGCTATTAGTGTAGAAATACTAGTACATGTGAACTTATATTCATCCTATAATGTCGGTAACTATTATTTTTGAGTATCAACTTTTAATATGTGAACATACCACCTCTTTTATAAAACCCTGCCCCTTACGTATTTGTTAACTAAACTGGCATATATTTCACATATTTTCACCACTTGTTCTCCAGGTTTCAATCTTCCAAGTATTGCAGTTTTATATATTTTTTCTACCTATTGTTATGGATATTTATTTCATGGCTTTTGAAGGATATAATCTTATATCTGGACTTTCTATTGATTGAAATTTAATTTTTAATTAAGTTTAAATCAACAGATTTAATCTGGACTTTCCATTGGTTTAATTAATCTGGACTTCCTATTGATTTAAATTTAATTAAAATTTTAATTTTAATTTTTAATCTGTCTTTAGGTTATTATTTCTACTCTGTGGCCCCTTGCTTCCTGAAACTTTTTTATTATCTTCTCCCCTCAAGTATTCTGTGCTAGATGTGGCTCATACCAATTCTACCAGCCTAGTGTTGCGGAATTTACCTGGCGACCAGAAAATACACAACAAGTACTCAGAGATTCAGGAAAAACCTTTTATTTAAAGCAGCACTACTGGCTTAGGAAATGCAAAGATCCAAAGCCTGAACCCCTTATAAAATGAGATTGCTCCTTATACATATCCCTACGTTTCTTTGTTTCCTATCTGTTTCCTAACTACCGGGCTTTTGTGGTGGGCTTTCACAGCCCCTCCTGAGCCAGTGAGAACGGGGAAGTTAGAGTGTATCTAAATGCCTGGCCTGGGTGGCGCCAGCGACCCCCACTCTGGCCAAGCTGCCAAATTCCCGGCCCATGACCCCTGCAAGCTGGGAACACCCGAGAAAACAGACCATTGCCTAAGGAAGGGGCAGTGACTTAATTATAGGCTAACAAGAATGTGCACTAGGACACCGGTCACTGGCACAGATTCAGATTGCCATTCCACCCCCAACCCGCCCAAGATCGCCCCCCCACAGGTTTCCCCCATACTCCTCCTTACCTACCAGTAGAGCTCATTTTTAAATATTCAGGAATTTTATGAGTGAATTGTTAAATTGGCCATGTTGGTGATATTTATACCAGAAAATTCATACTTGTTGCAGCTAAAATGTCCACTTTCTAGATTAGAAAAATGAGGTGCAGAAAGGTTCATTAGTTTTCCCAAAATCAAAAGGCTACGTTGTGATGTTAGCACTAAAATATGTTTCTTCTCTTTTCTAACCTATACCATGGGTATTTGGTGATTCTTAGTATACAGAGAATGTTGAAATAGAATGAATCTACTCCAATATAATGTTTGCGGCTAAAAATTTAAAAATGGAATGGCACAGTGACTAATATTTTAGTAAAAGAGGGAAGACAGAGCTACAAGAGAATTTAGTTGCATCTGCTCCTGAAATAGCGTTAAAATTCTAAGACTCCCTCCAAAGATTGCTTCCTCCTGGAAATTATAATTGCATTTTATATAGTTGGTATAAGCTCAGTTATGGTTATAAAACTTGATGAGTTATTGTCTCCCAATAAATAAAAATAATAAAGTTAACATTAAAATGATGGTAGACAGAGTGGTTATTCTAAATGCCAAAATATGTACGTCATGAAATAAAGACTTAAAAATATACAGTGCAAACTAGGGATGTCTCTTTATTGATAATACATTCCTACAACTGGTGAACTGAACCAGTTAATTCCACACCACTAACAAATGTCACAACCTTTTATCTCAAAGTTACAATGCACCTTACTCTTGCCCCTTACTTTACAGAGTCACATGTTTCCCTCAGGGACTAACCAGCTACTTGTTCTTTTAAGGGTAGGTTCTCACTACCTTTCATGTAGAGCCAGCTCTTGGCAGCATCTCTTTTTTAAAAAAAAAAATCTCAACCCAAAACCTTGTTATCTATTCTGACTATGACTCAAGCTGACCAGAGTGCCTGCAGATAAGAGCTCACATATCTGGTTTCTTTTTCCTGTTGACTTCATATGCCTTTAAAGGTTTTTTCTATTAGAACCATTATGTAGCCCATTCTGTTCACTATCTTTTGTCTCTTTGAACCACTCACTGTTCCTTAGCATTAAAAGCAAAACTTTATTCATCGATCAGTTTAGAAACAGTCTTTGAATTTTGGAAGATCTTCCCATTCCCTCGGTCCCCTCATTGAATTGCTGATCAAAGCTCAATGATTATGATTTGAGCTTTCCTCTCTTCCTACTGCTATAATCTTAGTTCAAGCCTTTATTATTGTGTTTGCACCAACAATAAGTCTCTTTGTTCTCTTTACAAAGTTTTTTTTTGCCTCCTTCATTATGTTTTTACTTGCTTTTAGAGTTATTGTTCCAAAATATAAATCATATCACACTCCGTCTATAAAGAGTAATTTTTGTGTAATTTAGATCAAAATTTATATTGTTAAAATGTTGAATCCAAAGATAATCTATTGTTCAAATATTTGTGTTTTGGATTTTTTGTGTGTGTTTTTTGATTGATACTCACTTGAGGATATTTTTTCCATTGCTTTTCAGAAAGTGGAAGGGAGGGAGAGAGGGGGAGAGAGAGGAAGATCCATGTGAGAGAGACACATTGATTGGATGCCTTTTTCATGTGCCCTGACCAGGGGTGGGAGGCGAACCTGCAACTTAGGTATGTGTCCTTCACCAGGAATCAAACTCAAGACCCTTCGGTGCACAGTCCAATGCTCTAACCGCTGAGCCACCTGCCAGGGCTAAATATTTGTGTTACTTTTAATAATGTTCTTCTAACTATAAATGTAGAAAAGCAGAAATACATGAAACATATTACAAATAAATTCAAATACTGTATTTCTGAGGCAACTATTATTAACATATTTTTCTATCTTCTTTCAATGCACACACGATCTTCTTGGCTATGAAGTTTGGTAATGTTATCCAACAGCTGAGTCCAGCATGACGATGGTTGGGATGAGGTGGTTCTCCAAGGAGAAGAGGCAACTGTTATTCATTTATTTATCATAAAATAGAATTTGGTTTGGTTTCCTTTTCTCTCTATTTTGGTAAGAATGGCAAACTCTTTAAAATGTTAACTCTTAAGTTCATTCACATTTAAATGAAATAACTTATAATTTTAATTGCTATCACTTTATTTGCTCAAAGTATTTATTCACACTTTGCATATGTATCACCCTAATTCGTTAATAAATAAATCCTCTGGGGTTCTTGCCTTCAGGGAGTGTACAATCCAACAAGGGGAGTTGTGATAGGAACATAATTCTTTTAAAACAAATTAGAATGGCACTGGGGTAATTAGCAACCAGGTGACCAAGTGTTACTGAAAATGAGATTGCTGTCTTCTAGGGGTCATAGAAACTTTACAGATGGGTAGCAGTTGAGCTGACTTTTGAAATGCAGGTGTACATGATGTTGTAATGTACCCCGCGAATCACAGAAGGACACCTCAAGAAGTCGAATTAGAGTCACATTTATTGCAAATCCGGGGCTACTAGGGGGCATTTCGCTCTCCCAAATCTCGCAGTGTTAAGATGGCTGCAACACTAGATTTATATAGGCAAAAATCACAAAGGTATTGATTACATCCCAGGGTTTGCAATGAGGACCGTGGTTTGCACAAAGCAGTTACAGAAGCGAGATTGAGCCGATTAGTTATCGACAAAATGGCCACTGAGACAATTTAGGATAACTGTGCTGTCCTGTTTCCCAGGTACAGAAGAATGTGCTTTCGATAACCAGTAAGATCACAATCAATGGGATATTCACATTACAATCAATAAGGCATTCAATCGAATGGGATGATTATACAATTCAGAAAATCAAAGTAACTTTTCTATTGTTAAACAAATCAAATAAGTATAGAAGCCAAACAGCAGGGTTAAAGTTAAACTATAGTTTCTACCTGAGATGGTTGCTACTATACTTCAATGTGTGTGAACTACTATAACAAGACTAGATAAAGAAATGCTGGGAGTATGTATAGAAAGAAAAGGAGCATTGAGTATGTGCGGAGATGCAAGATAAAGCCTGAAGATGGATCATCATGAACAAAGGAGAACTTAAAATTCAAGGAGTAGGTATTCTCATGTTATTTGGTAAAATGCAGGTGTACATGATGTTGTAATGTACCCCACGAATCACAGAAGGACGCCTCAAGAAGTCGAATTAAAGAGTCACGTTTATTGCAAATCCGGGGCTACAAGGGGGCATTTCGCTCTCCCAAATCTCGCAGTGTTAAGATGGCTGCAACACTAGATTTATATAGGCAAAAATCGCAAAGGTATTGATTACATCCCAGGGTTTGCAATGAGGACCGTGGTTTGCACAAAGCAGTTACAGAAGCGAGATTGAGCTGATTAGTTATCGACAAAAATTAACTATAGTTTTGGGTCTTTGGACCACTGAGTTGACAGAAACACATTATCTAGAGCCCTCAGGTTTTGGGACCACTGAGTTGACAGGGACACCTTATCTGGAACCCTCAGGTCTTGGGATAATTGTGCTGTCCTGGTTGCCGGGTACAGAGGAATTTGCTTTCTAAAATCAGTTAAGATCACAGTCGATGGGATATTCACATTACAATCAATAAGGCATTCAATCGAATGGGATGATTATACAATTCAGAAACTCAAACTAACTTTTCTATTGTTAAACAAATGAAATAAGTACAGAAGCCAAACAGCAGGGTTAAAGTTAAACTATAGTTTCTACCTGAGATGGTTGCTACCATACTTCAATGTGTGCGAACTACTATAACAAGATTAGATAAAGAAATGCTGGGCGTATGTATAGAAAGAAAAGGAGCATTGAGTATGTGCGGAGATGCAAGATAAAGCCTGAAGATGGATCATCATGCAGTTTCATAGTGCAGTTTAGAGGAAGCCGGGACCTGACTGTGAAAACCAGAAGAAAAAGGAGAATTTAGGAAACAGTGAGAACTGAATGTGACTGGACTCACTTGCTGAACGTAATAAATGTAGTGAGAAAAGGTAGGGAAGGCATTAAAAATTTCACCAACATCGTAAATCTTAATCTAAGAGAACCAAGAGAACGGGATATCCTGAAGAGGAAAAAAAAAGAGAGAGAAAAAGGAAGTGAAGAGAGAGGAGAATTTAGATGGAAGATGACTTTGGTTTCAGATATAAGAATTTTAGATATTAATCAACTCTTAATATAGAAATATATTTCAGTATCATGTTCAACTGATTTTACTTTCAGAACTTTAAAAAATATATTATTATTACTTAGGTTCAATGATTTCTCTTTGAAAAGGAAATGTAGCCATTTGTCACTGTCATACTAATTTTTCTTTTTCTACTTTATGCTCCTACCTCTAAGATATTCATATCCTGGAATCATGTTCTCCCTCTAGAGTAGATATGGTTGGTTCTCACAATCCTGTCCCCTTCTCCTGCTCTATAGTCACTGTTTTGTTTTGACTGGCTTCATTGATCTGGCTACACTTGTAGCGCCCCATACATGACCTTGCTGGGACTCTGTTGTCTGCGGGCAGGGCAGGATTTTCATCGTAGAGAGACAGCTTCAAATCAAAGTTTAATAAAATATTTCATATCACACTTGATGGGGGTGGGTAGTGGGTATGTTGTAGGTTCTTTGAAATTATTTGGTTTGAAAATCAAAACTCAAACTTGGACAAGCTGCCATTTTATGTTGTCATTGAGTGATAACTGAAGATTTGGTCAAACAAATTAGCATATTTACTATGGTGTGACAAATGACCCTCTTTCCTCTACTCATTTAAATGGATTCTCAAAGTTAAAATATTGTTTGGCAATCTAATGAAAGTTCCAAACAATTATAATTGCCTTTGCCCTATATTATAGGTGCAAATTACAAAATTATTTTTTACAATAGGGTCATGTCTCTCAGTTGTAATTCTAGTCCTTATTTCAATATTGTCACTGTATTCTTTCTGGTAACTATGCACTAGATGACATAGTGACTGGAGATAATGCCAACTTGGGTTTTGTATACAGACTGTCTTGACTCCGAATGACTAGACTTAGAACTTTTTGACTATGACAGTGTCAAAGCAATAAGCATTCAGTGGAAACTATATTTGAGTTCTGATCTTTGCCCAGGCTAGCAATATGCTGTACGATCCTCTTTTGTGATGCTGGGCATCACAAACCGCAGCTCCCAGCTAGCCAAGCAATCATGAGGGTAAACAACTGATACTCTACAGTTTGCAGTGTTGCCAGTGTGATTTTTTTTTTGGATATTGTGTTTTTGTTTTTGTGTTCTATAACCTCAACAAAATGCCCATCTGTTTCTCCTGCTTCTGGTGAGAAGAAGAAAGGAAGGCAATTACAGATGCTTCTTGACTTATGGTGAGGGTATGTGCCAATAATGTAAGCGTTCTGAGCGCATCTAAGGTAGGCTGGGCTAAGCTCTGATATTCAATTAGGCTTGTTAAATGCATTTTTGTGTAGTGATTGCATTTTCAACTTAATGATATTTTCAGTTTACAGTGGGTAATATGGGACATAATCCCATCATAAGTCAATAATCACCTGTAATTACATAAATAATAATACATGATTTACATGGCATTTATATAATACCATGTTTGCTTCCAAAGTTTTCTTCCCTTAATATCAACATTATCAACAGTAACTGAAGGATTATTATTATTATTATTATTATTATTATTTTGCTTCAAGGAATGATTGCAACTGACATATATCTCAATTTGCTCATTCTTTAGAGAATGAGTATTGAAAAACCTGTATGATTGAGCAGTATGGTGACATTCCAACTTTCAGACTTGCTGTATATAAACCTGGACTCTCCACTCTAAAATGCTTCATTTCCCAAACCAGTGATTTCTCAGTAATTGCTCTTCATTACATCCTTCCTCTTTACAATGGTAATGCTTAAATGTCTGTCTCTTTCCTGTGCCACGCCCTCTAACCCATGCACTGTTTTTAATGCTTGGCTGAACTGCAGCCCCGCTGAGATAAGGCGACTGCACCGGGAAAAGGGCAGGGCTCCCGCTGTACCCAAGTCTGCACCAGAGAAAGGGCAGGGCTCCCGCTGTACCCAAGTCTGCGCCAGAGAAAGGGCGGGGCGGCTGCTTCAAGCTTGCGGGAGTTTCTCAGCAAGTAACTCTAAAACACTGGGCTGTGTAACCAAGAGAGATTTTGATGGGTTTTGGTACCAACAAAATTCCTCTTTATCGCAGGGAAAGAAAAAGAGAAGCCAGAACAATATTTTCATACTTTTTGTAGTAATTAAAATGGAAAAAGTAAAAAGGGAATTTTAAAGAAACACACAACTGCTTTATGGTGTGCATGGTAAAATAACAATCCTTTTAAACTATTGTCTGACCTGCTTTGACTTCAGCTTTTGGCTGTTTATTTTCTAGTTGTTTTTGTTAATCATGACTCAGATCCCAAATGCCAAATTAGGTCTAGGATTTCTTAACGAGTCTACTATTCTTTCACTGAGTTGGTAAAACCAAGTCGTAATTTCCTACAGATGAGGTCAAAATAAGTCTACGGACTATAGCTCAACATAAACCCACATACTTCTAAGTGACAAATACCTTTCTCGACTAAAATGTGAAAAACATGTTTTACTTAAAAAAAATCGTTTAACATGAGACACAGATCATATTTATTGGTGTTCTTCTAAGTATCATAGTATTCATTTGCTAAGGTTTTTAACTCATAAAACATCTATTTTCAGTGGATAGGATTTATAATATGGAGAACTTACAAACTTAAGATAGTAATTCTTCCAAATTTATGAACCACATTCATTGATTTACAAACTACGTATTTGATATTTTCAATATTTAAGTCCATGTTCACCATGATTGACAATTCCAGCCAGGAGTACAAAACTGGGTGTGATGCTCTCTGAAAGGGGAATGTGAAAACATGAATGGCAGAGAAAACTATAGCTTCCACAGCCCACCACACAACACTCTGACGCTGGTACTGTTCCCCTTTCTCCTTGTTTGCCAGAAATGCTATCGTCAAATATTTGGTAACTGTACAGATATTCACGATATATTTTTTTGTGGGCTAACCTTATTCATGATGCATTTTTATTTCCTTATCTTTTAAACTAATTTTAAAATGAGTTTGAATTATATTGCTTATAATTGTTTTTAAATCTAGTTTGGAGCTAGATGTGAGATAGATAAAATTAAAATAAATTTACTTACAAAGACAAACTTTTCATAATATAGGCTTCAATAATGTTTAAACAGTGCTCCACAAATAATACTTTTATTAAAATACTTTTATTATGTGTGTACACTTAACATTTCTCAATTTTTCTGTAAAGTAACAATAGAAGATTCTAGGTCTTAAAGTTTCAGAATGGCATCAGGATTTAATTCCAGGCCTGGCCAAAGACCCAATACAGTTTTCCACCCTATTTTTAGTAGGCAGAGGACTTTTACAGCCAAAGGGAAAATCAGTTAAGCCAAAGGAGCCAGGGTAAGGGAAGTGCTTTATTGAATATTTCAGAACCTGAGGCAATTTATATTTGGTATTGGTGATTTCTAATAACAATTTTTTTTTCAGATCTTTAGCATCTTCCTAGACAGTTCTGTAACATTTACTGAGCACACAAAAATTAAACTGAATATATACGTGGGTCTTAATGTGTGCCTGAAAAAGTACAATTCTGTCATAACTTGTTTAAAACAGTTTGGAGCGTGGGGCTCGGGTATTTCAACTCAAAGTAGTAGCTGTCTCCAAAAATTTTAGATAGTTCAATAATGCAAGTGTTATAAAACCTGTTTTTCTCTGCAAAGTTGGTGGAAGACACACCTTCCCACATTATCCTCCTGAACACACTACTTGTGGTAGTGAAGTACCACAGTCCTTCACAGCTCCTCCCACAGAGATGAAGTCTATTTCTTTACTTCCTTGAATTTGGACTGCTTGTGCAACTTGCTTTGGCCAACACAATGGAACCAAGTGATACAGGTATAAATGTGACCTTCAGGAAGCTTTCACATGTCTGCTGACTCTCTTGGCCCCCTGCAACAACCATGTGTGCAAGTCCCATTCTGCTAGCAGTGGTTCTCAACCTTCCTCATGCTGCGACTCTTTAATACAGTTCCTCATGGACCCCCAACCATAAAATTATTTTCGTTGCTACTTCATAACTGTAATTTTGCTACTGTTATGAATCGTAATGTAAATATCTGATATGCAGGATGTATTTTCATTGTTCGCGACCCACAGGTTGAGAACCGTGTTAGAGGGTAAGAGAGACAGAGCAGAGAGGAGCCATCCCAGCTGAGACTAGTGGACGGGTGGCCTTGATTGTCAACCATCTGCAGACTATGAGTGAACCTAGGCAAAAGAGCCTAGCCA
>NW_006299705.1:10082404-10083057 GCF_000327345.1 Myotis davidii | reverse complement strand
CAGGAATGTTTAGCTGACCCATAGACCCATAAACAAGAATACGTGATTGTTGTTTCAAGTCATTAAGTTTGGGGGTGGCTTGTACATGGCAATAGGTAATTGATTACATTTCTTTCAGATCCTATGAAAGTGGCCTGTTTTCAGCTCAACGCCTCCCTCCTCTTCGCATTGATCATGGTGAGTTTAAGCTGTCATAAACTTGCAGGTAGTTTATATGAAAGGGAAGACTCTAGTGTAAGTGAGATGACACTGAGCACAAGCACTGGATCTTTCTATCTCATTGTGGCTGAAAACTCAAGGAAGTAGCATTTCTGCTTTCTCAAAACACATTAGCTAAAACAGCCTTAAGATTAGTAGTCAATATACAAACATGCAGAAAAAGCAATTCCATGCTTTGTTTTTCTTATTGTTGTATTATTTAATACTAGAGGCCCGGTGCACAAAAATTTGTGCACTCGGGGGAGAAAGGGCGGTCCCTCAGCCCGGCCTGTGCCCTCTCGCAGTCTGGGACCCCTCGGGAGATAATGACCTGCTGGCTTAGGCCTGCTCCCGGGTGGCAGAGGGCAGGCCCAATCCCTAGGTGTAGACCTTGGTCAGGCTCAGAGCAGGGCTGATTGGGGAGTTGGGGCGCCGCACCCGTCATGTACAGAGCA
>NW_006299705.1:10072380-10081719 GCF_000327345.1 Myotis davidii | reverse complement strand
ATCACTGAAGCAAGCAAGCCTCATGTTAGTTTCAAGCTGCCTGGCTGCCGGCTGCCATCTTGGCTGACAGTTAATTTGCATATCTCACTGATTAGCCAATGAAAAGCATAGCGGTCATACGCCAATTACCATGTTTCTCTTTTATTAGTGTAGATAATTTACCTTCAAGAAATTTGGTTTTGTGTCTTAGATAAGTTCCTCTTTTTGAATTTTAGACTCATATTCTTAAGTTTTCTTCCAGGAGTAAAACTCATTGGCTTCAAGTAGCACAAGTATCCATCACTTGCTCTGTATATACAATCAGCAGTATTGAGGACATGGTCAGTGAATCCCCTATTGCATATGAAGCTTCTGTTTTGTGCTTGCTTCGAATAATAAGAAAGAAAATACTGTGATAAACCTAAAATATTTAATAACTGTAGCCCTAATCTGCCTTCATCACTGAAATATGCTAGATAATATCAGAGATAATACATTTCATGATGATAAGAAATGGATGTTTAAATCCATCATTAAAGTAAACATGCTAAGGAGAATGTTCAATTTTTTGACTAAATATTTGTCTAGATTTACCATATATTTGGAAGGCCACTAGGATATATACCTTCCTGAGTCACAGAGTAAGAAAATCATCTGATTTCTAGCAAATGCATATAAGCTACTTTGAGATTCATTTTAATATTTCTTTAAATTCTTTTTAGCCTCTTTAATTCCCAATTGGTCTCAGTATCCATGTGCTGTTCTTGGTTCAATGTTTAAATTGTACGCTCCACCTATAGGTACTCTCCAGAAGACCTCTATAGATTACCTTTCATTGCCTCGTGACCTTTCTTGGAATCTACCATCTAATAATCTTGCAAATCCATTCATACCAATTGTAATAATATTAGTTATTGACCATTTCCATTTTTAGATAAGAACCTTTTAGAGAAATGCCTCCTTTTCTCTCTTACTATATTCCAACCAGATCTGTCTCGGTCCTAACTGTAATGTCCTTGACATATTTGTTATAGACATTCTTCTGTAGCTGCCTGCTTAGTGGGTAAGGAAGAGGAGAGGAAGATGTGTGTGCGCACACGCATGTGGGCTCCTGTGCCTCCATAGTAAGTTATCCTTTCATTCCACTTGGCTCCTTAACATAGCAAGTCATAGTTATTTGCAGTTTGACGCCCTAAAACCTCTGAGGGAGAAGTAATTCTGTTTGCAGCTGCTTGAACCACTGAGATTCTACAAAGCACCATTTCACAAAATGATGACATCTGTTCAGTACATGATTGTATAATATAGGTACCTGCGATCTTTTTGGTTGCTATGGCAATTTGGGTAGAGGGAATAATTGGCAAGTGGAAATAGCTTTGACCCAAAGAGGAGTCTCTGATTTCCTGGGCACATAACCTTACTAATGACACTATAGCCAACTAAACAAACATAGGGTCAAAGGGTAAAGAACAAATAGAATCTAGGTCAGCAGTGATAAGCCCAAGGCAAGAGCAGAGAATACAGAAATGCTAATCTTGGTCCTGGAGACTTGAAAAAGTTAATAAAAATGCCAAAATGCTTAACTCTTGGCAACCTACCCAAAGGTAGGCTATATTCTGGGAAAATGACTCTCAGCATGATATTATATATGCACAATTAATTTAAACATAAACTTTTGAAATGCTGGTGATGCCAAGGCCAATTTCAGCTGATGTAATTTTCTCAGAGTCAATATCAATAAATATAGCATTTTGAAGAAAATTATATTGTGATATTAAAGGCAAAGCCCGATGCAAAGGCAGATCACAGTTCCTTTCGCAATAAAAGGAACAAAAAGGAATACTGATTAGTAGGGATGAGTAAAGTCCCCCCTGTGTTAAAACATAAGATACAGGAGGTTAATTTTTACCCACCAGGTTCTAAAATTGCTCCCATAAATTTGCTCATGTAAACTAGGTTGCATGTTGTGTGAGGAAAAATTAAGATTCAGCAAGGAAGAGCACACATTAAATTTATGGTTGCAATTTTCAAGTTTAAACCGAGGTTGTCTGAACATTTGGCCTTGGACCCGCTCTGCCGTGATTTTAAACATGAAGAAACGGGAAGGGGACTGGAGGTAAACTCCAATATCAACATTCATTTGGTGTGTACCTGACATCGGGCCTGGACAACTCAAAGAATCCAAAGCCCGATGTCTCTCATTGGACTTTCTCCAAGTGTGTGGTGAAATCACTGTAGCAGGATCACCTGAGCTACTCATCAAAAATGCAGACTCCAGACCTTACCCAACATACTCGGGGTCAAAATCCCTTGTGGATGGAGCTTGAGAAAATGAATTTTCAACAAGCTTTCAGGGTGATTCTGATGCACAGTCAACTCTGAATGCCATTCCCTTGTGGGTCATTAGTGGAGAAATATTCTGCCGTATACAATTTTATAAAATATCAATAGTTTCTTAGGAATAATAAATACAATGGTGATGGGGCAAGTTGAGAAATAGAAATTCTGTGCATTATTTGGATGCGAGCTGCTTCTGCTATGAGAGCAGTCAGACAGTATGAAGTCTCCATCTGTCATTCTCCTTGTTCTGTTCAAACTTCCATCTAGGCCTACTTGCCATCCCTGGCTTAACAAACAAACTTCTCTACATAATTGGCACCATCACCAAGACTCAAGGATTGTTACATTCGTTCCTGCCATGTTTCTCTTTCTTATGTGTAGTCCATCATTATAGTAAAGTGCACATGTGTTTCACATTTGATGTCAATGTCTTACAAGCATTCAATTAAGCATATTTGCTTACGTACCTCTTTGGACAAATAATATAGAGATGGTGACTGAGGCTATCTCCTGGAATTAGATGGTTAGAAGATAATTTATATTTATAAAATGTTATACAGGTGCATATTGCCCATTCTATATATAAATCAAATTTAATTTCAAAGTATATTAACAATTAGCTCTATAACTATCTCCTACATAATTTTAAACTACTTAATAATGTAGTCCTTTGATTTTCTTTCTTTCTAACAACAGTAAGTATACAAAGTGGAAGTTCCATAAATGTTGAATGAATATTTTGAAACAGAGTAGAGTGAATGTGAAGTTGCTGGTTTGAACTCTAAAAAATGCGCTATACTAATTTGAGACTTAAAAACTGTGTTTCTTTCAAAGTGCTGCATTGTCTTTATCAAATGATATCATCTGGTTGGACTTCTTTCAGAACCACTAAAATAATTCACCCCAGACACACTTAAAGGAGATGAAAGTCCCTGAAAGAGGTATTGCTAGAGATATTTTAAAATCGAAATCCTAACTACTAAATCTCTAAGTGGCTGCAATACCTGGGGCATGGATTGAGCTACAAACTTCCACACTAGCTCTGATGCTTCAGAAAGTTCATGATTTGCTCCCACACAAACAACGAATGGTACCTCCAAGGAACGAATTTAAATAAATGCATGCTTGCAAAGCCCCTTCTTGTGCCAGTTCAATTTTCTACAGTGTCCTTATCCATCTGGCTAAGCCATTAAACTGACAGAATATTTTTTCTTTAAAGTTAATTTTTACAGTTACATAGCAGTTGATTTTTCTACTTGGTCATTGTGAATAATAAATTAATATGAGCATTAAGTAAAAAAAACAACAACTCAAGTTCTGACAAGCATTAAGCCATCTATTATCAAACCAAAGATGCACAGAATTAAAATGTTAAACTACTGGAGAGATCTGCACAGTCATTATGTCCTGAAATGGGTTTCTGATTATTTCAGTCCCTGCTGATCTTTCCTTCTCTGAAATGTTACAGTAAATCTGTATCTAAATGATGTAATACAACACCAAATTGTTCCTCATTCCATAAATATTGTTTTGTATAAATATATAAATACAAAATTTAAAATATTAATATATAGATTTAAAGTATAAATATTTAGGTATATTTCTTAGTACATACCCACACTATATTTATAATATACTAGAGCCCCGGAATGAAAATTCATACACTGGAGAGGGGGTCCCTCAGCCCGGCCTGCCCCCTCTCACAGTCCAGGAGCCCTCAGGGGCAGGAGGCGACCTGGCAATCAGGGGAAGGCGACACCCCCATCACACCTCTGCTGCTGCCTCTGCCAGCAGCACAAGCCTTGGCCAGCCCTGGTTACCTGAGCCTCAGGCAGCCCTAGGCGGCTGGGAGGCTGAGGGGACTGAAGGGTTCTGGAGGCAGGACTCCTTGCTGCACGTCTGCCTCTCTGGTGGGGCAGAGGGGACTGGGTGCTGCCATCTTTGAGGGCATGGCAGTCAATTAGCATATTCCCTCCTTATTGGCTATGGGTGCCACCATCTTTTGAGGGCATGACAGTCAATTAGCATAATCTCTCCTTATTGGCTGTGGGAACCACCATATTTGAGGGTGAAGCAGTCAATTAGCATATTCCCTCCTTATTGGCTGTGGGTGCTGCTTTTTTTGCAATGGCGTGAGGTTCAATTAGCATATTTCCTCTATTAGATAGGCTATTAAATATATGTAATATATATTAAATATATAATATGTAAATATGTGATATATGTAATATATAAAATATATGTATAATATATATATAAATTATATATATACTATGTATATTTTAAAATGTAAAATATTTTTCATATATTTTAACTGTTTTATGTGTTTGTCTCATTTCTAATATTAATCATTAAGGTTACAGAAGGCAGGAACCATTCCTCATATTTCTTTGCTATTCTCCACAGTGTGAGTGCACTGTATAGCAAAAGGGAACAAAAAACACACACTGCCTAATAGAATGTGCCATACAATGGTCAATTGTCTTCCTAAGTTCACATTACCAGTGTTTATAAGCCAATGGAATATAAACCCAACAATCTCTCTGCTTCCTCACTTCCCTCAATCCACCATTTCCTTCCAAGAACTTGCACCAATTCTTCAATAGTTGTTCACCTTTGGGTATCTGGTTGCCTTGCTATTGCTTTTAAAAATGTGTATGACATTGAAGACAAGAGAGAGTGGAAGAAAATTCGGTATGAACTTTTTTCAAGCATAAATTAGTATTTTATTTCTGCCACCAATGAGATAGGTTTTGAAATAGTTCACTCATGGGAAAAAAAAAGTTACATGGGGGTTTATTTCTGGGTTCTCAGTTCTGTTTCATTTGTCTGTGTGTCTGTTTTTATGCCTAGGCCTTGCTGTGTTGATTGTCACTTAATAGTAGAATTTGAAGTTAGGGAGTGTGATACCTCAGGCTTTGTTCCTTTTTCTGAAGAATGCTTTGGCTACTTGGGGTCTTTTGTGGTTCCTTACAAATCTGATGATTTTTGTTGCTGTTCTCTTTCTTTAATAAATACCCTTGGGATTTTGATGACCATTGCATTAAATCTGTATATTGCTTTGGGTAATATGGCCATTTCAACTATGTTGATTCTTCCAGTTCATGAACACAGAATATCTGTACATTTCTTTGTGTCTTCAAATTTTTATTATTTTTTATTGATTTTTAGAGAGAGAGGAAGGGAGAGGGATAGAGAGATGGAAACATGGATGAGAGAGAAACATCATCAATTAGCTGCCTTTTACACACCCCTGACTGGGGATTGAGCCTGCAACCAGAGCCTGTGCCCTGGCCCTGAATTGAACCAGTGAGCTCTTGGTTCATGGGTTGACACTAAACCACTGAGCAATAGCGGCCAGGCTGTGTCTTCTTCAATTTTTAAAAATATGTCTTGTAGTTTTCAGTATATAGGTCCTTCACATCTTTTGTTAATTTTATTTTAGGTGTTTCATTCTTTTTGTTGCAATTGCAAAAGGAATTGCTTTTTTCATTTCTTTTTCTGAAATTTAATTGTTAGTGTATAAGAATGCAATAGATTATTGGACATTGATTTTGGATCCTGAAACTTCACTGCATTTGTTTATTGTTTCTAACTGTTTTTTCTATACAAAATACCCCAACAGAACCAAGGATATCCCTGACCAATCCTCAGCTAATATCCTACTCAATTGTGAAAAACTGAAAGCTTTTCCTCTCAGGTCAGAAACAATACAAGGGTGTCCACTCTCACCACTGCTATTCAGCATAGAACTGGAAGTCCTAGCTAGAGTAATCAAGCAAGAGAAAGAAATAAAAGGCTTTCAAACTGGGAATGAAGAAATACAATTGTCACTTTTTCAGACAATGCATTTCTTTCTTATCTTTGAGCACAAGTAAGTACTATCAGTGTCTTATTGGCATTTCCAAGGGAAGAAAAACATATATATATAAAAGGCTAAGTGACCGACCGTACATCCATCCGACTGACCAGCCGACCAACCAGCCAGTACCTATGACGCGCACTGGCAACTTAACAATAAACGTTGACTCGCGCATGCATAATACATATAAAGCTTTTGCTGGTGCCAATCACATGTGCGTTTTAATTTTATAATACTATATTATATATACTATTTTGACATGTAATTTTTTGCAGTAATGTAATTACCACATGAATCGTTCTTCTAATTAATTTCTTTTCAATGGACACAAATCCGTGCACCGGGTCACTAGTTATTTAATAATTCCTTCAACGTTTCTATATCAGGCTGCATGTTATCGCCATGCTATGAATAGGGATAAGAGTCATCTTCAAAGAACGTACTGTTTTGTTCACAAGAAAAAGATGTAACTTATTAACTAAAGGGCTATAGTTCTATCATCAGAGCACTTAAAGGGAAGAATGAAATTTCAGAAGTTTAATTTACAAAATTTGCCTAAAGGGCACAGAGTCAGGAAAGACCATATCCTTATTCTCTCAAGGTCAGGGGAGAGTTTAGATTAACAGCTTCTTAGCTAAAGGAAATTTAAGCATTCCCATTTGACAGGGTGGAAGCAGACCCTTTGGGAGAAATTCTGAGAAGTGTGACTCCTTGATTACTTTGCTTTTTCTAGGCTTTGTGGCCGAAGGTCTATCTAGTTTCTGAGGGTTGTCATATCAAAATAGCACAAACCTAGTGGTTTTAAACAACAGATATTCATCATCTCATAGTTCTGGAGGCTAGAACTAGCTTCACAAGTGTGAGACTGGACATCTTTAGTTTATCGCTATATCCTCAGCAGCTAGTGCAGTACCTGGAATGCTGCAGGTGAGACGACTATCGCTTCTCATCCCATGGAACCAAGGTTACAAGTTCAATGTAACAATGTTATAAGTGGATGTCAGTTTACCATCTCTTCCACCTCCTCCCAGCTTTTCAGGGCAATAAGCCCAGTACACACCTCAAACTTCCTTTTCCCCATCCCTCCCCCTCCTTAAAGCACAAGTGCACTTGGTTTTCTACCAGGTCCTGTGGAATCCTTCTGGGTAAAGACAACATGTTCCCCAGATCATCAGTATAGGGATCACTGGGCGCTTATTAGACAAGTAGCGTATCTGGACACCCCAGACCTATTGAATCAGAATCCATATTTAACAAGATCCTAGGGTGATTCATGTGCACATTAAAGCTTGAGAAGCACTGGCCCAGTGTTCATATGAAATACACATTAGACATACACTTTAACTCCTGGAAAGATGTAATAAGAAAAGGAGTAAATTATAATTTAGAAGAAAAATAGAAGATTGCTGACCTCTTTGGGGAAACTGATAAAAAAGATTTTATTTCCAAGCTACAATTACATTATTCTTGGAAAAGTTTTTGTCTTATATCTAATTTGCCCAGTATTGACGCTTGCGTTCTAGGAAGATTTGTTTATTACATTATTTCTTTATCTAGCATGGTTTGGGCAGAAATAATTACTGTACAGGGCATTTCTTGATGATTAATGACAAGTTAGGAGGAATGATTGGCTTGAGACAAGGCTGAAAGCAATTAGTTCAACAAGTTATTAATTCTCAACCTATGTCCTATCTTGAAGTTGCTATTGTTTCATCCACTCAGCACAGGGGGGAAAAAAAAGAAAGAAACAGAGTTCTATAGATCTTTGCTCATGCTCCAGGCAGTTCCATTTTGCTGTTTGTTAATGTTTCCTGGAAGCCCTCCCAGAGAACCACAGCTTTGTTCATTAACCTTTCAGATTGCTTAATGTTTGCAGTACACTGTGCAATGTGAGCTACTGCTGTTACCTCAGCATCTCATTTACTTCACTCTGCCACCCCTTCCACACATTGGAAATGTACTGTCAGCTCCAAATTTATTATGCAAATACTACACCTAGGCGCTATTATTCTGACTTCCATTAGCTCTACTCTACCATTATCCCGGCCTCCTGAGAGTCAGAGGTGTCAAATTACATATATTGATTTGTGCGTGTGGTGGGCAGTGAGTTTTGATTTGATGCTGAGTGGTCTCCCCAGAATCAGCAGAAAATCATTTGTGCTTCAATCAAAGACTGCATTCTGCATTTTCAAATATTGCAGTTCAAATATGTTCTCTCAAGAAAAATCTTATAGCAAAGAAGCCTTAAGAATGAGCCCTGGTTGGTATGGCTCAGTTGGTTGAGCATCATCAACACACTGAAAGGTTACCGGTTTGATTCCTGGTCAGGACACATGCCTGGGTTTCGGCATCAGTCCCTGGTGCGAGGCATGCAGGAGGCAGCAGGTTGATGTTTGTTTCTCTCTCTCTCCCTTTCCCTTCCTCTTTCTAAAAAATCAATTTAAAAAGAGAATGAGCTTAGGAAATAATTTCATGTTTACACAGCCAGGAGGAACAGCTTCCCTCAAAACACCTGCAGACCTGTAACTATGCAGAAATTTCTACTTGAAGTGGTTGATTAGCTCTAGGCTAACCAATGGATAAGATGCTGTACTATCAAAAAATTTAAAGAACAAAACAAATCAATAATCAAGGTCTTCTATAGATCAGGCTTTGTGTGTATGTATCAGGCTTTACTTTAAGTAAAGTAGCATACCCTAAATAAAGCTCCTTGCTTCCATGTGCAATAAACATGTATTTGAATTTCCTCATTACGTTCTTTTTATTTCAAGAAAGTAAATATGCTCTGCCTACAAGTTCATATGTAAGTCACTTCTTTGTTTAAAACACGAGATCTTAAAATACAAGAGGTCATTTTTCATAATCTATATATATAAAAGCCTAAGAGACCGTTCGATCGGTAGCTATGATGCACACTGGCCACCAGGGGGCAGATGCTCAATGCACAGGCATAGAAACATGGAACAGACTGATGAGTCTCAGAGGGAAGGGGGAAAGGGGGAGGACAGGAAGAGATTAACCAAAGATCTTATATGCACACTAGAGGCCCAGTGCACAGATTCGTGCACCAGTGGGGTCCCTTGGCCTGGCCTGCGCCCTCTCGCAATCTGGGACCCCTCAGGGGATGTTGGTGAGCCGGTTTTGGCCTGTCCCCCGCA
>NW_006299705.1:10056059-10071757 GCF_000327345.1 Myotis davidii | reverse complement strand
ATCTACTACACATTTAAAACTCTGTCCCCAACCACCTTAAAAAGCCTTTGATTTGTGTGTACTTTGTACCAGTTCAATAGATTTCTTCAACATTTATTATAGGCTGATGTCTGGGGATATTGATCCAAACATATTTTATCACTAAGAGGAGCCGATGTGTTTAAGCATCCCAAGATTTTGTTTTTAGTGCATTTTTATCTATGAGTCATCTCCCCAAGACCCATGACTGTTAGTGCTATGTAAGGCAGCACCTTCGTGGCTTTTATTTAAAGCATGGATTTAGAAATATTAGACTCTGATTTAGTTGACTCTTTTATTTCACAGTCATAAACTCTTATGGACTCTTACAAATCCTAGTCTTGGAAGCGACCTGAGACAAATATTTTAGATAATGTGTATTTTCAACGAACTAACTCTTGTTTGAATAAATTGCCTAGTCAAATTAAATTGTTTCACTAATGAACTTATAGATTTGTTTCACTAACAGAACCCAAACAAGCAGCAAATTTACACATGTCATCAGTTTAAATCTTGTGACTCTTTTCACATTTAACTTTTTCTTCCAAATGGTCTTTTAGAGTCTTAGAGGTTAAAATACAAGCTGGAATTTGGGAGTGATCAGGGTTCTGAGGAAAGAATGCTAAGAGTGGCAAAATGGTGTAACATCCAAGTTTCTAAAATTTTGTGTTAACCAACACTATAATATAGCCTTTTCCATACTATGTATAATTTAACTGCATCATTTGAGGAATCATTAGTGATTATTGGTCATTTAGGCAGACTCTGTTAAATCTAAAATAATAAAAGCGTAATATGCTAATTAGACCAGACGACCTTCCAGACGAATCCAGGGCTGCGAGGGCCACGCAGCTGCGAGGGCCAAGCCCCTTGCACAAATTTTATGCATTGGGCCTCTAGTATTAGATAAGAGAATAAAAACAAAGAAACAAAATCAGAAGCTCAACATAATAAAGTAAGAAGAAATAAATTAACCAATTACTTTAGTTATGCCAGTTTTCCAAATACTTATTGGGGACATTTTGATGCACTGGGTGATGTGTTTGTAATATAACTGTCCACACTGCATTATGGAGGATGAGATGGTGGTAACTTAAAGGAAAACAGGTGAGGCACATGAGAAGGTGACTGATTTGTGAATATGTGTTTGTGTATATCTTCAATAACCCATCTAGGTAATAATACTCTTGAGAGATTAGAAAGAAAAATCACATCATAAAATTTTAATTTAGTCATTGTTGATCAAAAAGAAATTCCTTGATGGAGAAAGACTAAAACCAAGATCTCTTGTCTTCCTTTAATTTGCTTAGCTTTGTAATTAAGAAGTCAAAATCTGTACACAAAGCTAAAAGGAACATTTGCCTACATTAAGGATAAATGGATTAAAATAACTAGTTACTAATCTTTCTGTATTACCTTCAACAACTGATGACAGTAGTTAAACAATTTTCTTTGATCTAGGATACAGCACAAAAGTGCTTTGAAAACATTTGGTTTCAAAACAGTGTTTGAACATTGAATATACTACATATTTACGCAGTTCTCAATATGCCAGGCACTCCTTTAAGTGCTTTCTCATATACAAGGTGAATCTAATCTATATCTTTGTTCTCATTTTGCCAATTACTGAGCCTTCAACAACAGAATTCTTACAACAATAAGGACAAAATAGCCAAGTCAAAGTGCATTATTTGGAACATGAATTGTGTAATTTGGAGGCCTTCATTGATTCATCCATTGAACAGTTATTAAGCTCCAACTATTTGCTGGTTCCTTTGTGATTGCTTGGCTGCCAGTGCAGAATGAGAGTGTCTGCTACTGTGTAACTTGTTTTCTGGAAAGGTTTAAAGAAACTAGTAGATGAAAGGCATAGCATTGTAAAAATGGTTAAATTATGCTATAAAGGAAATAAACCAAGTAAGCAAAGCAAAAGGAGTATAAAGCCACATAATTTTGGCACCAGGAGGATACCACTGGAAGTCTGTGACCTGGTTTACAGAGAAACCACTGCAGTTGTAATGAGTTTGAACTCTCAAGAACATGCAAGCTAAGGAGTCACAAAATTACTTTTGACACATAAGGTAAATCTATAAGCACAAATGTGGGTAGTGAAACTTAATAACTCTGTAGAGAATGTTGATAAGGTCAAACTCTCCTTTAATGAACCATTAACACTTAAAGATATGCGTCAAAATGATGCTAAGATTAGGATGTAGTAGAAGGAGTAAGAAAATTTAATGATCAGGTTAATACTCTAGTTCTGTACAGGCCCCACTATTTTATAAACCTCTGCTCTGTATGTGATGCATAATATCATAGGTCAAATGATGTCAGACAGAGAGGACTGGGATAAAAATTAAGACATTGTCAAACTCTGAACAGGTATGTAAAAAGATACTGCATGGTATTTTTCTCTCAAAAAAAAAAATCCTTATCAGTTTTTTAGATTAATGAAGTAGTAGTTTTTAATCTCTGAGAAATATTTTCTTCATTTATTAATTTATAAGAAAGGGATACTTTATTCAAAGCATTCATTTATTTATTTTATCACTAATTTATTGAACAAATATTTTTTAGCATATATTATAGTTCTTTTTAAACCTAACTTGGTATACAATAGGCTGTCTTACACATGATGAGTGTAAAGGACTGCAACATGGCAAAACTATCCATGGTAAGTCTACTCTGTTGCAATGGGTTCCCACAGGAGTGTATATAATATAGTAATATAGGGCTTTACATTACTCACTGAGGACTTCTTAGGGTACCATATAGTTGTGCTGAGTAGTTGGCTGCTTTATGATATTTTATAAACACTGGCCAAAACCATTTGTACATTTAGGAAAAATACCTACCATACAAATGCTAACTGGGCACTGTCTGATTTGTATATATTCAATGTAAGAATAATTTTATTCTTATATATGCAATATTGAGCTGGTTTTTAAAAAATATTTTTTATTGGTTTCAGAGAGGAAAGGAGAGGGAGAGATAGAAACATCAGTGATGAGAGAGAATCACTGATCAGCTGCCTCCTGTACTCCCCCTACTGGGGATCAAGCCCGCAACACAGTCATGTGCCCTGACAGGGAATAGAACCATGACCTCCTGGTTCATAGGTTGCCGATCAACCACTGAGTCATGCTGACTGGGCTGAGCTGTTTTTTAAAAATGCAATATTTGTTTGAATAAGATATAATATACAATGTAAGAAAGTAATGGAATAAAATTAAAGATCAATTGGCTTTACTAAGCCATTTGTGAATCAGGCAGTATCCTATCTAGCAACCAGTGCTCCAAAGGGTGGTATAAAGTGGAAGTTGTTGTGTTTTTGTTTTTGTTTTAATAGAAAGGGTGGAGCAAAGGAGCTATTAACAAAAGGGGAAAAAAAGGATTATTGGGGGGCCAGGACATCTTCCTTTGGGAGAAGAGAATGGGAAGGGTTTTTATCATTCAGATTGCCTCTTTGTGTGAGGGACACAGAGAGCTGGCACATATTGCCTTCCTTGTGCCTTGCCCTATAATTCCAGTGTGGTTAATTAAGACTGTTTCTTGGAAGGTTGAAATTGCAATTAGGTTAGGTGTTAAATCTAGGTTTGGTATTTTGGACTTTATAGCATAAGTGATGCCATTTGGAGCCTGTGGTTTTCCCTCTAACAAGAGAAACCAGAAGGAAGTCTCCTGTTATGGTTAGCATTGGTTAGACCAGCAGTTCTCAACCTGTGGGTCGCGACCCCTTTGAGGGTCGAACGACCCTTTCTCAGGGGTCGCCAAGACCATCGGAAAACACATATATACTTACATATTGTTTTTGTGATTAATCACTATGCTTTCATTATGTTCAATTTGTAACAATGAAAATACATCCTGCATATCAGATATTTACATGACGATTCATAACAGTAGCAAAATTACAGTTATGAAGTAGCAACGCAACTAATTTTATGGTTGGGGGTCACCACAACATGAGGAACTGTATTAAAGGGTCGCGGCACTAGGAAGGTTGAGAACCACTGGGTTAGACCCTTATAAAGACCATAACCAGATTTTACCACCATTCAGGGGTTGTGAATGTCCAGCCTGTGGACTGTACAAGGCCCTCAGGCTGTAGAAGGCCAGTGAAATCATTTGGTCTGGCTCTGCCAAGGCATTAGGGGTGAGTTCATTAAATGCTTGACCAATAAATCAGGCTAATTTTTAAGTTGATAAGTTTGTATGGCCCATGAATGATGTGATGAATCTCCCAATGGCCCTTGGCAGAAAAAGGTTCCCCACCCCTGCCAAGGAGAATGTGGATTTGAGGAAAAATGGGATAGCAGAAACATTAATTTTAAATTTAAAAAATCAGATATAAGATGAAATATTACCAAATTAGTCACTTCTCGTATAGGTAAAAAGAATGATGTTAGTATGTTATTCAATAATGTAAATATATGTAGCTAATAGATAAAGCATGTTGAACAGGCATTTTCTATATCCCCAGAGTAAGAGTAGGATAAAGAAGAGAGGGGAAGAAACAAATGAACAAAAAAGAATGGCATCTGTTTTGTACTCATGTATTTGGTTAAATGTTTGTAAAATGTTCTTCCCCCAAACCCTTAAGCATTATACAAAGCAAAGTGCTACGCCTACCCTAGGTGTCATTCCAAAGTATTTCTTGAAACACAGAGCTCTAAGTTAATGGCCTTAAAATAACAATTACTTTTTAAATTGAATTTGAACTATGTGCCAGGCATTTCCCTAAAGCCTTATATCCTAACATCACAGCAACACTATTAATTAGGTGTCATTAAGCCTGTTTACTGATGAATTAAGGTCAAGCACTGCCCAAGGCTGAAGAGTCCAAACTCAGAGCCACTAAACACGGTTCCTTTGCAATGATTTCTGTAGAACCAGGGGCTTCTGCAAGTGCCTTTGCCTCGGGGCTACATCTGGAAGTCAGGTAGTGTGCACACACTTTGCATATCACATATATCTGTCATTAGAATGCAGAAATCCAATTGTCTTTGAAATAAGAATCTCTAGAAAATAAAGTTGCATTGATCAGGTAAAGCTTCAGAGTCACTATTCAAATTCTAGCACTAACTTTATAGAAGGTAGAGCTTTTCTTAAGGAAGAGTAGGCAATGACATATGTATGCTGATAAAGTTACTTGCAAATGCTAAAGCACTAAGCTCAGAGAATTTCAACTTCTCTGTCCCAATAGGGGCTAACAACACAGTTGAATCATCAAGAAAGGGTTTATGGACTTGCAAGTAATAAAATGCTGTGTTCTCTCTGAGATTGAGGTCTCTAGGGTAAATTCCACCTTAGACATACAAAATAAATGAGGTAAATAAGACAGAACTTAGTAAAGGTGTTGTCTATAGTTTCAAATATTGGAAAACTTGAAATATCTAAGAAGGTACATTTGAAATTAATGGTGCATAAGGATGAACCTTTTAAATGTCAGCCTTAGAAGGAATGTGAGTGGGATGAAATAATGAAAGTTTATTCAACTTTAGAAATGTACTAGCTTAAAATGGTGCTGCTCCTACTAAATAATTCTGTCCGTTATGAAAATATATTGTCAATAGTCTATTTATAGAAAACATTTTGTGTGTGTGTGGGTCTGTGTGGATTAGCAAGGTGAGGTCCTGAGGAAAGCATTAAAAACTGGACTAATTTTGGCAAACATTCATTATATTGCTTTATTCTCAGTTTATGCTGGTTATGGAAATGTGCTCAAATTTGAGCCCTTTAAAAATGTTCAAGTGTATATTTGAATAGTGTCACCATGCATTTTCTTTCCATTTCTTCAGTAGTACACTCTCACAATGTCCCCTCCCTTCCCAATATTAAGTCAGTTTCATTCAGTTCACTGGGACATAAATCTCTCAGCTCAGGGAAGAAAACACTAGTCCTTCACAGTATAACACCTGAGTCCCAAACAAAAAGTGTGAGTTAATGATCGTGGGGTCTTGAAGCAAAAGCTAAAATAAGACTACATTTGCTAGTTAAGGCTGCCATATTTATATGACAAGAGATTCTATCTGCTACTAAATCCAGGTTTTCATAGGCATGTGGAATGCCTCAAAATTCTTGAAAAATTTTGTCTTCCTTTAGATTCTGACTTCTTGTCAGCCTTTGACTTGTGTTGTCAGGTCCATGTTGTCTAATTGGCATTGATGTGAGAATGTTCGTAGTAGAAGTTCTCCGCCCCCTATGATATCTGTGTTCATATTTACATATGTGAGCTTTGGCATGTGTCACAGAATTCAGGCTCTGATGCATATTTTTAAACTTGGAAAAATAGTTATAATTCAGATTGTTTCTTTTACATGGCAACAACTAAATTGTCTATAGTTAATTATACTCACACTATTCCAGTGTTATTACATACACACATAGACACACTTAAGGTAATAATTATAGAAATCCTCCTATAATCATCTTCCTATAGCTGTCACAGTAACTAGGCATTGTAGCAAATAAATACTTAAACTGCCTTTAGTAGACCCATAATCCTCTACTCCAGACGTTTTCCATGCCCTAATCCTCTTCCCAATATTCCCCATATTATACCATTACCTAGTGACTACTGTAGTAACACTCATACCTCCTTATTGCAGATATGCCCCTTGCTTGGAGATGACTTAATATATATATATAATCTTCCCTCTAAAACAAAATTTTACTTCCTTACCATATCTCTCAGGACACTAAGACAATGAAATGAGCTAATTCATTTTAAAGGGAATATTGGCATTTTAAAAACAGTTTTGTATAGCATATTTTAGGAGTGAATCTTTACTATAGAATTTCAGGTGAAGGGATGAATTATATAACAGATATTTGGGAATAGAAAAATCTCATAGTATCTTCCAGTTCCACATATTGAAATAATTCCTCTGTAGACTAGCACCGCATATTTTTTTTCAGTTGCATGGCCAAGGAAAGACAATACAGTGAGGTGGGGAAATCCACTGTATCTTTGATATTCAAGAGAACTGAGATCTATACCCAAATTTAGCAAAAATTTATTGGATATTTACAGTGTATCACTTACATTGTCTCCATATCAAGTTCTCTTTGTGTAAACTGAGTTGTTTGGCATTAAGTATATAACTCTAAAATGTTATGTTCTTAGAATGGAATTCATCTGGTATTTGTAATGTGAAACAAGGGTATGGAAGAGCAAAGGCATATTAAAAGGAGAGCAATTTCTATAAGAGAAATGAGAATTAAGCTTCTTTCACAAATGGAAGACAAATGAATCCATGAATTTCAAGTGCATGTTTGTCATTTGTCAAATGAGTTCTATAGGAAAGAAGCTAGAGGGAGCCATTAATGTATTAATAGGAACTTTAAGAATTAAATCTAAATAATCTAATCTTTACTGCTTCTCAATCTAATTTGATATTGCCCACAAGTAAATCTATTTTCTAAACAGATGGGCCTTAAAATAATCTGCCAATTAATCTTGAAGGGCAAACTGCTTTGCAGCTCAGAAAAAGAAGTATCTTATTTATGGATGTTTAGCTGTGATTATATTCAGACCAGAGGCATTATGTTTTACAACAATTTGGCAGCATTCCTATGCTGCATCTCAAGAAAAGATTTTGAATCAAGGAAATATTTAAATGAAAACGTGAGAGAATCCAAGTTACTCGACATAAAGACACTGTGAGCATACAAAGCACCTCTCCACTGTCCAACACCTAAACCCATCTTCCAACCTTTAAGACAAGAAAGTGCAGGAATTAGCATTAGCAGTTATGCATTTCAAAACACGACATTTTTTAGATAAAAAAAAAATGATTTGGTCCAGACACATTGCAGAGGGAAAAAAGAACAGAGAAGATATCAATGTGGAAAATCCAGTGAGAGGTGATTCTGTTTATCTGCTACCTGCAGAGTCTTCCCAGACCCAAATACATTTTGAAGACAAAATCCTTTATAGGAGCGTGAGGAACAGACTCTAATCTTCATCAGTGCAAGGGTATGATGGATGCAGTGGGAGACTATAAACTCAAAAAGGATGAGAAAATTAAAAATTTCAGGGCTATCAATATGACAACTTTCTAGCAGGGAACTCAATTGCAAAGATGGACTCTTGACTTGAATGCACTAAGACCTAGAGATAAGGAGCAGAAATGGACAATAACTCATTTCCTAATCCTAAATCTTTTCAAGGTCCATCCTAGGCAATTATAAATCAATTTCCCCTAACTCTCTTCCATCCCTCCCTTCAGTGCTTTTTTATGGGCTTATTTATCTTATATGGTCTTGTTCTTTTTGATGTGTTATAGTCTTAGTCTACCCAAGAGTCCTGTCTTTCTGATGGGAGATCTTGAAGAGCACCAGCAAGATTAAGAAAGAGATGTTTGGAAAAGAAACCAATCATTGTAAGAGTTACCATTTATGTATGCATAACTCTAGGCACTATATTAGGTGTCTTGCATAATTTTTTATATTCTCATCAAAGTCTAAGAGCTTTTATTTCCATTTTAAAGAAAACTCAGATACAGAAATATGGTCTCCCTTTCCCAGTACACCCTCCCTCCTTCAATCCTTCCTGACCCCTGCCAACTCTTCCAGATTATCCTGACCTGCCTTTTCTTCATCCTTCTAAAAAAGTCCTTGGAAGCTATGCTTGATGTGTGTGTGTGTGTGTGTGTGTGTGTGTGTGTGTGTGTAGCTTTCTAAATCATTTCATGTTTTATCTTCCCATGAAACAGCAAGCAAGACGTGAATAAAATGCTGTATCAATTGTTCTCAATATGTGTGTGGTTGAGTTATTTAAGAGTGAGATTCATTGAAGGCACTGCTGAGACAGGACAGGGACCGGGCCTGGGAATAGAAAATACCAAATGGCCAGGAAGTGGAGTTCAGACTAGGTGGTCAGAAGGAATGCCAGATAAACTGACCTCAAGGATGTCACATCCCCTCCACTCCCTTCCAAGAATGCAGAAATAGCTGATCTTATCTTCCTTCTAACTGCCTACTCCCTAGCAGATGCTGAAACCACTGTTTCACACGGGCGATTAATCAAGGTTAAATGTTATCTGATCTTCCTAGGGTGGTGGTCATGAGCAACACCTTCATCTTGCCCGTAGCACAGGCGAGGAGACATTTGCCAAGCAACTGGACAGAAGGGGGAAGTCACCCAACCCCTGCCTTTTCCCTGCAAAGTGCTCCCTTTCATGCAAGCCCACTTTCTCCTCAGCTTATAAAAGCAGCCAAGCCGAAACCGGTTTGGCTCAGTGGATAGAGCGTCGGCCTGCGGACTGAAAGGTCCCAGGTTCGATTCCGGTCAAGGGCACGTACCTGGGTTGCGGGCATATCCCCAGTAGGAGATGTGCAGGAGGCAACTGATCGATGTTTCTCTCTCATCGATGTTTCTAACTCTCTATCTCTCTCCCTTCCTCTCTGTAAAAAAATCAATAAAATATATTTAAAAAAAATAAAAATAAAATAAAAGCAGCCAAGCAGAGCCAGCCCCCTGGCCAGTTCAGAGAACCTGCCTTTCCTCTGTGCTGCCTCCCTTGTGCTGGAGCATAAGCTTAATAACATGTGTCTGGCAATTTCTTTGGGGTTTCTTCTCAATTTCTACCTGGGGGAACCCAAGAATCCCAATGCTGGTAACACTATGGAACAAAAGATGACCATCCCTTCCCCCCAAAAAAGTACATTCCAGCCAACTCCATCTTATACTTTAAAAGTGTCATAGTCAGGGATATTTTTATCAAAAAGCCTTTTTCAGGCAAGTTATAGGACCTGGTGTTTGCATGGAGTGAGCTTTATAGAAAATTCTGGGGTTTATTTTCCATACGAGAACGCTCTTCTGAATTCTCATAGCATTACTCCCAGCTACTGTCAGAAGTTATTATAAATTTATTGCTGGTTATATCTAAGAAATGCATTACTCTATCTTGGGTTTAGAAACCTCAAGTCAAGAAAAAGGCAAGAAACCTTTCTTTTTAATGTAATATATACTGCAGAGAGAAGCCCTGCGGATTTCTTTGCTGTGCTCCTGTATATACTTGGTGAATACATCACTTCAGGAGATTCTCCAAAGAGCAGCTTAGTGAATGTCAGCTCAGCCCTGGAACTCCGCAGAACCAGGAGAGTCTGCAGCTAAACATCCTTCTTCAGAAGAGAGTTTTCCTGAAGAGCTGTAATGAGTCACTATTTCAGGGCTAGGCAGGACTCCTACAACGAGCACAAACTCATTAGAGCATGTTGGGCTGTCCCAACTGCTACTGTGTATTTTAAATGTTCTCTTTGTGTCAGAGAAGGTATTTAACCCCCCTGCCCTGTTCCGCAAAAAGAAAGAAACCACCGGATTCCCTTAAATTATTATTAGTTTTTTCAAAGGCCTTCAGCAAAGCCTGGGTTCCAATGGATACGGTAATTTTGTAACTTCTTTCCCACTGGCAGGATTCCCTTCATGCTTCAGTCACTGGGTACCCGCAACAGGGACACGGTGTCACTTCTAGCCGCGTCTGATTCAGGCTTAGCCCCTAACATCTGACTTGCTTTCAAAATTACAGAGAACATCATAGGGATGCCATGGGAAGAAGAAGATACAAAGGTCTGACTGAGTCCTCAAGGTGCTGAAAAGCTGAGGTATACGGCAGCTTTGAAATTTACAAGTTTCATTTCAAGAGACTTGTTTAATTCACCGGGCTCTTCCAGGTCTTTTCTTAGTGAATTTCTAATAATCACCTTCTCTAAATTGGGAGGTGGTACTGTCATCTTGAGAAAATACTTACTTGTGTTCTGAAATTAAAAATATTGCCTTACACTGCATGACAATGTGGGGCAGTCCAAAACTGCGTACAGTAGCTTGTGGACACAGGATTTTTGTGAGTGTTCTGAAGGAGAGAGTTGTTTAGATCCAGACAATGAATTCCCTTGGAAGATTTTCCTAAGACTAGGTTAAAATGAACCTCAAGCATTCATCTCTGGAGCTTGCAAAAATATGAACTTTACTTTCCTCAGTCAGAAGTCATTATTAATAATGTAGGCCATCTATTCACAGAGTGGGTTAAAATTTTCCTATTTCCTGTTGCTATTAAATGTACCTCTCATTCCCTGAGCGTAAAGAGAAGAGTAACATATCTTTCTCTCTTATTTTCAAGACATAGGTCACAGGAAGATTAGAGTAAATTTGAAGCCATAAGTTTTGTCAAACTTTATTTTCAAATACCCACGAAGCAGAACACCTAAAATTGAATTCTAAGTGGCATTTATGAAGAAGTGGTAAATTTTCTCTCTTCCTTGGCATAATTAAGGAACATGAATCGTTTTTTATAGTACTTTCCAAAGCTCTAAATGAACATGTCCACTCTTTGGATCTTCTCCTTAGTTAAATATATGGCTGTTATTAAAAACAGATTCTAATCCTTATACCTTTATTACTTATATGTCCACATGAAGCAGTTGATAGATGCATCCATATACTATGCTCATAAAGTCCTTCCTGAGAACATTTTTATTGAATTCCCAAATGTTATAATACTAGAAAAGATCATTGAAGTAAAAATGTAACAATATAACAGAATTTTAGTATTATAGAACTAAAAAAGGGTTTTATTTTGATCCAATTTATTCCAAATTAAAATAAATGTGTGAAGGTGTTAAATACAAATATTTGCGGAAAGTATGTGAGATTAAATGGATCTTTAACAATCTGGATTTTTTTATTACAGTCTTTTATTGTTTTTTAGTCTTTTTTTTTCATTTATACGCTTTTAGTCTTAATTTTTATAATATTCTAACTTTAATGCCTAAATAATTGATCAATACTTTGTATTCCAGAGGGTCATTTTTAAATTAGACCACATTTATTTCAATGACATCTCACTGTATAACTTTGTTGATAATGTGTGTCATTCAATAGAAGGCAATGTTAAATTGGGTTACATCTAAGAGGGAGGCTCAGTTACTAAACTGTATTAAAGACCTCATCTAAACCTACTTACCCTTGAAAGCAATCCCCTATCAGAGACCTTCCTAACAGAGCTACATAGCAAGATGTTCTTTAGATACTTCTTTGTGACCAAGAATATCGGATTTAATACACAAACACTGGACAGAGAGCAAATCTGATTTTCTTTCCAGGGGGGAGTTCAGAGAAAAGCCATCTAGTATGTATAAACATGCCCAGTGAGCGTGGACGGGGCAAAGAAGCCTCAGAAG
This sequence comes from Myotis davidii, assembly GCF_000327345.1. Taxonomy (NCBI): domain Eukaryota; kingdom Metazoa; phylum Chordata; class Mammalia; order Chiroptera; family Vespertilionidae; genus Myotis; species Myotis davidii. The sequence goes on along the minus strand of NW_006299705.1, from coordinate 10,059,553 downwards.
GCACTGTAATGAGGTCAAGGCATGAGGAAAATATGCATTGGTGACCTCTAATAAAATGACTCATGTTCTATTTTCATAGACGTTTTGAAATCTTTGTATATATGTATTGACCCCCCAAAGTCAGAGTTAATAAGTGCTTATTTCCCCCATGGCTACTCGTCAGTAACTAAAGTGTCTTTTCTACTTCCAGCATCTAAATTGGTGTGGCTTCCATGGACACGTAATGTTTTATTATAAAGCCAATGCCCCCGTGCCTGTTCTCCATGCTCACGATCACAATTCCTGTGCCCTGCAGGTAGGAGAGCCACATGCACTACACCAGGATCACTGTCCGTGTACACCGCGGTCCATCTGAGTCCACCTGGGATTCTATAACAAAATTATCACAGGCTGGGTGGCTTATAAACAACAACATTATTTCTCAAGTTCCAGTAAGTCCAAGTTTAAGGCCCGGGCAGATTTGGTGTCTGGTGAGGACCCACTTCCTGGTTCTTAGAGGGCTGTGTCCTCAAGCCCCCAAAAGGGCAAATGAGCTCACGGGGGTCTCTCTTATAAGGTCACTAATCACATTAATAGGAGCTTTGCTCTCATGTCCTAATCACCTCTCAAGGGCCCCACCTCCAAACACAATAATTTTGAGAATTAGGATTTAACATGAATTGGGTGGGGACACATTTAGTCTATTGCATGGTATAATTTTAAAGGCCCAAAGATTTTTCCTTTACCTTACCAATATCTTCTTGCTCTTTAATACTAAGACAAATCTTTGGCAGGAGATAAAATCTTTATTTCTGTCCTTAGAGATAAGATATGCAAAGCAGATACCTCTGGGAGGGCATACATTGATATATATTCATACTACGGTGAATATGACTGGAAGCACATCCCTTCAAGAAGGTAGGTTTTGCAAATGAGAAAGCTTGAGGGTAGTGAGTGCTTGAAGTAAAGGAGTGATCTGATAAACAGAAGGGAGAAGATATAGGAAAGGAACATGCAATATAACACAACGGGCACAAACAGGTCTAAGCACAACATATATGTTACATAAGTATGCTCTGCTTAACGACAGTGATAGATTTTGAGAAATATATTGTTAGACAGTTTTGTCAGTGTATGGACCTCATAGAGAGCGTCTATACAAATCTAGGTGGGGGAGCCTACTACACACCTAAGCTGTATGGCATAGTCTATTGCTCCTAACTTATAAGCCTGTGCAACATGTTACTTTACAAATCAACACGAGATTAAATCAAGCATAAGAAAAAACGATGCAATCAAGAGATGAGGTAAACAGGAAATGTATGAGGCTGTTGTTGGAGTAACACAGCATAGTGTGTTATTGCAAACTTTTTTTTAAGTAGAAGGGTACAGTCTAAAATAATGATAAAAGGCCCTAGCTGGTTTGGTTCAGTGGATAGAGTGTCTGCCTGCAGAATGAAGGGTCCTAAATTCAATTCGAGTCAAGGGCATATACCTGAGGTGTGGGCTCAATCCCCAGTAGGGGGTGCACAGGAGGCAACTGATCAATGATTTTCTCTCATCATTGATGTTTTTATCTCTCCCTCTCCCTCTCTGAAATCAATAAAAAATATAGAGATATTTTTTAAACTTTAAAAATAATGATAAAAGTATAGTATAGTAAAAACATAAACCAGTAACATAGTTGTTTACTATCATTATCAAGTGTTACGCACTGTACATAACTGTATGTGCTATACTTTTATACAACTGGCAGGTCTGTTTCCATCAGCATCACCACAAACACATAATGCATTGTGCTATGATGTTATGACAGCTGCAGTGTCACCAGGCGATAAGAATTTTTCAGTTCAGTTATAATCTAGTGAGACCACCAGTTGTATGTTCTATCACTGACCGAAATGTCATGATGCGGAGCATGACTGTACCCAGCACCTTTAGATGTTTCAGAGCTGGCATAACTCTATGTTCCAAGAGATGCATATAAAAGGTAATTAATACCTTGAATTAATAAGTGTTTTGTGGAGAACTGTTTTGAATTAGGCACCACAGAGGTCACAGAAGCAAAAGCAAACTTTCTGTTCTGTGCTCTGCATTTGATCTTAGCCGAAAGGCCGAGAAGTGATCTATTCTGTACTCTGATCTTGAGGATTTTAAAATACTGTTAAGGGCAACCTGAATGACTCACATGAGTCAAAATAAATAACAAAAGGAGATAATATTAGGTCATTCTGCTCTAGGCATAGAACAGAGTTATTAGCTTTCAGCCTCCATTAACTCTTGTTTAATTGCCTCTGAATCAGTAATCAAACACAATGGTCCATAAAGGCTAACCATATAAAATGTACCTGAGAGGAAATAACAGGTGCGAATATTTTAAAGCATGCTTTCAGATGCCCAATTTTCCAAATGAATCGTTGTAGGTGAAATGTGAATATACTGAAAATAAATTATGAGCTGAAAAAATTCATGACTTCTGATGACTTTGGATATCAGCTTGACTATATAAAATTTTCCACTATTTCAAAGGGCTGTTGTTATGATAGCTGAACATGTAAACAGTACTAGTTACATGATCATTAAAGATGTTCAGGTAAATATAAGTACAGGTGAAATATAGAAACTGTATTACTTTACACAGCACATTTAAAAAGTTATCCTATTCTTTTCAAAACATATCCCAGGTTAAAAAGAAAGCCTTTCTTATCTAAAACTAACAATACAACTGCATCTTTATTCATATTAATCCTTATGGGTTAACAATGGTCCAAATACTATAACCGAAAGATTTTTGGTGGGATTATTTCTCAGGCTTTTCCTTAACATTTAACATTGCTGTACTACTTAAAAATAACTATCCTCCTGGCTTCCAGATTAGGCAATAATTATAATAGTCATAATCACGTTTTTTTGTTATTGTTAATCCTCACCTGAGGATATTTTTCCATTGCTTTTTAGAGAGTGGAGAAGAGAGGGAAAGACAGAAAGAAACATCAATGTGAGAAAAACACATCGATTGGTTGCCTCCTGCATGAGCTCCAACCAGGGTCCAGGCCAGGGAGGAGCCTGCAAGTGGGGTACGTGCCCTTGACCTGAATTGAACCCGGGACCCTTTGGTCTGCAAGCCGAGGTTCTAGCCACTGAGCCAACTGGCTAGGACATAACCACTCTTAATAAAGCACATTTCATGGGCAAGACAATGTACTAAGTGTCTCTTTAACTATGTCTCTTTCACAACAGTATTTGGGATAGATACTGTTACTATGTTAGTTAATAGACCAGGACATTGTAACTCAGTTTAAGAGCTGACTACCATTATTTAACTGGTAAATGGTAATGAAGTTTAATATTATTCTTTCTGATCCAAGAAGTCAAATTATTGATTACTTCTTTCTATAATCTCTTAATAGCACTGTAAACTTTGGATTTCTGACTCTCCTGAAGCTACTATCTTATATTTTCACCACTTTATTAATGTACTTTCTCTACCTGGTGTATCTTAGGCAGCATATTAA
>NW_006299705.1:10051343-10055740 GCF_000327345.1 Myotis davidii | reverse complement strand
CTCCCTCTGGGGTCCTGAATATGGAGCTGGGAGCAGAGAGGTAGAGCAAAGAGGGTCAGACATGGTAGTAAGAAGAAAAAAAGGAAGATTTTGGCCTTTGCTGATTTCACTCAGTGGTTAGAGCGTTGGCCCATGGACTGAAGGGTCACGGGTTTGATTCCTTTCAAGGGAACATGACTGGATTGCGGGCTCTATCCCCAATAGGGGACGTGCAGGAGGCAGCCGATCAATGATTCTCTCTTACCATTGATGTTTCTATCTCCCTCTTCCTCTCCCTTCTTCTCTGAAATCAATAAAAATATATTAAAAATTTAAAAATATATATAAAAAAAACAAATGCTTAGACCCACTGGGAAGAGAAGAGAGGCCTCCTGACCATGAGGAGAATGAAGTGTAGGAGGTGTAGACACTATGACTCCACACAGGGTTTGAAACTGGGGGTGGGGTGAAATATTTCCAGTTCCCCGTGAGTACCCAGCCCTCCTGTTTATAGGGTCCTGCCAGGTATAATCTTAATTCTGGCAGTGACTTGACTGGCAGTCAGCAGTCAGGCAGCTGAGATACATGGAACTCATTATTCCTCTTAACAGACAACATCAAAGCCTGTCTGACCCTTTTATTTCAAGTGTAGCATTTACGCCAAAATTTAAATCACTGTATCATAATCAAGTGGTATCAACAGGCTACATATATAAGGAATACAGACTGTGAATTCTTCAAGGACCATCTGGAGACCAAATGAAAGAAAGTCTCATTACAGTGACATTTACTTAGGGAGTTTCAGGCACCATAAAGGGTATTTATCAGAAGCTCTTAGGAAGACAGTCTGTGTGACTTTTGCACAGTAGATGTGGGAATGTTTGCCCTGATAATTTTAACCTTATCAACAGATTTGAGTCACTTACATGAGTGGAATCATTGTGCAAAAGTGCTTGAAAAAATTGTAAAAAAAAAAAAAAGAAAAGAAAAAAGCTGTGGCTAAATCCCCCCAACAATCATTTCCTGGATGATACACACAAATACTGCAAACCATCTGAAAAGCCATTAGAACATACAGTTTGGCTGAAAATAAAGAGAGATTGGGTAAAGAAACCAATAAGCAAAAATTTTAAAATCGTATTTCCAAAAGATTAAAGTGAAACTAAAAGAAAGCTCCTTTTTCACTTAAGCAATTATTATGTAATCCTCCCCACCAATACTAGAAAACAGAACAAGTCCATTTATTTGTTCATAAAACTGATATTACTTAGTTCAAAGTATTACAAACTCCTGAGAACATTCCATTGAAGGAAAATCTGGACCTGAATGACCAGTAGTGTTACATAGTAATCAAGCAACAAAATTTTTTGCATTATTAAATTACTACTACACAGCATTAATTTCATGCTTATCTACTCTGGTAAGCTGTGAATGGTTATAAAGAGTTAGAAAGCAAAAAATAGAATAGGGTCAGAAAGCTTCTTGAAAAAAAAAGAAAGAATTGAAAGTATTAAGGCAATTAAATAAAATTTTTCATCACAACAGTGTTTGCAAATATCATGATTATATCTGACGTCTTTAGGGAGAGAAGGCTACTACAGTATATTGTAAATGCATAATTTATCTTAAAAATGATTGAAAAAATGACTGGATGGGATGCTGTGATTTAAGTTGAATTGGGAAGGTTTAGGAATGTATTAAAAACATATTTCTTTCTGATCATGTCAATTCCTCAACCAAAGCTTTGAAATTTATTTTCCACTAACCTGGTTTAAACTGAGGAACATGGAGAAGTGCAACAAAATACAAACCCATAACAAATTTTGGGTTTCGTTTTTAAAATTAATTTTTTTTATTTTCTTTTTTTAATATATTTTATTGATTTTTTACAGAGAGGAAGGGAGAGGGAGAGTTAGAAACATCAATGAGAGAGAAACATCGATCAGCTGCAGGCAGACGCTCTATCCACTGAGCCAAACCGGTTAGGGCAGTTTTTTTTCTTTTCTGATTCCACTTGTCTATTTATAATGTCCTCCCTAGTATTTCATTTAGATTCACCGGTTTGGTCCATAAAGTGGCACTGATGGTCCAGGAAGGTTTTATGCTCTAATAAACTGCTCACAGGGAGGTGCCCACTCTTATCTGTAGTCACTTTAACAGCGTGTCTGCATGCCCTGGGGGATATTGCCATTTGTTTTCATGTCCTGTGTATAAACAGAAAAACTAGCAGAATGTCATCTATTTGTGCCTGGAAATTTTCAGTTTTTACCCTGTTTTTACCATTGACTCACTTGTGAATCATTTTTAAACGTATTCTCTATTCTCCACTACGTGACCTTGTCCTCAACTCCTGACAGGACTGCAAGACACACTTCATGATCTTTATGGGAGCCCTTGAGCCAAATACCTAAAGACAGAACACCAGGGGGAGGTGTGTATGTGTGCGCGCTCAGCAGCCTTGAGCTCACATGCATGTTTGATTTCCCAGTTCTCTAAATCATTTTTTTAAAAAGGGGTTTGGGTTTATTCTTATAGTTGAATCAAATGATGACTAATTCAGGGATGCTAATGTTGTGTTTGAGACAATGGATACAATTCTGGTTAGTGCATCCGTGAATATGTATATGATACTAGATTTGGAAAAAGTCAACAGAAGGCATTTTGTCTGCTTTTCTAGAACAGATAGAGAGGGTTTGGGATGACGTGCAAATTGCAGAGCTCGTCTAAGACACAATGTTTGCCAAATGCCTGATATTGAACCGGGTTGTCTGATGTTTGAACTTTGTCTTTGGGAAATAAAACAGCATTCTACACTGATACTTTTTTTAAAAATGAAAGAAAAAAGAGATAAAAGTCCACAGAGTCAAGAAGGTGTAATTTTATCAGTATTTTTTTCTACATACTGCTGACAAATTTTCACCAATGGAACAATTTGTTGAAATAATATGGTAACCCTATAGTGGCAAAGAAAGTGATTCAGAAAAAGTTCCATATGCTTCTGTAAACCAAAATGTGCACACAATAGGAGGGGACATGGAGCCTGGTCATGATGGGCAGTTAGGAAGGGAAGTCTGAGAAAAAGACTTCCGCCAGGAGTAGAGGAGGGGGGTGGAATGCAGAGTCTGAGGACCAAGGTCCCAGGAAAGAGGGGGCCAGGGTTAACACCAAGACCATTCATTACTCACAGGTCTCCCGGGTCCCCCACAGGAATGTGCCTGGGAGACCTGGTTGAGATGAGAACTGAGCCAATTTGGTGATGGTTCTCAGGTTCTGTGTGGTAGTTGTCCCAAAGAAGTTCAGAATGAGGGTTAATGATACCTCTTACTAGCTCCCAAACAAACAAAAAAACCCTGTCATATGTCCACATATTTATTAATTAAATTTTACTGGTACATGAGCTTAAATGAACTCTCAGAGCTTGCTTTTTAGGTGTTTTAATCATCACCTTGCATGAAAAGTTGACTGGAGGAAAGACTCCAAGACTTTGGATGAGGAATTCTCTCAGCCTTAAAGCCAGCCAGGACAATATAGTTAGTGATTTAGTCTAGGCCTGCATGTCTAAGATTTTTAAAAGTACAGGATGAGGAATTCTCTCAGCCTTAAAGCCAGCCTCCAATGCTGGAGCACAGGACAATATAGTGATTTAATCTAGGCCTGCATATCTAAGATTTTTAAAAGTAAAACTTTATTTATTTATACATGGGTTGGAGATCGCTAAAAAATTTTCTTAGCCATATGCCTCAAGTGACTTTAATTTAAACAAAAATATCATTTTAATAGTTGATGCTAGTTAAAAGGAACTTTGTTATCCAGTACAAACCATATCTGACAGTATGCTAATTACCAAAGCCTTGATTGTTAATTAAGATTATGGAAACAAAAGCACTTTTTGTGGATTTCTCTTGAGTGTAAGTTTCCTAATTAGAATTCCAACAAATCATTTCATATTTAGCTTAATCTAAATATCACACATGTAACATCAGGCAGTGTATACTGAAGAGAAGTTGAATAAAATCATCTAAAAAAATCACTGCCAACTTTTCTTACATGTATTAGGTTAAGCTCTTAAAAAAAAACCTGTAGAGAATTGTTATTAGTCTCTTCTATGTGTAGCTGCTGTTTTTTATAGCACAAAACTTTACAATCTAAGAGATTCCAGTTCATAGCTATGTACATTTTTCATAATTTTAAAACACTAATAGTTTCTCTTTTATTTAACTAGGAAAAATGAAGTCCTTTAATCATTGCCCACATGGAAACATCTATACTTAGAGAAATTGGTTCATTACAGATGCCCGCACTCCATCTCAGAGATTCTTAATCAACTGATTTTGAGATAAAATACAGATCTTATTTTCTAAGTTCCTCAAGTGAATCCACTGTGCAGCCAAGGTTGAGAAACTTAGTGTTGTTTAGAA
>NW_006299705.1:10049347-10051106 GCF_000327345.1 Myotis davidii | reverse complement strand
CTCAGTAAAGATTTATGAAATTGAATATTAGTGGAAAGGCTCTAATTCTGGTAAATAATTCCTTAGGTAATAATAATCTAAAAAGTTTGGTGAGGACACTGACCAAGTGGACATTGTTTAAAAGTGAAGAGAAGTTCTATGTGATAAAGAGCAAAGACACGAGCTCTTATCTAACAGGCAGCTAACAGGCCAAAGGATAGGACCACATCAATAAGGGCAGTGGACATCTGGTAATTTATATTATACAACCAGCCTTTATTCCTACTCTGGTATCTCCCCAAGTGTAGTCCTTGGACCATCATCAGCCCAAGGACTCAAGAACTTGTTAAAAATGCATATCAGGCCCACTAAATTGGAAACTCGGGGGATGAGGCCTAGAAATCTGTTTTAACAAACCCTCTAGGATTCTAATGTACATATAAATTTGAGAATCACTGCCCTAATTGTTTGATATAAATAGTCTTTTAATATAAGCTCCCCAAATTTCTTGTAAGAAACCATCCCTCTTGTAAATCACTCTGGGTTTTTTCCAATGTCATGATCCTTCCTATCCTTAATCTCAGGGATGAATGTATAAACCAGCATGACCAAGGAGGCTCAATTCAAAATCTCAACACTGGAGGAGGAGAAGTGGGGACTTTTACCAGTAAGGGGGCTAAAAATAAACCAACCCAGAGTAAAGCAGAGGCAATTGCTAGAGGCCTGGAATCATAGTTTGAGCCCCTGGGCTAAGCTAAACCTGAAATGTGGACTCTTATTATAGGAGCTAATAAATTCACTTTTATTAACTAAGTTTGAGTTGGGTTTCTATTACTTGTACTTGGAAGATATTTGACTAATATAAAGAGAATCAATTAGAAAAGGCAGACTCTAGAGATTGAGACACAAAATACAAGCCACAGAAGGCTATAAGTCAAGCCAAAGTGTTAAGGCTTCCAGCAAAGCAGACGCAGAATCAGAAACTGGGACCAAGTGAGTGGAGGTCTTGGGGCTACAGTTGCAGTTTGAATATACACGCATTTAAGTGCTTGGTGCAGATGTGGGTCAGGCTGGTTTCAATGGTCTAAAGTGGAAAACAATAACCGTTGTGCCTTCCCATAAAACTTGCCTGTGTTTGACTGTCAGAGATGCGCGGCCAGGGAAACAGAATCGATGAAGAATATGGTATCTCATTTTTTTATATAATAAATTATTTTTGTAGTCAGAACATCACTTCCGTGTCTCCCTTGCTTGTGAAAACCTTTAAACGGAATATAATCAATACAAACAGTTGATGTTTTCGGTACGATGATTACAACTACAATCCAGTTGCACACAGTGATGGTAATCTCCACATTTGGAAGCCTATAGCTGTAACTGTCTGATTGACACATGATTCAGCCTTGTCAGGTGGCTGCCACATGACTGCTAAAATGGCAGGGGCAAGTCTTTATAGAGTCTTTAAAATGGCAATAGTCAATAAAAGAACAACTCTGTGAAAAACTATTGGTTTCAGTGATGCTCACCAAGAAGCAATATTTCAAGTTCAAGAACAGCCCACGGTCTTCACTGAGCAGTTTCACATCCCAGCAGCACCATATTCTGTAACCACTGAGCTAATTGTTATGCAAGGTTGTTACAGAATATTCTCTCTTGAAATGTGCTTTCCATTTACTGATTGACAAGAAAGTGTTTTATGTAGTTTATTGCTAAGAATTTTATTACGTTAGCCATGTGTTATTTTTATGCAGATAAATTATTCCAGGTATGCTGTATTTTA
>NW_006299705.1:10048563-10049309 GCF_000327345.1 Myotis davidii | reverse complement strand
AGAATAAGACAGCTTTAGGAATGTATAAGCTTCTCCTTTGATCCCTTCCATGTTATAGCTTATGACTTAAAAAGATATTTTTTGTTGAAAGTATTACATATGTCCCCTTGTTTTTCCCATTGACCCCTTCTAGCCTGCCCCTCTTACCCCAGATCTTTACCACACTATTGTCTGTGTCCATGGGTTATGCATATATGCATATAAATGCACCCACCTCCGCCTTCCCTCTGAGATTCCATAGTCTGTTCTATGTTTCTATGTATCTGGATCTATTGTGTTCATCAGTTTATTTTGTTTATTAGAGTCCACATATGAGTGAGATTATGTGATACTTGTCTTTCTCTGACTAGCTTATTTTGCTTAGCATAATATACTCCAGGTCCCTCCACGCTATCTCAAAGGATAAGAGATCCATTACTTTTAAAGCCTCTTAGAACTTACAACACTGAGAAGACTGCTGTGCATGCCGTATATTTATAATTTAGAGTGTTTATACATGCCAAACATTTTCATAAGCATTAACTCATTTATGTTCATGGCAATCCTATTGATACGTATTATTTTCATTTTATATGTGTTAATTCTGTACATCTCAAGGAAACTGGGATACAGCAAGGCTAAGTAACTGGTTCACACAAGTAGTGAGCTAGGGTTTGGTTCTACAATATTCAATATGAAATTTGCTTAAAAGCTAATTGGACCATAGATACAATGAAGGCTTATTTTTTTTAAATATATATATATAT
>NW_006299705.1:10042439-10048481 GCF_000327345.1 Myotis davidii | reverse complement strand
ATATATATATATTTTTTATTGATTTCAGAGAGGAAGGGAGAGGGAGAGAGTAAGATAGAAACATCAATGATGAGAGAGAATCATTGATTGGCTGCCTCCTGAACACCCCCCACTGGGGATGTGCCTGCAACCAAGGTACATGCCCTTGACCAGAATCGAACCTGGGACCCTTCAGTCCACAGGCCGATGCTCAATCCCCTGAACCAAACTGACCAGGGCTGAAGGCTTATTTTTGTCCTGGTAAACTAACCTCTTGAGTACATTGAAAACTTACTGCATTGTAACTAAGAAGTTATTTACCTTGAACTTCTATTCATTGCAGAAATCTTACCCAAAGCACCCCTTTTCAACATTTATTTTCAATTACAGTTGACATATGATATGATATTAATTTCAGGTGTACAATATAGTAGTAGACAGTTAATAGACTTCATGAAGTAACATAGCACCCTTCCTGACAGGTAATCATTTGGCCTCTATAGAACATTTCAAGTGACAGGGAGCCTATTACAACATAAGGAAATTCACTCCATTTTTTAAGCAACATTAATTATTTAGAAAGTTCTTTCTTAGAGTTTGTTGAAATCTCCTTCCTTGCAACCTCTTCCCACTGTTCTTCGTTTTGTCCTCTAGAGGTACTCAGAGTGGCTGGCTGGACAGATGTGGACATGACAGTCCTTCAAATAGTTGAAGGCAGTAATCGTGTCCCTCTAGATCTTTTGTGTTCCAGGCTAAAATATCACTAGTTCCCTCAAACATTCCTCATGCTGCATGGTTTTCGCATTCTAGTAGCCAGTTTGTCTTTAAAAACCATCCTCTGACAGAGGTGGATATACTATGAGGCTAAGAGCTTGGCCCAACTTGGATGGGCCCCTTCCATAGCCCCTGGAGGGCACTGAACAGCATGTTTACACAGCAATCTGTTTTGTAAAACTTGCTAAAGTAAGATATTTAAACCTCAGTGCGTTAAGACTGCTCTGACTTTTCAGGCTTAGGTGGAAATGCCAGGTAGCTGTGGATTGGCCACAGGCATTTCTGGATTTAGCTAGTTGGGGATATCTTTCAGTGGGTTAGGGAGATGCACTGTGGTCCGCAGTCACTTCTATGACTGTTAGTCATCACACTAACTGTCGCAGAATGGCCGGCAATAATCTTTCTCTATCTGCTGTGCCAACTCCTGGCATCTTAACTTGAGGAAATTGAAGACATTCAATTAGTGAGTATCATTAGTTCAAAGGGTATTTAAAATTAGTACATAAGAAAACTTGTAATGATCTGAAATCTTACAGCTCAGACATGAAAGAAACTGGGGAACAGTTTTCCTAAAGTTAACAATAATCCTAAATATTTATATAATATTAGCAACTAGTAGTGAATATAGAAAAATGTTTCTAAGCAATCAATAATAACACGTTTCAATCAACCATGCTAGAATATGAAATTATTTCTTTTCTCTACAAAAGAAGTTACAAAACTGCTGTAATATACAGAGTTGGCCGAAGCCTCTGTAGTTTCCATTTCTTACTTTTGTGAAATTTGTGGCATTTGTCAGATTTTCATCATTTTGGCATCTCTTCATTCTAACTAATCATCAATTCTTATATTAATTTTGCATTTTTAATTTTATAATTTTTAAAGAGGTCCCCCAAATTGTATTTGGGCTCTACAAAACCTAGATCCTGGATCCATGCTGGCCTCTGAAATCAGTGAAGTCCGAACAGAAATATCACAATGAGACTTTTCCCTCTCTTGATCTAACATTGTTTTTGTCCTGGTAAACTAACCTCTTGAGTACATTGAAAACTCACTGCATTTCAGGCTTTCTGGCCGTCTTGCCATGCTGATCACTGAACTGCTGAATCAGAATCTTGGGGTTTAATGTAATCTCGAAGGTCATCGAAACCAAACACTCATCCGATGCTCAAATCCCCTGTTGATACCCCTGTCAGGCAGTTGACCCATGGTTGAATGTTTCTTGTGACAGGAAACTCATTAGGCCCTGTGGAACCCATTACATCTTTGAACAACTCTAAATTTCAGAAGGATTGAACAATGCCTCTTGTTGGAGTTGTTATAAAATTAAATATATTTCTCTATATATATTTTTAGATGAAATGACTATCTAAATCTCATTTTTAAACTGCTTTTGAGGTATAATTTACATACCATACAATTTACTGCTTAAAGTATATAATTCAATACTTTTTAGCAAAGTTACAGGGCTGTGTAACTAATGCTAAATTATAATTTTAGAACATCTTTTGGAACCTGAAAAAACCGATACCCATTCCCAGTCAATTTCCATTTCTTCAACCTGTCTTGCCTGTAAGCCCTAAGCATTCACTAATCTACTATCTGTCGCTACTAATTTGCCTATTCTGGACATTTTATACAAGTGGAATCACACAATATGTGGTCTTCTGTGACTAGCGCCTTTCACTAGCATCATGTTAATAAGGCTTCTTCTCTCATTTTGTGTTTTAAAATATATTTTTAGGTAAACCTAAATGTAGGACTTTACCTTTATCTCCACTTAATTTCATCTTTTTAATTATGGCTAGTATTTGAACCTGTCCAAATTAATCTTAACTTCCCAACATAACCTTCAAATACTCTTTTACTAATGACCTGTCCTGTGGTAGCCTGGTCACTGGTGGTGGTGGGGGCGGGGGGGTATTAAAGTTATAGTACTTAGTATTTATAGACAATTTAAAGCCAACCAGGGGTTTATTTATTTGTAAGTATCACTACTTATATATTAATACTATAAGGTAATTATATCTCCATCTTATAAACTAAAAAAACAAACAAACAACTTACTGATGCTTAGGCAAGGTGAGTAACTTGCCTAAGTTCATGCAGCCAGAAAGTTGCAGAACTAGGGTTCGAATCCAGTTAAACCAGCAGACTCCAGGATGTCCACAACAATCTCTAGTTCCCAATAATAATAATATCCAGAAGCATAATTATGTACCATTATCAATACACATACTATTTCATGTTAGTTCAGTTCTCTGGAAAACATAATAAAGTAAGTATCGTGATCTTAGCTATAGTTAAAGTACCTTAAGTTCTAAAGGGTAGGTAATCTGTCCAAGTTCACTTAGGTAGTGAGTGTTCTAGCTGGTGTTTACATCCAACTGGCCCTAATGTCAAAGGCTTTGCCTTTCCCCCTACTCCGCTGCCTGGGTGGTAGAATAGGTCACTTCTCTAGTAATGTTCTGGGGAGGGTCAGTACTTGAGAAGTCATCTGCAGTCCTCTCTGGTGCTGCAGTTGATCTCTTGAGGCTTAAGGTTAAAAACAGCCATCAGCATTAATGTGTGAGTATACACCTGCATGTGCAAACATGTATAATGAATATATACACATGTATTATGCATATGTGTACATATATGCATATACATGTAGATGTTCATATGTGCACAGATATAAATATTCATGTATATTAAGAAGTATATCAAAATATACATGAACACATACATGTATATCTATATTTATAATCTAACATAGTCAGTTGGCCTAAAACTGAGTAAAATATAAATTATCACTGATGACAGATTTCTATTCCAAAGATGCCTGTTTTATGATGAAAAATTCAGCATATCACTCTTCAACCTGTTTTCCTGCTTATGGTAACTGTCACCAATATGGCCATTGCCTCTATTGTCAGCCATCCTACCTCTGGTGGCCTAATAGGTGGCCAGTTTTAATTGTGTGAACTCCAGTCATCTCAGGTGATTTGTTTTGTGTGGTTTTGTTTGAAATTATGGTGATAGACAAACTTTATGTCACCTATAACTCAATACCTACCAATTCATCTCAACATTCATCCCAACTGGTTGGTTCCTGTACTCGAGTCAGACGCCCAAGTCAGAAGTTTTAGATTTAACACCTGTGAGACTTACTTACAAAGAAGTCTGCTGAGATGTCCTAGCTCTTCAACCTCTAGACAGCTAGTCTTTTGCCTCCAAATTCATGGTCTTATGAGATGAAAAACTCCCTCTTCCTTTGGTGAGTTTGCATGACTTCCCTGTTTCTGTCTCTGAGTCTGCTTCTTAGTCCAATCCATTCCAACCCAGACAATTTCCACATATGTATACTCACGGTAAACATTTCATGATTTTAGCAGCTTTGCTGAAAAAATGGACTATTAAGGAAATGGGCACATCAGGGCTTTAAAGCCCTGTCCTCTCAGTTTCTCTCTCAGCATAAATTCTCCAGAATAAATTCTTCCATTTTCTCTGGCAAAACATGTTTTTTCCTCCCCAGTGCTTGCCTTTCTTTCTAAACTAAGTTTCTTAAGGACCATGTTCCAAATACAGAAAACTCCTTAAAGGGAAATCTGGCAGTACGTTTCTTCCATGCCATGCATGATCAATGGTCCTATTCACTGCCAATGCTACTTCTGTGCTGCGTCATTTCCTAGGAAAAACTTTGTGATACAACTGATCCAAATTTACAAAATACCCAGAGTCTAGCCACTTTTTTACCTTTCCACTAAAACCATGCTGGTCCCAAGCACCATTTCCCACATGGACTATTCCCATAAGTGGTCCCCCTGCTTCCACACTTGACTCCATACTGACTGCTCCTAACACTGCAGACAGAGTACCTGTAAAAATATATTTTACTTGTCAGCTTAAAATCTTGAAACCGATAATGGTTTTATTTTCATGCAAAGTAAAAGCTTAAATCCTTTTTTTATCTTTACTGTTTAGAGTATTGCAAATGTCCTCCCCTTCTCCCCCTTTGCCCCAGGCCTTCACCACCCTGTTGTCTGTGTCCATGGGCAATGCAAATACACATGTAAATTCTTTGGTTAATCTCTTCCTGCTTTTCCTTACTCCCCACCCCTCTGAGATTCTTCAGTCCAATTCCATGTTTCCGTGCCTCTAGTTCTATTTTACCCACCAGTTTATTTTGTTCATATGTGGAAGCTTAAATCCTTCCAATGGCCTTGCCCCTCCCTGGCATCTCCCTTTACTCCTCCAAGTCTTCCTTGGCACACTCCCACCCCCCGGTATTTGCACTTGCTATGGTATTTGTTTTTCTTTCTTTTATTTGCTTGGAATGGATTTCTCTTGGTAGAGGCCTCCCCTAGTCATTTTATTTAAAATTGCTCACACTCCTGATCTTTCTTTCCTCTTTTGTTTCTATAACAATTTTGAGTTTTTAATTTCCCGTGTAATTTTCTTATTCACCCACCACCTCAAACACACCCCATTCATGCCCAGAATATAAATTCAGTAGAAGAGGTTTGTCTTTAATCGATGTATTCTCAGGATCTAGAATGGTTCTTGGCACTCAACAGCCTGTAAATATTTATTAGATAACAAAAATCAATGAATAAGTTCTGGCAGTATTTCATATTTATACTGGGATCTATGTCTAGCTCAGTTCATTAATCAGTGTTCTTTAAATTTAATTAGGTATATAACCCCGCCACTCCAGAAACACACCACTGAACAGACATGTTCATGTATAAATAAGTATGCGAACATTTTTAGTAAGATGATAAGTGCTTTAAAGGGAAGAAACAGGGTACAGTGATAGAAGGTAGCTGGGAGGATCCAAGTTAAGTGACTGGCCTCTCTAAGAAGGTGTCAAACCAAAGTGTACAGAATGAGGAGATAGCTGTGTAAGGATTCCAAATATTCTGGACCATGAAAGAGCATTTGAGCAACGGAACAGCCCCTGTAACAACCCCACTAACAGGCCTTCAGGAATGTGGACAGTGAGGTGGGCTATGATCAGGCCTTATAGACCATCAATAGTAGTTTAATATTTGTTTAGAATGAACACTGTATCTTCTTAGTAGAGAATAGTTTTAGGGACAAAGTGTCTTAGATGCTATGAATTCAAGAAATATGAGATGATGTTGTTTTTTATAAAATATAATCAATAACAGCCCTAGCTGGTTTGGCTCAGTGGTTGGAACATCTGCACATGGACTGAAGGGTCCCAGATTTGATTCTAGTCGAGGGCATGTACCTTGGTTGCAGGCTCAATCCCTGGCCCTGCAACATAGGGGAGGCAACCAA
>NW_006299705.1:10025396-10042285 GCF_000327345.1 Myotis davidii | reverse complement strand
TATATATATAATTAAATAGAATGCCAAATTATATATTTTTTACAAAAGCTGTTGCTCTATTATATATATAATCATAACACAAAAAGGTTTGCATAGAGCAAAATGTAGACTATATATTGCAAAAGTGAACCAGATTTTTTTTCTTTTCTTGTTACTGTTTACTTTCCTATAGTCTATAAATATTTAGAGTCAAAATATCTTAGCTTTAGTGGGGGAAAAAAAATCACATGCATGCACATACACATAAACACAAAGGAAAAAAGAAGAAATTTTCCAAAATAAATTGTGAAGTTTGTTCAATTAAATTTTTAAGTAATTAACTTGTGATTGAGGGTTTTATTTTTTTAATGTTTTTATTGATTTTAGAGAAAGAGGAAGGGAGAGGGATAGAGACTGGGAATTGAATCTGGGAATCTCCTGTTCATGGGTCGATGCTCAACCACTGAGCGACACCAGCCTGACGTACTTAAGGTTTTTAAAAAGCAGAATTGCCGTTGATATTAAACTTAAGTCATATTTATTTTGTGGGCCATCCTAAATAAAAGTGCATATACAAATAATATGAATATTAAAAGCCACCAGTGCTACATAACAAAAATTTAGCAATAGTGGATAAACTATTAGCCCTATGATCAAAGATAATCAAGTTATCAAAATTAAAAGAAGGCACTAGAGGCCAAAGTAATTAACATGTTCTTTCTATCTGTTGTGAAAAATAAAATATTATCTTCTATCATTTAAATATCCTTTAAGTGTTGACTTTAGTTCTTTGAAAATTTGTTAGAAAATTCTAGAATTCAACATAGAGCAAGGTTTAGGTTTTATCAGTTGTTGAAATTGAATACTGTGGGAAGAGACCAGCAGAGTAGCTGATAGAATTAATACTTAAGCAATTTAATGTTGCCTAGTGACAAATTGTGTGGGAGAGCCTTTTGCCTTCTGGAAACTATTTTCCAGGTGGGTATAAGTCCATGGAATGTTTTATAAAATCACTAAATAGTTTTCTAGACCCATAATGAATACTTTAAAATGTCTAAAATTATGTTTTATGGTTGTTAAAAATGATTAATAGTTTTTTAAAAAGTAAATGCCAAATTATACCATCATTACAAAAGCAGTGTTGTTTTTCAATTTTTTCTCAGAAGTTCTCCTAAGCCCTGCTACAAGCAAGGAATCTTTTCTGTAATATCCTGGCTTTCTTGATGCACAGAAGACTTGGGAATAATTAAATGTTGCTAAGATCTTAGGCAAATAATAAAGTGTGGCTGAATTTAATGCTCTCAATCTTACCTTTTTCTGTGCGCCTAAAGCAATAGGATTCTCACAATCTTAGCCTCTACCTTAAATGGCCTTAGGAGGAAAATATTTACATTTCTATATATACATATAAATCTGTTATTTATATTATTTCAAACAGGCCTATGTGATTTATTTAAAATGATTTTGGGGGAAATTTACAAAAGTTTCAAAATCATTCATTGTCACTAAAGGCAACCTAATGGTCCATGATCTCCTTTCTGTGGATATTGGTTTTGGTCCCTGGTTTTCTCAGACAAAGCAAAGTCTTTTCTCATGTAGAAATAATGCCTGGGAAAGAATTACACTGTCCATGTGAGCAATGAGGTCATAACAGCCTAGAATGGGTTTGGCTGTGGTATCTGGGAGTCTTCCTGGTGCCAAATTTAACACAGCCCAGGGATTAGTTCTCCATCTATTACCATGCACACCCTCAGAGTGAACTGAAGGGGGCAATATTTACCAAGAAAATCCAGCAGGGCAGTCCTTTGGAAAGGAACATGGGAACCTTATAACATTTAAGATACAAATCGTTTTTCTTTGCTAGCAGCCACTGCCATTACACAAACATTATACATATGCACACACATAATGCACAAAGCAGAATTACTAAGGGGCAAAATTCAAATAGCACACAGTGTATTACAGATTATATTCATAGATTATAATAACAGCAAATTTGTTTTTGTCCACAAACTTGTATATTCTACCAGGTCTGTCTCAAGTTCAGCAAACTGTTTTATTTTAAATCTAACGCAGTCTTAGAAGTCTCTTACATGATGAACTTTGGTTGTCTTCACACATCGAAATTGATTTCTCCTTTCAATTCGGTTAAAGTCAATAGGTAGTATAGATAAATCCAGCTCTGTGGTGCCTCTCTTTCCAAGAACTCTTTTTCTATTTCAGGTTTCTTCTAGCCCTTAATAGGGAAATTCTTGCAATTAAATCTTAAACTTGTACCAAAAAAATAGTCTCCAGTTTATGTCTAAATGGCATTTGATAAGGTTATTATTTGGAAATAAATATATGTGAAAAAAAATGTGTGTATGCATTTAACTTCAGGCATGTAACATTGCACCCAATAAAACAGAATAACAAAGTAACATCTGCACTGCTGGGAATTTGTCATCCTGACACAACAAGACATATTTAAGTCTATCTGCTCATTTCATAATAACCTTTCCTCTCTTTCTGCAGATAACTCAATCTTTTGCAAAAATCCCTAGAATCCAACTTCTACTACTGAACTATTCATTTCAGTCTCCAATCTGAAAGAAAACCCTTTGGAAGATTTGGGTTCATAGTGTAGCATAAATGAGGCATTAGTTGAAATAGAGTTTAGGAAGATTAATATTTGTTGTGTTTTTCAAGGGGGATACTTAATATCTGTGTCATACACACATAAAAATCTAGGTAGACAATTCTATATAATCCAATAATATAAACACACATTATCACTACTACAAAATAAATGAGTATGATCACAGATAACTCTCCATAGCGTCACTTCCCTACCCCTAAAATGAGAAGGCTGGACTAAATTTTCTTGAGCAGACCTCACTTTCTAACCTAATATAATCACTTCAGAGACCAGGAATGAAGACTTGATTGTCCAAAGTCAAAGAGCTAACAACAGTCAGAGTCCAGACTAGAAGCCAGTTTTGCAGAGAACCCGGCTCCACGCTTTCTCCCTAGAAATGCAGTGCATCGTTCCTCGGACAGACGCTGCCCCATGATAAGTGCTGTCTGTCAAGCCTAACTGCTCAAGGCTTATGTCAATTACGAGGCACATACAGAGGCAGATGCGTACTGAGCCAGACTAAAAATGCCAAAATTTCCATATACACATGTAATGAAATGTCCACTATCAATCATGGAGTTACAAAGAAAATGCAAAGAAGGGTATGGATCCAAGATGCATGAGGGGAAGTAGCCTCCATGAAGGACAAGGGAAAGTCATAGATGTGGTGAGGGTGGGCCAGGGGGCTGGGGACAGGAAGCTGGATCCCTGTATGTTTGCCAAAATCAAAACAAGAAGAGCTTTCTGTGGGTTGCCAGGAACTCACTTTCCTTCTAGCTCCCTCCGTTTAGTACACGTTTTTGAGAAACTTTGATTTTCTTTCCCCCTTTCTTTCTCTCTTCATAGGTCTGTTCTTCATTCCCTTTCAGCCAAACATTTGTTCATTTTTATTACTTAGTTTTAACTACTAGATGTTAAAAATACATTTATACTGATTTCACTTTATGTTTAAATTAGAAAGTAATTTGAGAATTGGAAAAGTCCTGATTTGGGTCTGAATTGAAAAATTAAAATGAATTTCAAAAGAATTTACCTTAAAATTAAGGGCCTCCTACAACTACAAATTTAGAGGTTTGCTTGACATTCCTGAGACATTTTTTTCAAGTCTTTCTAAACTGACACAAGTATCACAACCATATAACCATCTGTTTATCACCTAAGGGGTCCCAAGTCTAAATCATGTCCTCTTTCCAGCATAATTATCCAATAAATAATTGGCCATGATGAACTTGTTCTGCCCTTGGGACACTTTAACTCAACTCAATGCTCTTACATTTCTCTCCATGACATATTAAGAGGAATCCAGCTGGTTGCATATTAATACAGATCAAGGCTTCCCGATTTCTTGTGATTATTTCTATGCTTTCAATCATCGGGCATGTTAATTTCAAAGACAGTGGGTGAAGTATCAATTCCAGACTCAATGAAAAACTATGGAGATGTGTTGCTTTGGGCTTAGGAAGAATCCTTTTCATGATGCAAGTAAAGAAGACTGTCTCTAGGAGAACGCACATGTGTATCAAAAAGCTGATGTCCTTCTCCAAACATGATGCCACATTCGCAGTTTAATTGATTGATTGATTGACATATATTTACTGATATTTTATTGTTCATATTTTTAAATCTCCCCCCCCCTTTTTTTAATCTTGATTGTTGAAAGTATTTCATAGGTCTCCCTTTTTCCCCTATTAACCTCCTCCAGCCCAACCCTGTCCCTGCCTCCAGGTACCATTTGCAACAGCATGGATGGACCTGGAGAGTATTGTTTGCATGTGTATTTAGTCAGAGGCCTTCCCCTGCTGTGCATTAGGAGAGTTAGTTCTTTAGTTTACTGCTTCCATTGAATTTTATAGCTCTAACTCTGAGACTCCTTTACAAAAGTAGTTTTTCTTCTCTACATAGTATCTGTTGTCAAGGCTGCTCTTTCCACCGCTGTGGTTGTCCAGCATTCTCTGATGCTGCCATAATAGAGAAAAAAAACTAAAAGCGGATTTTTAGTTGTCCTCCGATTCATCACCATGAGTATTAAATAACTACTCCTTTCCAGAATACATACTGCTTTTGTCAGACACTCAAAAGAGATATTACTGTTGTGAGGCCGTTATTGATTTCTAAAATGATCAGAAGGAATTTCCTTGATTTAGCTTTTTGTGTCTTCTTAAATAAAATTCATGAATTTATGAAGCTTTCCCACAGCAGAGCATGTCAGATTACAATGACCATCTGTGAGCCTTTGGACTCAAAATGTCTAAAAATAAATAGCAATCCAACAAAGCAGGCAAAGGGCACTTTGCTCTGATTACAAAAGAGTGCTGAATAATTGCAGATTATTGTAACTACCTCGCATGTATTCTTGCGGGTGTTTTCAGGCAATTCCTCCCTCACAAACAATCATCCTCAACAAAAATGCTAAAGTTCATAAGTTGTAAGAGTATATCTTTTTTTCATTGAATTCTTTGTATTCTTTTGTCATGTGTCTCTTACCTGTGTGAGACATCTTTAAGGTGCACAACAACTATGAAAACCTAGGGAGAGAGGATGATCTAGAAAAAGGGACCATTGAATTCTGAATTAAGCTCATTTTGGTAGGTCTCTGGAAGAAAGAAAAAAATAGAATTTGTGTTTACTGAAATATGACCACAGTGGTGTGGCTGCTTGAAACTAAGTTTTGAATTATTAATGCTAAAAAGATTTTCTAAAAATATACCTAATAAGAGAGGGTGAAATAAAAAAAATATATACATACTACAGCAGGTACTTGAATAACTTCGTTTTGTCCAATGTCATTTCGTTAAAACATTGATGAGATTCCATAGAAAATTAATTTTTGTTTACATCAATTAGTCTATGATTAAACTGGCTTTGTTATTAATTGTTTTGCTTAAGATCACAGAACTATTGACAATGGTAAGTAAGGGCCCACTTACTATAGTCTTTAGTCAAAATATATAAATATATTAATTTTATTATTTTTACTTTATCAATTTTTTTTAAATGGGAGTTTACATAAAGAAAAAAAAGCACAAAGTTAAAATAAAAAAACAAAAAAATAAATAAGCAGTATAAGTTAAAGTAGCTGTAATTCATTCCTGTGAATTGGTATAAGAATATACAATGGTATTAATGCCATTTTCATGTTATATATACAGGTCTCCCACTTTCCCAAAGTTTATGTTATGTCACTTTGCTTTTACAGAAGATCTACATTAGTGTGGTAAAGGCTGTTTAAAAAATAAAGGTGAAAACCCTCTTCAGACTTATTTTAGTTAGTGAAAAAAGATACTAATGAAAGGGGCATAATTTGAGCTTTCAGAAAGTGGGGAATACTTTTGCTTTACAGTGTTTTGGCTTCTGAAAGGTTCCATAGGAATGTTCTGCCTTTGGATAGTGGAGCAAACCTGTATACTGTTGAAGCAAAGGGTGGCATACACAAACTCTGTGTGTGTGTGTGTGTGTGTGTGTGTGTGTGTGTGTGTGTGTGTGTGTGTGTGTGTTTACACCAGTTACCACTAATATACAGGCCTGACAGCAGTTATCACTGACTTCTGACCTACCCAAAAGGAACCAGGTAAAGCCACTAATGATAATATTACAAAGTGGCTCAATACCAGGCCCATCAGACAACTAAAACAATTTTTAACAGAATAACTCCTTCAGAAAGGCCTGGCTGAAATCTTTTTCATTTTTATTGTCTCACTTACTAGTAGATGCATTTTAGGGTTCTTAAAAGTCATGTTTTAAAAAGAAAAAGAATGTATATGAGTTTCTCTTATTTAATTTGGCTATAAAAGACATTTGACAAAAAAACATTTGCTAAACCCTGCTCTGGACTAACTCAGAAAGAAAAAGCTAACACTCCTGTTAACCAATTAACCTGTTATTTCTCCTTCATCCATATTATCCTATTCTCTAACACACACACATACACACACGCACACACACACACAATGTTATCTTTTAAATTTTGACAAATTTGATACAAAAATCTAAAACCAACACAAAACAAACCCAGAAACTACCTAGACTTTCACACGGTCCTGGCTGATTTTTAAATTGCTGTTCTCAGCGATCATCTGAAATACAACAGACCCTGACATCTCCTTTCTATGTGTAGCCCTCAGTGCCATGCTGGGCCTGAAACAACCCGTTTCCAAGGAATGTGTGGCTTCACGTTCTGGTTTTCACTCCGAGTCTTTCCATCTATGATAGTGGCTCACATACGAACAAAAAGGGCAGTAATGAGCCGCCCTTTATGGGACTAGAATCAAAGCTTACCTAAGGATGATGACTGAACTATTTATATGAAAGCTAGCTCTGTGAGGATTATATAGTCGTATCACTAAACAACAATGAATCCTTTTCCATTTAATATAAAGCCAAGCTCTACATTAAGAGAAAACATTTTCTGGCCTCAACCATATCGACAGTAATAAACCATGTTACAACATGGCCCTCTCAATCTGCTAACATGCCATTTCACTTTTCTTGGGGGATATTCAGTCTGAATTTATATTTTATGTGACGCTGTGTCCTTCCCTGTCACCGAAACAACTGGAGCTGCCTTTGTACAAATTCCACGGTGACTTAAAACTATGCTCAGAGACATCTGCTCCTTTAGTGGGAAAGTGACCACATTCACACAGAAGTAAATTTTACAAAGGTAGTTATCTGACCTGACAGCGAGTAGTCTGCCCTGAAAGGGAATATATGGACAATTTTACACAGTGAGCAAGAGTAAGGCAGAGCTGCCTCAAACAGATTGTCAAACTGCAGCGGGAAGGCCGGGGAGGGTTGAGGGGCAGGAGGGAGGGGGGTAAAAGATCAACCAAAGGACTTGTATGCATGCATATAAGCATAACCAATGGACATAAGACACTGGGGGATAGGGGAGGCCAGGGGACTGTCTAGGGCGGAGGGAAAAAATGGACACATATGTAATACCCTTTGTAATACTTTAGGCAATAATAAAAAAAAAATCCATAAAATTAAAAAAAAAAGAGTAAGACTTAATTGACATAGCAGGACTCTCAGGAAATTAGTGAGTAGGAAAACATGGCTGAGCAAAAGTTTTATTTTGACAATATCCATCATTGGTCCTTTGAATCTTACAGTCCTTATAATGGTGATAAACATATTTTGGCTTTAAGTTACCCACTAATTAAAAGACAGAACAGAAAAAACCCCCAACAAATCCGTTCTTACTAGGTGGTTTTAAGCTAGTATATTATGCAGCAGGCTGGAAATACAAAAAACATCTTATTAAATCACAGCATAAATGACCCATGTAGAACAGTTTATTTTTCATTAACAAGGTGAGGAGGTGTGGGGCCAAATAAATCAAAACGAACAAGGCAATAATTGTTCCTCCCATGATATCATCTTAAATGTGGAAGTAATGAAGGAAACACAATTTAAAGAAAGAATGTCTTATTGGTGAACTCATTTTTATATTTAGAAAGAAAACCTTCTTTACGCCTCTGGGAAATAGTGAGCCTATTATTTTATGTGAAAAGTAAAATTTAAAAGAATACAAAGTTAGATTCATGAAGCAGGTCCAGGAAATCACTAGTAATTTACTTAAAATAATAGGAATGCGAGAAAAATTTTAACTTTCAAAAATAATTTCTTAATAACTGTGTACAGTGACAGATGGTTACTAGACTTATCATGGTGTTCATATTGTAAGGTATATATCAATGTAGAACCACAATATTGTACACCTGAAACTAATATCGTATGTCAGCTATAATTTAATGAAAAGTCTGGCTAAAAAACAAATATTGCTTCTGATATGTACCCCAATGCTTTCAGGATTAACATTCAGAAAGCAATGTTGTCACAATATTTTTTAGATTTATAATGGTATAGATTTCACAGGAATCTAATGACCATTATTATAGTATTCTAGAGGCCTGTGTATGAATTTGTGCACAGGTGGGGTCCCTCGGCCTGGCCGGCAATTGGGGCCGATTGGGGCCATCTCGCCCAGTCAGGGGGAGGGACTGTGGGAGGCTGGCTGGCCAGGGGAGGTTGGCTGTGGGAGCACACTGACTACCAGAGAGCAGTTTCTGCATTGAGCATCTGCCCCCGGTGGTCAATGCGCATCATAGTGACTGGTCGACCGGTCATTATTATTATAGTATTCTAGAGGCCTGTGTATGAATTTGTGCACAGGTGGGGTCCCTCGGCCTGGCCGGCAATTGGGGCCGATTGGGGCCATCTCGCCCAGTCAGGGGGAGGGACTGTGGGAGGCTGGCTGGCCAGGGGAGGTTGGCTGTGGGAGCACACTGACTACCAGGGAGCAGTTTCTGCATTGAGCATATGCCCCCGGTGGTCAATGCGCATCATAGTGACTGGTCGACCGGTCATTGGTCAACCAGTCATAATGGTCACTTAGGCTTTTATATATATACTAGAGCCCCAGTGCAAAAATTCATGCACAGGAGGGGGGTTCCTCAGCTTGGCCTGCACCCTCTCCAATCCAGGACCCCTTGGGGGATGTCCTACTGCCTCTCACAGTCTGGGACTGCTGACTCCTAACCTGCCTGCCTGCCTGATTGGCCCTAACCCCTCTGCCTGCCTGCCTCGTCACCCCTAACCACCTCTGCCTGCCTGATCGCCCCTAACTGCTCCCCTGCTGGCCTGATAGCCCCTAACTGCCTCTGCCTCACCCTGCACCCGGGACCCAGGTTTCCCTCCTTCTGGCTGGCCGCAGGCACTGAGGACCCGTGCTGGCTTTGCCTGGGCTCGCTGCAGCCACAGGAGACCGTGGGCGGGTGGCTTCACCCAGGCTGTAGCCGCAGGCGCTGGCACCTGGGACCACGGGGTGGGTGGCTTGTCCCTCTCCCAGGCCACAGGCACAGGCTTGTCCCTCTCCTGGGCCGCAGCCTATCTGGTCCCCATTCCTCTCTCCCCAGTGTTGAGTGTCTGAGCAGTTAAGGCATGACGGCGTGAGGGCATGATGATGTGAGGGCATGATAACCACTTGCATATTAGCTCTTTATTATATAGGACAGATTCTTTAGAATACACATTACTAAAAATTGACAACATATTACAGGCAGTGAGATTCCCAGGATTCAAATATCTCTTCCTTAAGTTTGAAGAGGTGATACATTGATTTTTGTAATAATATAAAGCAAGTAGATATGAGTCACCACGTGGCCCTCCAAATTTTTTTTTCCTAAATCTCATTCTAAATAATGAGGATTTAGAAGAAGCTATTGTTTTCTTATATTAAGCAAAATGATCAGTGTCAAAACTGTATAACAAACAGCAACCAATTTTGCCTCTCTTACAATTTGTATTAAGGCCACTTAATGAATAGCATACTCTCATTTAAGATTTGTCTTATTAGGATTTTTTTCTCTCCTAGATAAGAGTATATGTATAAGTAGTGAAAAAACTGAGCAGCCATGTGGGAACGTGATGTAGCAAATGGGAAGGGGTGTGAACTTTTAAGGAATTTAGATTCAGGTTGATGATAACATATGAAATCCAAGAAAATGTCGTGGTTATAGCCAAGCCCTTGGTTGACACTTACAGACTGTATGACACCTTCTAAAGAAATGTTGAAAATGTCTCCAGATACTGTCACGTCCTAGTTAGAAATAAAAAAGGTTGTGCTGTTATGTCTTTAATGAAAACGTAGGCAAAAGTTAGGTTCTGCTACACGGTGTCAAAGAAGGATTTTACTCTTAGATCATGTCTCAGGCCACCCTTTTGATGAGCTACAGGCAGAAGGTAAGATACTCTTCGGAAGTGAGAAGACTGGGCAATTCAGGAGGCTTATTGACTATGTATACAAAGCTGATCATTTAACTTTCTTAGTTAAAATTCTTTATCAACATTACCATTCTTTTAGGATAAAGTTAAAAATTATTCACCTAGGTAACCTTATAGGACTTTCTTTATACCCTAGCTTCTAACTCACAGAATCTTTCCATCTGTCTATCTGTTATATCCAACCCATTGCAAACAATACACACACACATATACACACACATAGGGGATGCAGCCACCTAAACTATGCTAGTATAATCTCCACAATGTGACATGTTTTTGTGTATGTTTGCTTTGTCACAAAAGATAACTCCTTTTCCTTGCTAACTCCTCGTCCTTCTAGCCTCCTCTCAGTTTACACCTATTTCAGGGAGTCTTTCCCAAACTATTTCCCCAAGTTTAATCTGCATTCAGTAGGCAGGCTTCTATAGGGCTTCAATAGCTTCTTGACTTTAACATGATTATTAAGCTCAGCAAACACTACCATAAATGTCCATCTACTAATTTGAATGCACTTTAAAAGTCTAGAGAAGAGATTATGTCCTAATAAATCAAACTTTGTCTTTATAGCCTCTGTGTCTAGCATAGAAAATGGCATGTGCTCAATGAACATATATGCTATAGAACTGCACTAAAATTTCAGTGGAAATGTTAAAAATGCATAGATAAAAATGGAAATTGAGATAGGATTTGATATCATAGAACAATAGTAGAGAAAATACTTAGACATTACAAAGAAGTTAATGAAAAAAATGCGTAAATGTTTAATATACCAAAACATAATATGTAGGAATTAAGAGAATTTAAGCTGTTGACATTTTTTGTACAGTAATGGAAACTCTCAATAAAATAAAAAAGCAACCTACCAAGTGGAATAAGGTATTTTCCATTGATACATCTGATAAAGGGTTAATACCCAAAATTTATAAAAAAACTCAAAAAAACTCACTAAGAAAACACAAATAATCCAATTAAAAAATGGGCAGAGGATCTGAATAGACACTTCTCTAAAGAAGAAATACAAATGGCCAATAAACAAGAAAAGATACTCAATGTCACTAATCATCAGAGAAATGCAAAACAAAACCACAATGAGATATTGCTTTACAACCATGGCTGCTATCAACCACACACACACACACACACACACACACACACACACACACACACACAATAACAGGTGTTAGTGAGTGTATACACAGGAAGGGTGATGGAGATACTTCCACATCCCCTGACTCTCCTCTTCTCCCCTCACTTTCTTCTAACCCTCACTTTGCACAGCAGCTCTCATGAAATTATTTGATTAGACTGCCACCTACAGGTGGCAAGAAAAGCCGAGTGGCACTTTTAGAACGTCTTTTTCAGGCATTGTGTTAAGAAAAGTACAAATTGGTAGTTAGAAAATAGCCATGGGATGTAAAGTACAGCATGGGGAATATAGTCAATAATATTGTAACAAACATATATATGGTGCCAGGCGGGTACTAGAAATATCAGGAGGAAAGGAAGACTTTGTAAAGTATATTATTGCCTAACCACTATGCCAATGGTCGGCAAACTCATTAGTCAACAGAACCAAATATCAACAATACTTCTTCAAAATAGACTCGCCCAGGCCAAAAACCGACTTCTGCGATTGGGCCACGAAGTTTCAATGGCACTGTTCTGTGCATGGGCCACGAAGTTTCCATCGCACTGTTCGTGCACACCCGCACGTGAAAGAGCCACACTCAAGGGGCCAAAGAGCCGCATGTGGCTCATGAGCCGCAGTTTGCCGACCACGGCACTATACTGTACATCTGAAACGAATATAAAATAATATATAATACAAAATGTAATTGAAAAATAAAAAATAATATCTAGAAGCAATAAGAAACTAATCAAAGAAATCTTGAATTCTTAATGTTTTAAATTGCAGTGTATTAAATAAATATTAATGGCCCTCTTTTTAAATTTCCCTATGCATTTATAACCAACAGTAAGAGATTTTTAAATGTTTTCAAGGGGGGGAAAGGGGGAATATATATAATACTTTCAACAATAAAGATAAGTTAAAAATTTTTTCAAAGTAAAAAATAATGAACATCAATGGCAAATGTGATTACATAGGTAGATATATATAGTGCTTGGCCAAAGTATCTTTATGTATCTGGAAGATATATTTTTGAAATTATAAATTTTATTCTTTAAAAGTATACAAAAATTTTATGTAGAGCAAAAAGAAAAATATCCTAGGATTTCTATATCCCATAGAGGCCTCTTTTTAGCATTTTAATATTTGTCCAACCTCTTCCCCCCTCCCCCCCCAAAAAAAATGTTTCCCTGTTTGTTGCATATTGTTTTCTTCTGCTTTTTTCAAAAGAAGAGTCTAGAAGTATATGCTATTTTGAATATAAGACTACAGATTACCATAAGTGTAAGCATGTTTTCATGCCAATTCATCTATATGATGTAAAAAGAAAAACTATATAGCTAAGAGTCTGAGAATTGAACCATCTGAAAAGAACATTTATTTGATTAAAAAGGTAGAGGGCTAGATGGATTATCCCTGTAGAATAATATTATAATCTCAGTCAAAGTAGTCAAATAATGATGTTGTAAAATATTTTAGAAAACAGGCAGCAAAGCAAAGTCCAATAGAAAATGTTTATTTGCTCAAAGCATGTAACATAGAATATTGTTGTCTTATTTTGCATAGGGTGTGGGTGTGGTCATCGTGTAGAACAGTTTTCAAACCAACCAGCCTGTAGTACAAAACCCAATCACCGTGCTAACACTGCAGCTTTCCAGCATCTTTCCAAATAACCGGATCAGAATCTCTGAGACTGGCTTCATGGGCTAGTGCCGTGGTCGTGGTCGGCAAACTGCGGCTCGTGAGCCACATGCTGCTCTTTGGCCCCTTGAGTGTGGCTCTTCCACAAAATACCACGTGCAGGCAGGCACTACAGTGCGATCGAAACTTCCTGGCCCCTGCGCAAAAGTCGGTATTTTGTGGAAGAGCCACACTGAAGGGGCCAAAGAGCCGCATGTGGCTCGTGAGCCTTTGCAGACCACTGGAGTGGAAAGAAACAGCAAGAAAGGCTTCCTGCTCCTCTGCTGTTATCATCTCCATCTGCATTTCTTTCCTTCTCACCTGAGAACATGTTTATTGCTTTTTTTAGAGAGAGAGTAAGGTGCAAGGGAGGAGGGAGCAGAGAGAGAGAAACATCCATAGGCCGCTTCCCTTCTTCTCCTTGATGGGGGATGGAACCCACAATCTAGGTATGTGCCTGGACCAGAAATCAAACACATAACATTTTTGGTGTACGGGGTTGAAGCTCCAACTAACTGAACCACCCAGCTGGGGCAGTTCTACCTGCATTTTAAACACCCACTGCAGGTGATTTTGATTCAGACGTCTGGTCTGCGTACCACGGGTAATAGACACAAAAGACTGAGAATGGTTTACTTTTACGGTAAAAAAAAAGAAAGAAAGAAAGAAAGCAAAGAAAAGAAATTTTACTTTGGGTTCGCTTCTTATCTAAGGAGAAAGGGCTAACAACATAGAGGCAACAGAGAAACCGTAGGAGATAGTAACCATGTCATCTTAGAGTTCACAAAAGCCCAGGAGTGAAACTCAGAGAAAAGCAAAAAATACACACTACTTACATTAAAGAACATTTTCAAAGTTCTGAGAGACATGAGATTGTACAGTTGTACCAGAAATTCTATAAAGAGTATAGTCAGAAAAATACCAGAGAATCTATGTTACTATAAACTTAATGTGAGATCCTGACCAAATTCATGAATCAGAAACCAAAGATAAAATCTTCATTGCTAAACGTGTCCTGGGCTCAGCTGTTTAAGGTTGAGAAGATGCAAAAGACCAAAGATGGGAACAATCTGAAGGAAATTTACAAAGACCTGGAACATTTGAAAGTTCTCAGGACAAAATAGCAAGAACTTTTAAGTAGAATAAGAAAGAGAACCAAACAAAATCAAAATCCAACACTGAGGACCTTGCACACAAATCTGATGAGATTATCAATCAACCAATCGATCACTTCTGAGGAATGAAGCTTTACCTGGCCCAAACATAGCCCATAATCTTTCCATAACAGAGAGCACTGAGTTCCAGCAGGAACTTGGAGACACTCAATTTAAAACATCGTCACTGTGCTAGACAAGTAACCACATACAGTCACAGGGCCTAATACAGAGGAGGCGCTTCATAGATCTTATCTACACTCGTAACTGTGGATGTTAAATACGGAAGTACTACCTTAGGCTGCCTCAAAGTAAAAATACTGCATTAATCTGGAATATGCGTAGCACCCAAAACATCCCAGGTGCTCCTCCACCCAGTGCTCCCAAAACCAGGTTAATCTCATCAAGTTACCTCCAGGGTGTATTTGAACACTGGTCTATAAATGTTTAGTTTCAGCCTCTCTGACTATTAACTGGTCTTTATTCCCGATAAGTAGCATTTCTTGGCTATGTTGCAGAAAACAATTGCTCAAAGCAATCCACACCCCTCAAGAAAGTTTGCAATTTATGACAAAATATGTCATGTTAAGCAACAAAACAGAGAAGATTTATTCATATTCTGTTTTTGGTTTCTTTTTTCTCCATCAAGGAAAATAATTTTCAAGCTGGCAAATCTAGAACAAACATCATTATGAGGAAATTGAAGTGCAAGATAGGTGCAGAGATAATAAGGGAGTACTTTACAGCTTTAAATTAATTCAAGCCTTCAGGCCCAGATAAATTATATCCCAGCATATTTAAATGACTTGCAGATCTGATCAAGGAACTACTGTAGCTAAATTCTAAGAAACTGCAGAGAAAAAAGAAGGACCCCAAAGTCTAGAGATGGGCAAATGTTATTCCCCCCTTTTTTTGGAGGTGGGTGTGTAGGTCAAAAGGGGAGGAAATAAATACTAAAAATTATAAACTTTATGTAAACCCTTGGTCAAATTCTTGGACAATGGTTAAGCAGTCCGTGGGTAGCTCCCCTGAATGTAAAACCACATCTGAATTTTTCAACATTGAATTCTCAAGGCCCTTAACAGGCACCTAACAAATTTTTATTGAATATTTAACTGACCATTGTGTTTGAAATCAGCATGGATTCACTGAGAAATAAACTTACAGGAGTTGCTTATTAACTCTCAGGCTCATTATTGGACTAGCAGAACAGACCAGATTATGCCGTGGAAAATAACCCAAATTGCGAAGTTTTAAATAAAGACTTACAGTTTGTTCACATTTCATGTCCTGTGGTGGGCTGTGGACTCTGCTCTGTGCCATCCTCACTTCAGAACTTAAGCTGCTGGAGCACACACCATCTGAGGCGGTGCCAACTGCAGAGGCAGAAAGGGCAGAAACCTGTGGGGAATGGTAAACACACTATACAGCTTCCACCTGGAAGGGATGCACGCCTGCACTCATTTGATTGGGCTAACAGGCAGGTGGTCATGCATACCTGAGGAAGGAAGGATAAACTCTCCTGTATCGGGAGGAGAAGCAGAAATACCTAGTTGAGCGGGGCCAGTGAGGTTCAATGGTTTAGCATTGACCCAGGAACCAAGAGGTCACCATTTGATTCCTGGTCTGGGCACCTGCCGGGGTTGAGGCTCGATCTCTAATAGGGGGTGTGCAGGAGGCAGCCAATTGATGATGTTTCTCTCATCAGTGTTTCTATCTCTCTATCCCTGACCCTTCCTCTTTCTCTAAAAATCAATAAAAACAAAATAAAAATGTTTTTAAATTATTAAATAAAACCTAGCTCAAAGTACCAAAGGCTACCATAGTTATCTGGAAAATGGAAATTGTAATAGATATCTCTTACAGTATTATCTGTTGTAATTATAACTATCCATTATTATAGCTGTCTTGTATTTTTTTATTGTTGACAGTATTACAGATGTCTCTCATTTCCCCCACTTTGCTCCCCTCCACCCAGACCCCTCTCCACCTGAGGCTTTCACCACATTATTGTCTGTGTCCATGGGCTATGCATATATGCATATATGCTCTTTGGAATGTCTCAGCCCTTTGTTTTCCTAAATCAATTTAAATCTAATGCTGATTCATCCGTCCTCAGGCTGGTGAGTAGTGATTTAATGCTAATCCTGACTTTGATGGGGTTGGAAGAAGAACAGCATTTACCTCCTTAAATTTGCATAAGTTTGCACAAGAATCCAAAGAACTGTCATCCTACCTTGAAAGTGCAGATAGATTCTCCACCCTTCCTTATATCATGGTCACAACTAAGAAATAAGTTGTCTAATTCCGAGTGATCCACTAGAAAACTGGCTTTTCTTGCTATTTCAGTGCACAGTTGTTTGGAGGGAGTATGGGATTGTTGTGAGGCTACAAGTTTTGACCAATTGTCCAACCTCCATGGCGGTACCTTTCAACTGCCCCTTCTGTCCTTTCCCTAGGTTATGACCCAGGAACACAATTCTCACCCTCATGCACACACATTCTTCTACAGTCGTAAGGCATCTTTTATTTTCATAGCTATGTC
>NW_006299705.1:10004064-10024629 GCF_000327345.1 Myotis davidii | reverse complement strand
TTTTGGGGGTCAGACAATTGATTCATATGCCTGTGAGCCCTTGCCAATGACTGCCTTTGGAAGACAACAGCTCTATACCAATGGAATCTTTAGGGGTAAGTCATTTTCATTTGGTTTGAGCAGGCATCCCTAGAGTTCTTATGGATTAATTTAAGAGAACTCTTCAGCCATATATATCCCTGCCAATAACTTAACATTGCTTAACTAAATTATTGTTTGAAGAATTCCATTTTGTTTTCTAAATTTATTATACTTATTAACTCTACAGAGAAACTTGAAATAAAAATTGACCTCAATTTATTATCAAACTAAAGGGTGACAAGCAATTTCAGTCTTAATAATCTGAGAAATAAGGGTCAAGAATCTATAAACTCCAAATCCTGATCATAGCTTTCAACCTTGCACCTCATATCCACTTTCTGACACTTGCTGAAAATGTCAACGACTCACTAAGTATCAGAACCAATAAATAGTGGAGAATAATTTTATTGAATTCCTTTTTAAAAAACTTTATTGTTGAAACTATTACATATGTCCCCCTTTTTCCCCCTCACACACCACCCACCCCCATACCTCAACCCCAGGTATTCACCACCCTGTTGTCTGGGTTATGCATATGTAATCATACAAGTTCTTTGGTTGATCACTTTCCACCCACCCACACACCCTCCCTCGCCTTCCCTCTGAGATTGCTTTTAAATGTTGCTTTCTTTATTTTTACCTTGTCTAGTTTGAGCATCATCATTGTTATTGATATGAATATAGCAGTTAAATAAAACTGATTGTTTCCCTGTTTATATGATTATCATTGGTGTGCTTTTTTTTCCAGGCTAAAGCCTCCTTTTATTTTATTTCATGCTATTAATGCAGAATCTCACTATAAATCAAATTTCAATACAAAATTCTATAACTGCAGCAATTGGAATAGCAAATTATGTACAAGGATACTCACTAGAGCATTATTTGGAAAATAGAAACTTATAATGTATGAATGAGAATTTCTTAAATACATTATAGTCTATCTATACCACAAAAGACTAAGTAACTATCTTAAAAGTGATGTAGGAGTATAGATATTAATTTGGAAAGATGCTTAATAAATGTGAAGAACATATTGCAGTATAACAAGAATTGTATGATCCCATTTATGTTATTAAAATATTTGTGTGCACACATTTATATTATAAATGCATAGATGAACTCTGGAGAGATAAATTAGAAATTGTGAACATTGTTAGTTCCTGAGGGTAGGGTTGGAAAACCTATTGGGAATGGGCATTTTTATTCCACCTTTGACCTTACTCTATGGTTGAATTTCTTGGATTACTATATGTTTATTGTAAAATAAAAATTTATATTTGACATTTCTCTATCCTCTCAAGGTTAACATTAGGTATTAATATGCAGTTCATAAATCCTGCAAGCAAGGTAACCCTGTTTTTAAACAATCAGAAATTTCTTTTAATATTTATCTTTTAAATAATTATTACAGTAAGCTATCCATAACCTAATAAAATAAATGAGGGGGAGGAGTAGAAAGGAGAGGGGGGGAGAAATGAATTAAAACTAAGGGTTAAGCATTTTGCTCTAGTTGTTAGAGATGGGTTGTTGATGAGCTCTGTGCTTTCCTGTATCCAAAGAAAAATGGGTAAAAGTTACCGGCTTTAAGAATAATCTAATGTTACCCTTGTGATGATGCCTAAAAATAACAGGGACATTTATATGTAACTCACATAGAAGACAAACATGATGATAGATGATAGAGAGACAGATATACTTTTTTGCACCTTGCTTTCTTGCTACAAAATACAATTATTTGGATAAAGAGAAAAGAAGAGAGAAAATACACACATATTTGTATATGGAGATTATCTCTGAAATTGGCAATAATGGTAGCTTCTAGAAAAAGAACAGCTGGCTAAGGGCTATGATGAGAGAGAAGCCTATTTTTCCTCTCTCTATATTTCTGCACATTTTGCATTTGCTGTTATAGAAATGTTCTGCTTTTCAGGAATGTTTTTTCATTAATTAATGTTTAAAAGAAAGAAAATAAATTCCAAGGAGGTGAATTTATGTCTTACTGCCAAATGCCAGATAGGAGTATAAAGACAAGTACAGACAGAGACTTCAGGCAAATTAACTGCACATTTGGAAATAATTTCTTCCTTGAAAAATGGTGATTGAATAAGAGTTCAGACAGAAAAGAGGGCGAGAGAGGAGAGAGAGTTCAGACGGGTACTTGTTATTGAAACAAGGTCTTTTTCCTGTGATTTTCTCGTGTTCCTCTCTCAGCTCTTGTTTTCTGTAGCAGCCTTTACAGACGGCAGGTGGGAACTCTCATGCCCTTCGGCTGAAGCTGGCTGTATTTGTGCAACTTAGCCTGCATGGGAGATTTGAGAGCCTGCAGCAATTTTTAAGGCTGGGAATTCCAAAGATGAAAGTGTTTCTTTGTAAGTGAGAAAGCACATGTAAACCCCAAGGGTCAACACCGTTGACTGCCTTTGAACCAAGCAACTACCAAGCTAGCTAAGGGGTTAGGTGTGCATTGCTGTCCCTAATTACATGTGGCACAGCGAAGGCTCTGATTTTCCTAGGTATCTCACAAGAGTGTTCCACGGGAGTTTCACTGGAGGAGGGATGAGATTGAGTATGTGCAACTAAGCTTCAGGGCCAGGAGTGACTTCTGTCCTCTCCCCATTTTCTGGAGATTTAACGCCTTTGAGCATCTGTGAAAGCTGGTGCCTACAGGTTCTTTCTGGCAATGTCATAACCCATTTCACTTTATTGGGATGTCTAATCTTGTGGGTGTAAGGTAGAAACTAGATTACAGCAGATTCCAATTCTCCCCCCAGTACACTGGTGATGTCTAAATTGAATTAAGACCCTAGCCCTAGGAGGATGTATGGCAGTGAGGCATTCATACATACACGGTGTCTTCAATCTAATAGGGATACTGTTTTCTGTTCCACATAGCTTGGTATATCCACATAGCAAGCATCTTTTGGACCATACACACATACAAACAAAGAGGTTGCAATAGGCTGTCCAACTATGCCTACCACTCCCTTCATTGTTTTCCTCTAGGGCAAGAAACAATAGGTCTCAACATACAGTTTTTCCTGTTGGCTTTCAGACCCTTTTATGTGTATTTTTGGACTTCAAGTTATGTAACTTCCCTAGGTCTGACCTTCAGACCCATGCATACATTTTCCCCAACTCTCTTTCTCTTCCTTTCTTTATGGTTCTGAGAGGTGGCAGTGTATGCCACCCCAAAACATGGCATTTGGCATAACAGTTATTTTGAACCCTTGAAAAGCAGCATGTATAAGAATGTCCTTTATGTCCTAAAAGCAGGAGAGAAAACTTCCACATGAAAGATGGCCTCCCTATACCAGGAGGGAAGAAACATTCTTATGTTAAGACTAGAGGCCCGGTGCATGAAATTCATGCATAGAGGGGAGGGGCGGTCCTTCAGCCCTGCTTGCACCCTTTCACAATCCAGGACTGCTGGCTCCTAACCACTTGCCTGCCGGCCTGCTTGATTGTCCCTAACCACTCTGCTTGCCTGCCTCATTGCCCCTAACCACCTCTGCTTACCTGCTTGATCACCCCAACTGCCTCTGCCTGCCTGCGTGATCGCCCCTCATATTACACTTTTATTATTATAGATAGTTGCCTTGCTCCAAGCTGTAAGGACCTGCTTGTTATAGAGACAGACAAGTTTTAATTTTTACTCTTGATTACGGCAATTAACTAACACAGATGGCCACCAAAAAGGTGACTTACCTAAGGGTGTATAGCAAACGGTGCTGTTAAGTCCTCTTCTGTGAAAACATGCATGTCATGCATTGTATCTGCCTGGGTACATAAAAGAGTGAAGTTTCTGTCTTTGCAATCATATGAGCAAATTGTGTGAGACCCCAGCCCAGTTTGGTTTGGTGCTCACAGAATAATAGAGGTCTTTTTTCTTCTTTTCTTTCTTTTTTCTTTATTTTTCTTTGCTCCATTGGTGGAGATTTCCTAGAAGTTGCAGATATCTTCCTTTTAATTTTTCCTCGACACTCTGACTTTACTTATGTCTCTCATCTTTGCTTTCCCTCCATCCCCCACCCGCAACAGTAACTTGCTCCAGACTCACTCCACTCGAGTGTCTAAAAGATTGTGCAATGCGTCCACCACCAGAACCACGATTCCCAGCATTCCTGGTGCTCCCCATGCTCTTGGCTTCCACTTCTGGTCCAGGGGCTGCAGAAACCAAAGGACTGGGAACTCCAGCCAACCCCCACCCCCTCCACCTGGTAGGGCTGAAAGGACTGGGGACTCAAGCGGGGCTGAGGGGACTGGGTGCCACCATCTTGTGGCTATGGGTGCCGCCATCTTTATGACAGTGTGAGGGTCAATTTGCATATCCCCTCTTTATTAGATAGGATGGGGACTTGAGGCTGCGATAATGCTGTACAAACAGACTTTGTTAAACTACTTGTATCTTCCTTTAGCCTCCCCCTATATTTTAATTACTTTTTCACCTTCTTTGCCCCTCTTCATTCAACCTAGTACAAAAACATTTAGATCTTGCCACTTTTGTGGTTCTTCATTTTCTTATGGGGGCTTCCACATAAAATTTATATTAGACGAGATCGGGCGCGTTCAGGGTGGTATGGCCGTAGACTAAAATTTATATTAAATAAAAATCTATATTTTTCTCATGTCAATCTGTCTTTTTTATTTTTCAATTACAGCTGACATACAATGCTATGTAGTTTCAGGTATACAGTATAGTCATCAGACATTTATGTCTTACAAAGTGATCGCCCCTATAAGTCTAATACCCACCTGTTACCATGTATACTTATTACAATGTTATTGACGATATTCCCTGCACTGTACTTTACATCACTATGACAATTTTAATAACTGGCAATTTGTACTTCTAAACCTTCCACATTTTTCACCCATCCCCCCAACCCCCTTCCCATCTGGCAACCATCACTTTGCTCTCTATCTCTCTGAGTTTGTTTCTGCCAATTTAATTCTCAGGCCCAGCAGGAGACCCGATGAGGACTGATGTTTTGCCTCCTCTCCCGCTTCCTCTCCCCTCCCATCAAAATACAATGGCCTGATCACTCATTTCTTCAGTGTCAGATTTTTGTGAAAAAGCCATGTACCTTAATGCATAGCTAAAATTCTAATATATGTGCTAATGTTATGCCTTCTTATACAGCATATTTGCATTTAAATAGAGTTGTGTGGAGATTTAATGATTTAACCCAAAGGGATTAGAATGTCTCACACTTGTATAGCACTTGGTAGATTATTTCAAAGAGCTTTTCACAATCAAGTTTTCTTATGAACCTCCAAGTCACCCTGAGGCAGAGAGTAGGCATTTTAATTTACCTGCTCATTGCTGACTACTTGAGGCTCTGAGAAGTTTAGTAGCCACCTTGGAATCACACAGTCAATAGTGAGATATTCACGGAGGTCTAGTGACTCCTATTGTTTCGCATTCTTTCTACAACTTCTGACACTTCCAGAAATAGCCGTAAATTGTGTGTGTGTGGGAGTCACCCACCAATCATGGCATGAATGTGCCAGTGGTTCCATCTGCTTCTAGGGCTGGTGGCATTCAAGGGATGCAGCTACAGATTACATGTGGAACTTCTAACCTGTAAGGACATGTAGGGTGGAGAGAAAATATTAAAACTTTTGGTCAAACAATGGATGAAACCACTTGACTGGTTGACAGAATATCACAATAATTTTCTTAAAATTTTAATGACTAAATTGTACCAGAATTACCCAGGGATGCGTTTGGATGTTCTGTTAAAAATGCAGATTAATGGGCCATCACTCCTATTTACTAACTCAGAAATAGAAACTCTGATGCACAAGTCTTTTTGAAAAATCTTAAATTATCCCATCTTTCCTGAGTATAGATGTATGTCACCTTCATCCTAAAATTCTCCAATGTTTTCTATGATCACAGAGAGGCTAACTTTTTTGTCATGTCATTCGAAGCTTCCTAGTTCCTTACTATGCCTCTTCACTTTGATCCCTATATACAGTGGAACCTCAGTTCTCAAACTTAATTCGTTCCAGAAGGCTGTTTGAGAAGTGATTTGTTTGAAAAATCAAATAATTTTTCCCCATTAGAAGCAATGTAAATGGAGTTAATTCATTTTAGACCCCCAAATGATTCCCTGTTTTATTTTTATTTTTTTAAATATATTTTATTGATTTTTTACAGAGAGGAAGGTAGAGAGATAGAGAGTCAGAAACACCGATGAGAGAGAAACATCAATCAGCTGCCTCCTGCACATCTCCTACTGGGGATGTGCCCCCAACCCAGGTACATGCCCTTGACCGGAATCGAACCTGGGACCTTTCAGTCCGCAGGCCGACGCTCTATCCACTGAGCCAAACCGGTTTCAGCGATTCCCTGTTTTAACCTTAAATATATACATACATGTCTAATGTACTGTTTAATATACAAAGATTTCTTTTCCTAAATTTATTGAACCACCCTCTACTAGCTGTAAATGAATCACTTTCAGACTTATTCCAGATGTATTTTTTTTTTAATTTCTTTATTGGTTAAGGTATTACAAATGTGTCCTCATCCCCCCATTTTTTAGGAAGTTAGCATGTGGCATCTTATCTTTTCAACAGTTGGTGGCCTCATCTGAAATGCTGTCACCTGCTAACTGCTTTTTGTTTATTCAACAACAGTTTTTCTTCCTCTTAAATAGCCTGTGATCATTGTTTCTTTCACACCTTCAGCAACATTATCACTCTTAATGGCCCCTATATGTTTTAAAATTGTATCAGTCATCCATTTTCCTAGCAACAAAAGCAAAAACAAACAACAACAACAACAAAACCCCACACAAAAATATTCACAGCACAATTTCCTGAGATGTTAGCAAGGTAAGTTTTAGTAGTAAACTGACTTTACTAGCCATGCCCTTTGTTTGTGGCCTGAGAGACACTTTTTGTCATGCTGATGCATCAGCATGAAAAGGTTGTCAGGTGGAGAACCTAAGTTAAAATGGAGACATTTTTTTCTGAAAATAACTTGGTCGAGAACCGAATTGTTCCAGATGGGAGACTTTGAGAACCGAGATTTGACTGTTTTTCTTCAGTTTCGCCCCCACAGGGCTTTTCCAACCATGAGTTGCCATTACTTTCAACACCCAATGGGATAAACATATTTTTTGATCAACTGAGATTTCCTCCATCGGAACTCACACCACCATTTTGGTTTTTCTTTTTTAAAAAACATTTTATCCATTATTTTAAAATTACATAGCTCAATGGCATTAAGTACATTCACATTGTGCAATCATCACCACCATCTCCAGATGTCTTTTAATCTTGCAAAACAGAAACTCTGTATCTGAAATAGGAATTTTTAGGGGTGAAATTGGCAGGTTTAGGGAATCTTTAAAATTAAGGGGGTCCGTGGAAAAAGCACAGGCTGCAGAACTGCAAAAGGTTACATTTCCATAAGATAAGGGAACTGGAAGTAGCAAAAGGTACACATTTACAGAATAAAGGGAAGGAGGGAGAAAGCCCAGAGGGAATGAGGGAGGAGGGCCTCACATGCCCCACGTGAGGTTTTGACCTTTTAGCTCAGGAGTTACTATAGTGACTAAATCAAAGGGGAAGAGCAACCAGAGGGGATACCAAGGCACAAAAAACTGCAGCCTTTATATTGCAGCCTTTATAAACTGGGGGAAAAAGGACTGTATTTTTTTTTTTTTTTATAATAAAAGGGACTCCTTCCCCCTCCCCACGTGGGAGTCTGTGCTTGTTCTTCAGTGAATTTCCACCTTTGCGATATCACCTTCCATCCGTGCTATACCATCTGTCCGACTCTCTTGGACAAAGAGCCTGGAGAAGCCATTTTGCCCAGGGGAACACCACGTGTTCCAGTCCAAAAATCCCGTATCATAATCATTAAGTAATAACTTCCCATCCCCCTTCTCCCCAGCTTCTGGCAAACACCATTCTACTTTCTCTCTCTATGAGTTTGACCACTTAGGTAGCTCATATAAGTGGAACCATATATTATACGGCTTATTTCCCTGAGCATAATGTTCTCAGGTTTAACCCATGCTGTTGCCTGGGTCAGAATTCCCTTCCTTTTTATATTAAAAAAAACATTTTTCAATTGCAGTTGATGTTCAATATTAAATTAGTTTCAGGTATACAACTCCTGATTAGCTATTCATATACCTTACAAAGTGTTTACCTCAATGTCTAGTACCCACCTGACACCATAAATAGTATTACAATATTATTGTCTACATTCCCTACGCTGTGCTTTATATCACCATGACTATTTTTGTAGCTGGTAATTTGTACTTCTTAACCCCTTTCACCTTATTACCCATCCCCCCAACTCCATTCCTATCTGATAACCATTAACTTGTTCTTTGTAACTACCAGTATGAGTTTGTTTCATTTGTTCATTTATTTTTAGATTCCACATAGAAACGAAATAATGTTTTTTATCTTTCTGTGTCTGACTTATTTCACTTAGAATAATATCCCTAGGCCCATCCATGTT
Organism: Myotis davidii; assembly: GCF_000327345.1. Taxonomy (NCBI): domain Eukaryota; kingdom Metazoa; phylum Chordata; class Mammalia; order Chiroptera; family Vespertilionidae; genus Myotis; species Myotis davidii. Next base: position 10,016,060 of record NW_006299705.1, on the reverse strand, counting down.
GTCACAAATGATAAGATTTCATTCTTTTTCATGGATGAGTAATATACAATGGTACATATGTTCCATATCTTCTTTGTTCATTTGTCTCTTGATGGACATGTAGGTTGCTTCCATATCTTGGATATTATAAATAATGCTGCAATGAACATAGGGGTGCATATATCCTTTCAAATTAGTATTTTAAATTTCTTCAAATAAATAATCACAAGTAAGACCGGTGGGTCATATGTTAGTTCTGTTTTTAATTTTTTGAGGAAACTCCACACTGCTTTCCACAGCGGTTGCACCAATCTGCATTCCCACAAATAGTGTAGGTTTCCCTTTTCTCTACAATGTGGTTCTCAACCTTCCTAATGCTGCGACCCTTTAATACAGTTCCTCATGTTGTGGTGACTCCCAACCATAAAATTATTTTCGTTGCTACTTCATAACTGTAAATTTGCTACTGTTATGCATCGTAATGTAAATATCTGATATGCAGCATGTATTTTCATTGTTACAAATTGAACATAATTAAAACATAGTGATTAATCACAAAAACAATATGTAATTATATATGTGTTTTCTGATTGTCTTAGGCAACCCCTGTGAAAGGGTCGTTCGACCCCCAAAGGGGTCGCAATCCACAGGTTGAGGACCGCTGCTCTACATCCATGCCAACACTTTTTTTTTTATTGATGCTATCCATCTGACTGGTATAAGGTGATATCTCTTTGTGGGTTTGACTTGTATTGCCCTGACGACTAATAATGTTGAGCATCTTTTCATAAATCTATTGGCCATCTGTATGTCCTCTTTGAAGAAATGTCTGTTTAGGTCGAACTTTTTAGTGTGATGTAGTCCCATTTGCTCATTATTTTCTTTAGTTTCCCTTGCCCGAGTAGACATTTTCAAAATAAAATATTGGTAGGAGCAATGTCAAAGAATTTACTGCCTATGTTTTCTGGTTTGGGGTCTAACATTTAAGTTTTTAATCAATTTTGAGTTTATTTTTACATGTGGTGTAAGAATTTTTTGTGCATGTTCCCCAAGGCCATTATTTAAAAAGACTGTTGGTACCCCGTTGTATATTCTGGCCTCCTTTTTCATAGATTAGTTGACCATATAGGCACGGGTTCATTTCTGGTTCTCTATTCTGTTCCATTATTCTATGTGTCTTTTTTTATGCTAGTACCATGTTGTTTTCATTGCTATAACCTTATAGTATAGTGTGATCTCAGGCATCTTTGATATTGCTTAGCCCACAGGTTTGCACAGAGAAATAATCAAGATATACTGAATACATGGTTTCAAATCATCTTTTTGTCCATGTAGCTACCATCATAGCTTTGTTTGCTGGAAGGCAAACTAAAGTTGGCAGGTCGAATAGGAAGAAAATTACAATGCTTTCTTTTATCCCTAGGAAGATATATGCCTCTACATGAAATAAAGATAAACCTACATATTCAGAGCCTCTAGATTCACAGAGCATCTTTTTGTTGAAGGGAATAAAAGGGGGCTTACTAGAAGAAATTCATGGGGATTATTAAAATATTTTCAAGTGAAAGTGAACCCATTCTGGAAATAGAGAAAACAGCATAAAAATATTAAATGTGTAAAGGTTCTTGATTACTGTATGTATTAAAGACTAATGATATTAGTTGTTATATCATAGCGGTAAACAATTGGGGCTTTCAAGTTCTGAATTCATTTATTTAGAAGATGAGACAAATGGTGCCGCACTGTCACTACCATTTGAACAGAAGGCAGTAGCTTCTAATATTATATGCTAGAAGCTGTTTTAATCATGTATAGCAGGTGAAAGAGCAAATGGCCTTTGCAGGAATGAGGGGAGAACTAAATAAATCAAATGAGTTGTCTTTTTTGTCTGACAGGACAAATTTTATGCTGTGTTTAGGTTGTGCCTGTACAAGAATGTACAAATAATGTCAACCATGATTGTTAATTTACAAAAGAATTTCTATTACTCAGTTTCTCAGTATTATAAATCTATTACCACTCTTGCTCTCATATACTTTTTTCAACATTTGCTGAGACATACATAGAAATATTTTGTTCTGGGAAAGGTCACCTCATTTTGACTAATAGTATACTGGCATTGTAAAAATTATTTAGTGTCTACACAGTACCAAATTGACTGTCAGTTTCAGGCAAGGTAATTAAGTAAGTCTAATGTTTATAGTCAAAGAGTTAAAAGGAGGAGGTAGTTTTTCAGAAACCTTTGGATATAATGTAATATGTATGTGACTTAGGATATTTCATCTCTCCAATTTCTTTTGAATCCAGCTTATCATACTTAATGCAGGGGTTATTGTTCCAACATCTAGAAGGGTTCAACAATCTGGAGAAGGGCTGTGTGTAACTTAATAAAGAGTCCAAAGACAAAACATAATTTGAAAGGCATATAGGGAGTCAGAGGAGCCTAGCTAAAGAAACTAACATCTCCTTGTCTCAGGACCCCTTGCTTTTTATTAACACAAATTGTCCTAAGGCAAGGTGGAGATATACACTTCAAAGGGTAGGTTTAGGTACAGAATCCATTGTCAGGTTGGAAGAATTTGCCTATGGCTGTTCAGGTGTTTGGCCAGTAGGAGGCAATAACATGTAGATTAAGATGCCCAGAGCTGTCTGGCAGCAAGCAATCATCCTTTTCAGGTTTGGGGAAATGCCTTTAGACATTCCCAACAGGTGATAACATATGTAACTCAGCCCTTGTTGAGTCCCCAAGTTCCATCAACCTTTCGATGAAACTCTTGGAATTATGACATGCAGGAACTGCCTTCCGGCACATATTCTTTGTTATTTTGAAGTCTTTTTTGTCTCCATTCTCTTCAGCTGCTGTAACTGGAGTCCAAATTTGACTGCCTGCTGCTACAAAAGCCAACTCATGAGACAGATGCTGGTGAAAAAGGAATGAGGTTTATTCAAATGCTGGTCACCTGAGAAGATGAGGGACTCTTGTCACAAAGCCCATTTCAAAATCTCAGTGCAGACAAAGGTTTTTATAAGGAGGGAGAGAGAAAGCAGAACAAAGAGATGAAGGAGAGGGGATTGAAAAGTTCTCTACATGCAGTCCAGCCCAGTCCATTTCTATAAGGATCTTGAAATTGGTCAAGTGATGGTCTGGTGTGTGTCATCCTGGTCTTCATCATCCTGGTTGTACATTATCCTTGTTATAAAGTTGCAGGTCAGCAAATCTCCTGGAACTGGGATGACTGAAGGTTGGAGTCTGTATCTTTTGAAGTTAGTTCCTAGGATGAGATAACTTGAAATCATTTTCAAGGTCCACCATTTCTTACTTCTTTTCATTCAGGTCAAGTCCTCTCTTCTTCCTAAATCTCCATTTTCCAGCTAATGAAAATAGGATTCTACCAAGTCTCCTACCTACCTACTCCAGGACTTCTGTGAGAATCAAATGAGATAAGGCATGGGAAATGCCTCACAGACATTTGGCTAAAGTGTAAAATGTTTCCACCTGGCTATAAAGCAAGTCATGTTCCTGGGCTGAAGAAACTCCAAGGAGGCTCACCACTAAGGAGAGGGAGCCAGATGTTGCTACATGACATCATTACCCGGCACCCACAGCCACCATTTCCAGGCTGGGCTGGGCTGTGGGCCACATTTTGTACCATAGGGTCTCGGCAAATCAGCTGCAATTTGGTGGGGTGTTGTTCTGGGGTGGTGGCGGGGCCTGTGTCCCACTTGGGGGAAGCCAAGTGTTGCTTTGTCAGTGCCAGGTCTGCAGTGCCATTTCTCTGTAAATGGCCACTGAATGTCACAGCACTCCTGCATTGAGCGTCTGCCCCCTGGTGGTCAGTGTGCACCATAGTAACCGGTCAGATAGTTGGACACTTAGCATATTAGCCTTTTATATATATAGATTCTGTTTCTCTACAAGCTACATATTATTCAGAGTCAGCATTTACAGACACAATACAAAAAGAGTGGTGTGGTGGGTTATAATCCCTCACTGTCAATTTTTCTTACATTTTCATAGAAGTTAGGAGGTTGTTGCCACAATATTTCAGAAAACTAGAAAAATTCAGGATCTAGTCTACTAGTTTAAAGCTGAAAAATAAAATTTTACAATTAACTGAACTAGAATCTAATATTTACAACTATGTGTTATAGATTCTATAAAAACACAATTTCCCCCTTAAACCACCCTCATTTTAATTAAATAGCCAAATTAAGACCAATGCATTTATGTATTAAGTCCAATTTTAATTTGGCCTGATAATTTGCATAAACACAACGGTCATGGTAATTGATCATATAGGCTTTCTTAAGTCTGCCTTGCTAGAATCTCACAAGAAATTTTCTGATTGAACTTTAACAAGCCCCTCAAGACAAAGAAGCCAAAGGACACAGTTGCCATAAGGCTTTGCCTGCAATACCTATACGATTTGGTATATTCCTTAAGTTCTTGAGCTCCCCAAAATGTCTTGAGGTTCCTTTCTTCCATATTCTGGGAAAGTAACCTTCATCCCTTACCTGGAAAGGCTGCCATGAATCATGTAAATAAACAGGCCATTTCTCCATGGGGCTTTATCAGCTTCCAAGTCAGTTTTTATTCCTTAAATCTTCTTGCTAATATCCAGAGTCTATGCATGTGTTTCCCAAACATGACATTCCAGTCAAACTCCTGGTTAATAAAACCACAATTGGGAACTGGCTTGATGTGTCTTATTGTGAAGAAATCAGATTTCTATTGAATTTATGCAAAAAAAAACATATTGCTATGAAACATATTGCTATTTAAAATCTGGAGGGATCAAGTAGAGAGAAAAATATAGATGCTTTAATATTGTTTATCAAGGCACAATTTGCCAAATTGCTCTAATAAAACAAACAAGTTTTCTTATATCTGGGGGAAAAAGATTTAACAGTCAACAATATTTTGCCCTGACCAGTGTGGCTCAGTTGGTTGAGCGTCATCCCATTCACTGAAGGGTCGTTTGTTTCTTTCCAGGTCAGGCCACATGCCCCGATTGCAGGTTTGGTCCCAGTCAGGGTGCATATTGGAGGAGGAATATCTGGCTTGGGAAATATCTGGCATGGGCACTCCAGTGGCTTCCATTTAAAAGTACCATTTTTATCTTTCACATTGAGGAGGAACAGTGACCCCTGCTGCTCCCACAGTCTGCACAGGGTTTTGGGGTTGCAATAATATCACTATTGTTCCCAGGACTTCTTCTTCAGGCCTCTAGGAGGAGGATTTAGAGTGTTTAAATGACCTATTTTCTCACATTTTTATTTTATTTTTTTAGTTTTACTGTCTGGAAGAGTAATTTAGATCCTTCTGAATAGAATTCTTATGATGTAACAACATGAAAGCTTATACACACCAGTCAGCTAAATTGCAACCTATGGGAGTCTCTGATGGAAACAAAAGCCTCCCATTTCAAAACAGAAATAAAAACAACATCTAAAGCAAAGACAAAGTTCAAACAAATCAGTACACTCAAACTAAGTCCTAGCAATAATATTGCATGCTAAAAATACAACTATTACGATACTTCACAAAACACAAACAACAAGAAAAGCAAATATCCAAAAATCCAAATACCCAAACCAAAAGAGCACTCTAACCAAATCAATCCACATCAGGGAACTGCGATTGTTAGTCACTGAGCCATGCCCTGCAGTGCCTTGCTGTGCCTATTGATTCCTAAGGAATTCCAAAGGGTTCAAAGAACCCAAATGGCAGGGCAGGGGCTCCTGGTTGTGCACACCAGAGATTTACCCAGTTTGGGAGTCTGTCAAGTCCCCAAAGACCCTAGCTGGTCTCTGAGTAAAACCACTCAGCAGCTGCTATGGACTCCCAGTTATTTCAAAAAGAACCCCTTTCAAAAGTCCAGGGACTTACAGAGGGGTGGGGGTGAGGCACTTGCTCTATCAGGTAGTCAAAACTGTAACTAGAACCAAAGTTCAACTACTGCCAGGAAACCAAACTCATGAGACAGATGCTGGTGAAAACGAAGCACATAACTATACTGTCAAAATAACGATAACCATCTACCACCTCTCTATATAAAAGGCTAGGATGCAAAGTCGCCCCTTGGGAGTTCAACTGGGAGACTGGGAGTTCAATCTCTCGCTATGAGGTGTGCTGATCACCAGAGGGCAGCATAGAACGTAGGGAGTAGAGGCCCTACCCATGCACAATTTTTGTGCACTGGGCCTCTAGTTTCTCTATATAAAAGCCTACTATGCAAATTGTCCCCTTGGGAGTTTGATCAGGAGACTGGGAGTTTGATCACTCACTATGACGTGTACTGACCACCAGTGGGTGGCATGAAATGAAGAGAGGCCCCAGCTGGCAGCTGGCAGCTGAGAAAGGGAGGTCCTGGCTGGCAGCTGGAAGGCCCCAATTAGCTCTGTTTGCCAGCCAGGCCTAGGGATCCTACCCATGCACAAATTTTGTGCACCAGGCTTCTAGTAAGTACATAAATGTGTAACACTAGCAAATTGTATGAGGATACAATGATATAATGAAGTATTAAACATTAAAACAAATACTTGTTTGTTAAAATTTTGATTAACTTTAGTGTAAATTTCCACTATAATATAATTGGCATGAAGACAGATTTCTGTCTGTCTTGTTCAGCACTGGATTGCAAGACCTAGAAAAATGTTTGGCACACATAGACTATTGGTAACTATTTATTGAATCAATAAGTGAGTAATTAACAGTGATTTCATTAATGGAGGAGAGAATAAAGAAGAAAATCCCCTCTGGTTATTTGTGACAACTGTTCACCACAGTGAGTGAAGAATTCGCATTAGGAATATATGTGTGCCACCATATGTAAGGTTTAATGGCTTCAATTATTTACTTACTTCCCTTACTAATAAAGCACAAACATCTCTGGGTCAAAGAATCAGTGGCAGAATATATTTCTCCTGTTAGTAGCCTCCAGTCCTATTTCTCCAATTTTAAATTAAGTGTCCTCCATGCTTAACAAATACTTGTCAAATGGGTGAATAAAAAATTTAATACTTTAATGAGGTTTCTGATAAAATATGTAGCCAAGTTTTCTCAATAAATAGTGTCTTAAGATTTCTTATCTAGAATTAGTTTTCTTGTTATTTTAATCAATTATATTTTTACTAGGAGGGGATAAAAATATTCAAAAGTACCTTCTGAAATTAAAGGAAGTCTAAAAACACAATCTGAAATAATCTTATGATGAATATATATATTATTTTTATTTTTTTCCAAGAAAGAAAAATGCTCTTGATTTATCGATCCTGGGGTCTGGTGATTCTCCTCCAACTCTATAACTCCTCATCTCTTCTATGCCTCCTCTGCATTTCACCTCTTTCATGTAAGGGATAATATTCATTTTTTCTCCTTTAATGAGCTCATCTACTCTTACAATGTAACAAAGAATTACTTAAGTTTATATCACCCACACACCCACACATATTCACACAAACTATATCATCAGTTCTGATCCTTTTCCTATGTCTGGGTCTGTATTTTTACTTGCACAATACCACAATACCTCAAATATGTCTAAAATCAAGTTCCAAATAAAATTCCAAAACAGTTCCATTATGAACAGAATTTATTATCTCTTTCAATGATTTAATTTTCTTAGTCTCTCAAGCTTAAAACCACATTATCACCTTTATCTCCTCGATCCGTTTTGCCATTCACCTGCAATTAATCACTAAACCCCACTGGTTTGACTTCCCTAATCTCTTGAATAGGTCTCTTCTGTTCCATTCTCATGATCCCTTCTCTCATTATCTCTCAGCGGAACTATCAAAATTGCCTCTTAATTGGTCTTCAGACTTTCTCTACTCTAATTTTATCTCTTGCTACAGATTAATCTTCCTAATGCACAACTCTAAATACATTACCTTTATAGCCACAAAACCCAGTAGCTCCCCATTACTTAGAGGAATAAATGTAAACTATTTCGTTTGTCATTGATGACCTTTGAATCTCCCATAACATGCAGTTTCCAGCCAAAGCAAGTTACTTCCCATTTCCCAAGTAAACTCCAATTTTCTGCTTCTGTTTCTTTGACTATGTATGAATCTCTTCATCTGAAATGTTTCCTTTCCACAGAACTCTTCTCATCCTTGTCCATAAAAATACCCTCATCCCTCAAGATACTGCACAAATGCCACAGCCTTCTTACTCATGCTTTCATCATATTGCCGCCTCTCTATTTTCTGAATATCAATAACATTTTGTTAGTACTTCTCACAGAACAATTAACATAAGTGAGTTTATATGGTGACTATTTGTATACTTATTGGCTCTCCCCTTTAGAAAAGAAGCCATGTTTAAATCTATTCATATCCTTTTATTCTGCACTAACTAAACATGGCACAGTATTTTGTATACTGTAAAGCTACATAAGTATATGTTCCATTAACTTTAAGGGCCCTTTGCTGTAATTCTGAAAACAATCAGCTATACCCCTTCTATGCTGATATGGTACTATGCTGACATCAGCTAGGTGTCACCTTGGGGTTACTGGCTCAGAGAAAGACATTAGCATCATCATGTATGGCAAGTTGATCATGAAAACGTAAAAAATTGAAACCTTGTTTTCTGCTTTCTTTATGTACATCATAAAGAAGCTAATAGAATGCTGATCATGTTTTGACTAATACATTCTTCCTAAAGGAATGATTTATGTAAACCACAATATTTGTATCCAAAATCCCTCAATAATAATAAAGGATTCATTATTTTGAAATCAGTCAAAGTCTTCAAATAGCCACATTTGTTTTTCAACCCTCTAAGGAGAAACAATGAAAGTCGTAACAAAACAAACTAATTTCAGCAACTAAATTCTTATAAATAACTTGTGGGCAGTAAGTATACAGGAGCCCACATTGCTGACATTTATCTACTAGTTCTCTGTCTTGGGCTACTCTGCAACATGTGAGGTGTCTGTCTACCGTGTTTCATAAAGCAAATAAGTAATTTAGACATTTTAGGTTGTCAAAAGCAGAAGTTCATACTAAAAGCATTTTTAAATAAGAGAGTTAAAGTGATATCACACATTACAGATTCCTTGAATTCAAGTCACAATGTCACTAAATAATTTAAACTACAAAAAGCTCTTGTTTCTTCTCAAATAGTACAGATGGCTGAACTACATGATAATTATAGGCCCTTCCTATTTTCTTTTGCTTACGGAGAAATAGACAATGACCTTGTAAATTAGAAACATAATTTCAGATAAGTGCTGTGTAGAAAATAGAGCTAAAAGAGTGACTAAGAGTGAGGAAGTGGCATTTAAGCTGAAACTAGGTGTATGAAAATGAGGGAGAAAGTGTGATAGGCAGAGAGAACAGAAAATGCAAAAACCTCAAGGCAGGAGAAAGGCCACTATGAGTGTTGGGATAGTGATAAGGAAATGATAATGGGGAGGTGGGTCTATGGTAAAGTTTGGGCTTGAGTCTACTAGTAAGTCTATTGATAAAGGGAAGCCATTGATAGGTTTGATGCTGAAAAGTGAAATGATCTGATTTATATTTTAAGATGATTTCTGGTAGTGTTATCTGGGGAATAGACTGTAGGGAAGCAAAAGTAGAGACAGGAAAGGCAGAAGGGCTGGGATGGTAATATAGACTAGGGCTTCAGCCATGCGGCAATGGTGAGAAACATTCTGTTTACGAATATATTTAGGAGAAAGACAAAAAACAAGATGTGCTAATAGATTAGAGGTGGGTGTGAGGAAAAAAGAGGGCTAAAAATGCTTAGTTATCGATCCAATCAACTACATGGTTTAATCTATAGATTTAGCTTAATATATGGGCTTGGTTGTTGGTAATTTGCAACAATTCAGTTGTACATGTGGCTGGATTTCAGTGGAAATGTCAAGGTTGCAAATGGACATTTGGGAGACCTCAGCTTATAGATGGTACTTAAAACCATGAGACTGGATAAAAATCTTGAATGCTCTCACATTCACCTCTTTATTATCTAGCTGCAGAAAATTGGATCAGGTACATTGAGTAGTTCTTATTAAATTACTTGCCATGGTATTTTGAAGTTCTTTGTGCTGATTTAATGAAGTGATACAGATGGGAAGAGAAGCTATGAAATGGGCCACTGAAAATACATAGTTTTAGTTGTAGCTTAATTTAAGGCTTCACTATTGTACTTTTTAACCATGTACTGTTTTCCAGGCATATCATCTAATGCTGTTCTTTATCATACTGAAAAGGAAGACACAACTTTTATCACCTTAATTTACTTTGATTGTGTCCCATTACCATTTAGTTTTTGATCTATCCAAAGCCAATTGATTTCCAATTAAGAACAAAGTTTTCTTTAATTTTAAATCCATTTAATTAATTGTTTTAATTCGGAGCCTAACAATTTCAGAGATAAGCTTGGTTTAAAGTTTATTCTTAACTAGAAAAAAAACCCCAAAACGACCACAAAACATCCCAAATGGCAGAAGCCAGAAACATAAACTTTTATTGTTAATAAATTCTTTCTCTTTTATAATGGAATCAAGTGTTTCACCCTTATTTCCCCCTTTTATTAGGATTTTAAGATCAACACTAAAGTGTGCTTTACATAAATGGTATGAAAGACAAAAAGCTTACTTCTTTAATAGAAAAAGTCCTTATTAATCAATAAGTAAATAAATGATAATGCATGTCTCAAACAAGAAAGGAGGAACAAAGAATAGAATCAGAAAGTTCACATATTAAAAGATACATAGCTTTCATTTACATATGCTGTACTCTAACTTTTTTCAAATGTTTCTTATTTTAGAATAATAAATTCTAATTTTGAGAAATCTGCCACATAATTCTGTACATCACTGGTCCTTCATTTTGCTTTCTTTGGCTACCTAAACTACCTTTCTACCTTTCTGAGTTCACTTTGCTCTCTCTGTCTCTCTGTCTCTTTCTCTCTGTCTCTTTCTCTCTTTTTTGTTAATCCTCATCCAAGGATATTTTTCCATTGATTTTCTTTTTAGAGAGAGTGCAAGGGAGAGAGAGAGACAGAGAGAAACACCCATGTGAGAGAGACACATCGAATGTTTGCTTCCCACATGCACCCCAACCGGGGCTGGGAATCATGCCTGCAACCAAGGTATGTGCCCTTCACTGGAACCGAACCCAGGACCCTTCAGCCTGCAGGCCGATGCTCTATCCACTGAGCCAAATCGACCATGGCCTGCTTTGTTCCCTTAACTGAACTCTGCTTTTCATCCTTGTCGGAAAAATCCCTCCATGTCTAAGCAGAAGGAAAGTGAGGAAATGGGGGTAAGAAATATTGCTGGTTCTAATTATCAGCCACTAATTCTGAGGAGCTCTCTTCTCCCCTTGACCTTTTTTGATACTTTTTCTAAATCTTCTTTACCATAACTCTTATTTTCCCAGTATCTGATATATTTTTTGAATTTTTTTCCTGTATTTAATCTTAGGGGCCCTTCAGCATCTCTCTACATATTAAAATTGTCTAAGCTTTTCTTGAAATTACCTTTGGACATTAGTTCATATGAAAGCATCCCTTCAAAGAAGCCTTTTTGAGAATTCATACTAAGGGAAGAACCCTAAAAATGGTATTTTAGAAATGAACACTTGAAGACTGGGAGTTGAATCTATATAGATGTTGGTCCTAGTAGGTAACAGGAAAATTGTTCTAGAATAAAAACATCTCTTTCAAGAATCCCTTAAATTGCTCTTAAATATCTGGGAGATAATCGTTGGAAGCTCAGGCACTAAAAACTAAGTGATTTTTTTCTCCGAAAGAAAAGCTGAATCAGAGAGAGCCCAGCAGTCAGACTGAAGTTTGAAGAGGAAGTTGAGGCTGTTTCTTGATAGGGGGAAAGAATTTAATGAAGTACTTCTTTCTCCTCTTCACAAAGAACATTTTTTATCTTTTTTTGAGTTAAGTTTTCCTTTGATGCTTCTCTACTCTTTTTTTAAAAAATATTTTTTTCAACTTTTTTCTTTTTTTATTATTATTAAGGTATTACAAAAGTATCCTCATCCCCCCC
>NW_006299705.1:9995979-10003947 GCF_000327345.1 Myotis davidii | reverse complement strand
CTATCCACTGAGCCAAACCGGTTAGGGCACTCCTCTACTCTTAACAATTATATTATCAGATCCAGCTTTGGCTATTTCCAACTTTTTTACCTCTATGGTGACTAATACATGTTGTCATTGGCTTACCAACAGGATTCAACTGTCTAGAACAGACAGAGAGCCAGTGGACAGATACATGGTAATGACAAACAGCTTTACCAACAGCTGCTGCAATATCAGGTCCAAGGATGGTCCTCCTGTGAACAGTAGGAGGAATATGTTGAACCACAGGCTGTTATGCTTCTGCACCAGAGTAGCCAACACCTAACACAGCCCACTTGCTGGCAGTGGTGCAGCTCTGACTGAGGTCAGAATCCCAAATATGCAGTAGAGGCAGCTGGACACCACTGACCTTAGGTTACTGCACCTTTGAAACAGAAGCCATCTCCCCATCAGCCAGCACTGACCTAACTGACAACTCTAGACACTGGCAGCTAGTCTTCAAATCCTGAAGATGTTTTCCTAAAGTGAGACAGAGACAGTTTGGCTTCAAATGACCTACCCATCCATGTCTCTGCCTCAGAAACTCAGAGCACAGACCCAGTGCTGAACTGGGTTCCCTGCTTGACAACAAGCTTTCCCGCCCCCCCACCCCCTACAATAAACTCTCCATCTTTTGTGCCTTCATCTTTTTCTTTTTCCTTTCAGGGTCATAAAGAAATTAGTGAAACTATTAGCAGGCTAATTACTGGTAAAAGAAAAATAGACTGTGAAATATGGTTTTAAGAGGCATATCTTGATATAACAAACTTAAAAGCAGCAAAAGTACTTTCTTTTAGTTTGAAAAGAAATTATTTTTAAAGGAACTGTATTAAATTAAATCTCTACCAACCCACTCTCAGATAATAACCCATCAGAAAAACAACTGTAGGAAAAAAAAAAGAATGTTTTTGAAGTATGTGGGCTGAGAAATCTTGGGTAAAATACAAAATGTATCCACTTGATGCAAAAGAGAAACAACCATTATTTTGAGCTTTTTTTTTTTTTCAAAGCAAAAGTTAATTTTTCCATCAAAGTGCATTCTACTCCAAAGAAACAAAATAGGACTTTTTTTTGAAAAACTTCAGAAATTAGAGACAAATATGATTTCAATCAAGGCAAGAAAATTTTTTATTCTGACTGTGTGGCTATCATGCACTTCTGTACCCAAAACTTTATATTCTTAAAATGACACTCATTTGAACTTTGCCCTAGGTTCACACCCCTCCCCCATAAAACAGATAACTTACATACTCAAATTGTAAGACACCACTTGAAAATTGAGTCTAAAACTCTGAATTTTATGAAATCAATAATGGTAAGTAACAGATTGGATCTTTCAATCAATAAAATCTATAGGATCTGATATGGTGCCCCAGCTCTTAAAGCTTTGGCAGTCATTCCTTTTGCCCACCCACACTGTTTCTGTTACAATGGCTTTATCTCACAATTTTTGTGGGTCAGGATTTCAGAAGCTCAGCTGTGCAGTTTTGGGTTCCAGTCTCTCGTGAAGCTTCAGTCAGATGGCTGCAGCTTGGTCATCTCCCAGGTTTCTTTCATCGCATGTCATGCATCTGATCTGAAACAGCTGGGCTCCTTGGGCATCTTTCTCCATCTCTGTATATCCTGTCCACAGGTCTCTTCAGCATGGCAGCTTCAGGGTAGCAGGTTTCTTATTATGCATGGAGGACTCCCAAGGAGTGTGTTCTGAGAAAGAGAGAGACACACAGAACCTGCATCAGCTCTTATGACCTTGACTAACTCCACCTTTATTGATAGGGTCATTTAAATAGTTCTGCTCAGGTTCAAGGAGAAAAGAACATAGATGCCACTACTTGATAGAGGAGGGTTAACATTATACTATAAGAAGGTGGCATGGATTACATATTGATGAGTATGTAACACCCACAAAAGTCTGGCTGAGACCCACACTTAGATTTTTCTTATACAATGAAATGTAGAAAAGTAGTAAGATTTAAAAAATAGCCTCACATGACAGATTTCCATATTTAATTGTATCCATATCATTTTTCATTGAGTTCTTGTGTTCCTTTATTTTTATTTTTTGGTTCATTAGATACTTACTGGATTTCTCACTGTAATAAGCAGTATATAAGGTGTAAGGATGAAGATGTAGACACAAAGACATAATGTTTGTCGTCACTAAACACATTGTATATGTATACAATCAGGATTGTGTTTTTAAATAGTTTGTGTGTGAGGCAAATTTTCAAAATGAGGAGCATGTTTAAATTTTAAAATAGGAACTCACAAAAAGCTAAATATTATATGACTCTAACGAGAAAGAAAACTGTATTACCCAATTTTTAGTACAAAGAAGGGTAATAGAAAATAGAAAGACCCATTTTCTTTGTGATTTAGAAATTTTGAAATAATCCAAAAAGGAGTTTTAAAGAGAAAAAAAAACAAAAGAGAGAAATTTTTTTAGACCTGGCAGCAGTATTATAAAAGATATTTAGCTCAGTTCTGTAAAGGAACATATTGAAGACAACATATTCATTTGATTATGTGAATGTAAACCTAATCTAAGTACTTTTGTTTATAACTCATAGAGTGTTTTTGTGTGTGTAAGTTTGCCTATTATCCTAGAACATTTTTTGAAGGTCAAAAAAAGATGGTATTTCTTGCATAAAAAGAAGTTATAATTGCATGACAACTTAACACCTCAGTTAATCATTATTAGAAATAAATTTAAAAAATTCTGAGTCCAAAGGCATTTTTTAGGTTTGACATTCTGGTGTATAATCGGCACAAAACAAAGCCATAAAGTCTCGGTGTTTATAAGGGGCTTAAAAAAATTATCCAGTTTCCAAACTTCTGCCATGTTTTTTATTCATTCCACAGAATATCTCACCAAAGTTGTCCTTTCTGCTTCTCCATAGGTCCAACAATGTGGTGTTTATTTCATTTTTAGTGTCTTTGAAAATACAGTCAATTCTCATTATTCATGGATTCTGTATTTTACTATTAGCCTACACACAATGGTTTGTTTGTAACCCCCAAAGTCAATACTCATAGCATTTTCACAGTCTTTCATGACATGCACAAAGTGGCAAATTTTTTTAACGGGACATGCACATTCCCAGCTGAGAAACAAGGTGACACTCTGCTTTCTTGTTTCAAATCTCATACTGTAAACAAGTGTCCTTTGGGGGGATCTATTTAGTGCCATGTTTTTTCCATTTTTGTGTGTTTTTTGTTGTTGATTTTGTTTACAACAGCTCTAACCTTAAAGCTGAAGTGCTACCTAGTGTTCCTGAGCACAGGAAAGCTGTGTTTTGCAGGAAAAAACACCTGTATCATGTCATCTTTAAGCATGAGTTACAGTGCTGTTAGCTATGACTTCAGTGTTAATGAATCAATAATTATATAGGGTATACCAACAAATGTATACACATTTGTGCCATGCCAAGACAGCCAAGAGTTCAGTGAGCCTGAGGGGAAGCAGCAAAGGATGTAGAAAAGACAAAGAGAATAATCTGGGTCTAGGTGGATCCCCTTTGCTTGGTTAAGGCCACAGAGAGAGATCCAAATGGCAAGCTGAGCCTTTATTTTATAGCCAGAGGTAAACAAGGTAGTGGTCACCGTAGTTACAATGTTCTTGTGAGTTTCAGTTGTTTTGGCAGCCCATTAGCTATGCAGATAAGATCTAGGGAGAGTCATAAGGTCAAGCCTAATTATGCTAAGAGGTCTATGCCCTCTAAGCTGGGACTTGTTTGTGGCTTTGCCAACAGGTCAGTCCAAGGCTTAACCCCATAGCCGCTCCTTACACACACTTTAACAGCTAATTCTATTACCTTTTGAAAATGAAATGTATCTTAATAAACACCACTTTTATAATTACTCCAAGTGTGCATCCATTTTTGGCAACACCCTGTATTTTTTTTAAAATATATTTTATTGATTTTTTTACAGAGAGGAAGGGAGGGGGATAGAGAGTTAGAAACATCGATGAGAAACATCGATCAGTTGCCTCCTGCACACCCCCTACTGGATGTGCCCACAACCAAGGTACATGCCCTTGACCAGAATTGAACCTGGGACCCTTCAGTCTGAAGGCTGACGCTCTATCCACTGAGCCAAACCAGTCAGGGCAACACCCTGTATATTAAATAAGATATCTTTTAAAAGAAACACATAATACAAAGGCTATGTATTGATTGGTTGATAAAAAGTTGTTAACAGGGGCTTGCAAAAACCTAACTCTATATTTCTGATAGGAGCATAGATTCAATATTCACTAATTCTGTTTTTGTGGCAACATTAAAGAACATAACTACTATGGATAATAAGAATTGACTGAACAAACAAGCATTCTTCAAACACCCAGGATGAGTATTGAGTTTTCCTTTCCTTTTCGTATCTTGTAGTTTCAAATGACAATTTTGAACTTTTGATTCTTTCTCACTCTAGAAAGAATGTATTTTATGGTGTCACTTCTAATGTGGTATGAGAAAAAATTAAGTAATTACAAATCATATTATGTTATTATGCCTAGCAACCAGACTTCCATTGTGCTACTTCTCTGTCAAGAATTTTTTGAAAAATAACCATAAATTATAGCCCACTAGAACCACTTTATAGTCAACCCTCACAGAAGTGACAGAGAGATGGCAAAACTATGTCCATGGTGGCTAGAGAATGAGCAGTAATATGATAGAGAAATGTGGCAGGAACAAAACTTTTCAATTATCCTTGAAATTCATGATCCCGAATGTTTCGCTAGCATTAGGATTCAATGGTGGTCCTTCAGAAATACTGTTGGAAACAACCAACTCTTCCAAACGAGCAGGACTTGTCAGGGAATGAAAGATTTGCTACATGTTAAGGTGTTGGTGGTAGAGAGGCTGGAGAGTTGTATCAAGGGGAGAATTGAAGCTCTTGAATTATTCTTCACTTAGATTACTTCTCTATTTTCCTCCTTGCCATGAGGCTGTGGAATGATCAGAACAGAAGCCAACATATAGTGGAGATACTTAGCACATGTTAAATTTACACACTCTCCTCATTTCCAGCCTCCTTGTAGTTAAGCAGGGCCATGTAACTAGGTCTGGCCAATGACATACTCGTCTGTTAATTGTCCTATGTGAGTGACCAAACATTCATAGGAGAGATGAGAAAAAAATAATTTTTCTCTGCTTATAAAAAGGAAGGAGGCAGCTGTCTCCCTCCCCTTTTATAAATAAAATCTCTCCAGGAGCCATACAACCCCTACAAGTCTCAGCTTTTACGACCCACCTACCTAGAGAGATCTTCAAATTCTAGAGTTTTGTCCCATTCTGACATGTAAATCCCGACTTAGGTAGCCCCCTAGTCCCCAGGTATCTTGGGGCTTAACTTAGGGACTGAATGAAGGCTCTATCCAGTTAGTCTTGGAAGATGAGAGAAGTTTCATTATCCTTTCAAATCAGATAAATTAACTAGGCAAATGACTACAGAACTGATTCTCAAGATATGTGAAGATGTTTTTTACATTCTGAGAGAAGTGAAAATAAACACTCCCTAACTTCGTAGTATCAAGTTTCTGTGACCCATGAGGCTAAAGCATTGAGAAATCCAGGGAAGTTTTATTTCTCCACACTTACTATGGTCTATCTAGCCTCACCTGAATAATAAAAGAGTTAGGAGTTAGAAGTATTTGGCCAAACAATCATGTACTTAAATAAAAACAAAATAGATGAACTGAAAAGGTAGCCTAAATATATGTTTTTGAGGATTAAGAGGGTAAGACCAAGGATTTGACATTGTACTCATTCAAAACGGTTACAATGACTTTGGCGGCCTTGTTATCCAAAGGTATCTATATATAAACCTAAGTTTTCTAACACTCGTTCGATATATTCGAATGTAAGGGAGGCTCAAAGCAGTAGTAAGTCTGTAGTGAGGAAAATAACTTCCCTGGAATAAATTTCAAAAAGCCATAGTCTCTAGGAGAGGCTGGGGACTGACTCTTTGAAGTCTGACACAATCTTAGTAAAGTAACTTAAAGTAACTCACCTACATGAACCTGGCCAGAAAGTGCCTTAGGGGGACACACATCTCCCAGGCTTGGCTTCTGCCATCACCTTCATGATACTTTACTCTAGTGATGACCTGTAGGAGTTGTCCTTCAAACTGACTGTAAATTGGACTTGATATCTAACAGGCTAGGCAGAACTTCAAGTTTTTCTCTTGAAAGGCTAACATAAAGCTTTAAAACTGAGGTTATGTCATTACTTCATTAAGTGAAATTAAATGGAGATCAAATATCAGCTGTAAAATCTTTATAAATGTAAATTGTAATCCAGGTTTTAAGGGAGATCTGAGATTCTCTTGAGGAACCATAGTTTTATGAAGGTAAATCTTTTGTGTATTGTGTGCCAACGGTTCCTCCTTCTGTAAACAGAAAGCCTAGCAGAACACAAAACAAACAACATGAACTTTACCCACGGTTTTAGTCTTTTCTTCTTTTTCTTTTTGAAATATATTTTATTCAGAGAGGAAGGGAGAGGGATAGAGAGATAGAGACATCAATGATGAGAGAGAATCATTGATTGGCTACATCCTGCATGCCCCTGGGGATGGGTGGGCGGGGATCAAGCCTGCAACCCGGGCATGTGCCCTTGGCTGGAATGGGACCTGGGACCCTTTAGTCCACAGGCTGACACTCTATTCACTGAGCCAAACCAGCTAGGGTAGTCTTTTCTTCTTGAATTTGGTTCATCAACACAGAGTCACAAGTGTCTGCCTTTAAAGTCCTAATATTCCATCTTGAAATTGGATTTGCTGATGACAATGATAAAAATGTTTCTTTCCCACAAAATCCATACCCTCGAAAATTGAGGTAAATAAACAGGAACTGTATTATTTGTATCAATTGTCCATATCATCATGGCATTTCACATATTTGGTTTTTCCTCACCTATAATTTAGTTTGACATCTAGGAATGACTATCTGAAGCATGCCATATAAAATTTTCCAGCTCTTAGTAGTGTGTAATTAAAGTATTGTAGGCATTGTGGATTTAATTGATGTGTAACAATATGCTCGTGGATGATAATCACAAACTAATTTCCATATCAAAAATTGAAAAGTAAGAAGGTTGTTTTTTTTCCTTGTCTTTTGACAGAGCCTCTTTCAATGGCTTAACAATTTTTCTCATAATTATATTGTCAGGATAGGCTTGGCTCAAAATAGGAGTATTTATTTTAGCCTTGATAAAAATCCAAATGCTAAGTGTTATGTTGAAAACTGAATAGGAGGCAAACGTAAATAGAAGACAAAAACAGAAATGAATGAGAGCTGGAAGGTGTAGAGGCACAAAAATGAGAACTTATTTACAAGAGAAATATTTATTTTGATGGGGAGGGGGAAGATGAGTGATGCTATAGCATCCCTTTGCCTCCTTCCCCACCCACCTAATATAGTGATTAAGAGCTTCTGGGGCATGAGCTAGACCTGAATTTAAATGTCATATGTTATGTAATAGGTACATGTCCTTGGACACATTTGAGTACTCTCTAGACCACATGTTTTTTTTAAATATGTAAAAAGCATGTTTTCTTTTTCTCTCACTCCTTAACAATTAATTTGACAGGGAATCCTGTTGGCTCTACCTTCAAAATATATCCATGTTTCTCCAGTCCCCCTTGTCTGAATACTGCAAAATGCTTCTCCTTTGCCCCCTGCTTCCAATCCTGCTACCTTCTGTCTGTGCTCAATGCAGAAGTCACAGTGAACCTTTAAAAAGTTAGCTGTGACATATTGTGGCACAATTCTCCTCTAAACCTTCCAGTGACTCCCCTTCTCATTCCGAGTAATTCTGAGCCAAGCTACTTAGAAAGGCTTACAAGGCTCTCCCTGCTCCAACCCAGTGACCTCTCTCAACTAGGCTCCCTCACTGCTATGTCCCAGCCACTCTGACCTTTTTGCTATTTCTTGAACCCAAC
>NW_006299705.1:9994120-9995393 GCF_000327345.1 Myotis davidii | reverse complement strand
TCTTTTGAACAATAATAGATACAGAGGCAGAGCTGCCTCAAACAGATTGTCAAACTGCAGCGGGAAGGCCGGGGAGGGTTGGGGGGCAGGAGGTAGGGGAGTAAGAGATCAACCAAAGGACTTGTATGCATGCATATAAGCATAACCAATGGACATAAGACACTGGGGGATAGGGGAGGCTAGGGGACTGTGTAGGGCGGGGGGAAAAATGGACACATATGTAATACCCTTTGTAATACTTTAAGCAATAATAATAATAAGAAAAGATTAAAAAAATAAAATTACAACTTACCTATTATCCCTCTTTCCCAGTTATATTTTTTAAATAGCACTCCAACTTCTATGATACTATATAATTTGTTTATTATTCTCCTTTTTAAATTATCTCTCAATATCCCTGTAGGATGTATAGTTAACAAAGGCAGCGATTTTGCCGTTTTATTCACTGATGTATATTAAGTTCCTGGAATAGTGCATTAGACCTAATTGTGCTCAATAAATATTTGTTAACTGAGTAAGTGCCTATGCTATATATTTTTTTAAGATTATATTCAACTAGAGGCCTGGTGTGTGAATTTGTGCATGGGTGGGTTTTCTCAGCCTGGCTGGCAATCAGGGCTGATTGGGGCCGTCTCACCCAGTCCCGATTGGGGCCTGCCAGCCGGGGGAAGGGACAGCGGGAGGTTGGCTGTGGAAGCACACTGACCACCAGGGGGCAGCTCTTGCGTTGAGTGTCTTCCCCCTGGTGGTTGGTGCACGTCATAGCTACCGGTCAACTGGTTGCTTGGTCAACCAGTCATCACGGCCAGTTGGGCTTTTATATATAGTTTAACAGTGCTACTATATATTCTTGCTTAGATATTCCTAAGCTTACAATTTATAAAATGTTATCAGTCCCCCCCATATTCTCAAGTAAAAGAAAGAAACATAACAAGACACTATGTGATACTTGTTTTAAAAAGATTACAATGAGAGATTACAATAAAACTAAAATTTTTAGTTTTATTAATATGCTTTCTTGCTTTGAGACCTAGGGCCCTCAGCCTCCAACACAAAAATAGTTTCATTAGATGCACTTTAAGTAATCTTTTGCAGTATCTACTGTTAACTGAATATCCTGAAGAGATTAAGTCTCTGTAGAAACAAACACACATCAGGAAAAACAGCCTGTTTTAAGATCAAATGAGTGAAGGAGGATCAGCAATAACACTAAGGTGACAAAACATACTGAGATCTAAATAATGTTTCCACCTCAGTTAACACATTAACAGCA
>NW_006299705.1:9988678-9993400 GCF_000327345.1 Myotis davidii | reverse complement strand
TTAGAGTGTAATATTACAATTCTTCCATGTTTTATATTTTATCTTCTCTGACTATAACAATAAAATATTAACTTAATCTCTCCAGTAAAATTTCCTGAAAAGTATGTGCAGATAATTATTAATACACCAATATAATATCATTCTTATTTAGAACTCAGTCTTCTGAATGTTGAGACCTGACTGTAGTCTCTATACATATGCAGTCCTTATCACTGTGCAGATCCCTCCTGAAACATAGCCTGAAAAGGCCCACTCAGCTCTCTCTACCATATCCTAAGTGTAATTACAACCCTTCATTAAATTTCAAGTCATAGTCTCCTTTCTCCAGGAAACTCTCAATGGACTTATAAAATCAAAATCCATTCAATCTCTTATTCACTGACTTGAAATGATTGTGATATATGTGTGTGCGCACACTCACATAAATATTAAAAGGTTAAGAATCTGAAGTATCTGCCTAAATTATTCTTGAGGCAACTTAAAAATGTATAAAATATATTTTCTATGACATCGAATGAAAAAATTAACAAATGTGGCAGAAAATTGGTTCTAAATTCACCAATCTGTACTTCCATTCCTTTTTAACAATCATTTTTGTTTCTCATAAGGTACATTTTAACAGTTAAATTTTAGTCTTTTTAAGGTCTTATAACATGTTATTTTAGTTTGTTGCTTGGGAAGTTTTCACATTTGCAAATGATGATTGATTTGACTCCAGGGCACTGAGGTCCAAAGTTTTGTCTTAATGAAGATTCCTTCTAACAATGTGATATTTTGTAGTCCATCATCATAACGTACTAATTATACAAAAGAGGTTGTCATAACAACCAGAGCTTAGTGTTCCAGATTTTCTGATTTAGTTTTTATACCTAAGTCATATCATCTCTCCGTATTGTTTAAAACCACCTGTGAAATAAATGAAATGTTTACCTTTAGCATTAAAAAGGAATCTTACAGAATCTCCTGTAAGTAAACATATCTGACAATTCATATATGGATGTCTCTCAATGCAAGTATATGTTTATGTGTTACATCCATAATATATATTCAAATATGTGGGCTATTTCTATTCCCCACATATCTATGACCTTAAATTCTGCCTATCCTTCAAGACCCAAACTCAACAAAACTGTCTCAGATATACTAGATTCCCAGCTTTCCAATGCTCTCATAGATCTTTTTAAGCCTCAGTTTCTGCACTTAATCTCATTCTAATTTGTACCTGATTTACCTGTAAGCATCAATCTTAATCCTAGGTGTCTGTGCTCATAATATAGGGGAAATGTCACCTTGCTTTTCTCGGTGTTTCTCTCAAAGACCACTGAAATACCTTAAAACAGAGGGATAAAATATATATTGAGTGAAATGAATATATCTTTGTCAAGCAACCCCTTGGGCAGAGCACATAGAGTTCTGCTTTCATGGAATACTGACACCCTATGTATATATTCAAATGGGACTGCCTTCAACTTTAGAGTTCAACATTCATCTTATTAAATATTAAAATGAGCTCTCTTATAGAGTACTGCCTCTTACTGTCACTTGATTAACTACACTATAAAGTTATTTTATAATGCCAGAGAAAATGCTAAGTATTCAAGACATCAAAAGACTTTACCACGGGTCTTAGAATGTAGAGGCCTTAAGATTTTAAGACCAAAATTAAATTAAATGTAGAGATAGAGAAGCCCAAATACTTTTCATGTTGGCCTGTCTCTTGAAGAAGTTTCATTCTCATTTCTTTTTGAAGTCACAATGTAAGATCCAGTTGCTGTATTTTGCACATGTACACAATATAATAGAATTGCTATGAAAGCTAATAAAAGTGCACAAATAAAACAAACTCATTACTGAAACAAAAAAATTAAAGACAATGGGAAGCATTCTTTCCTGCATTTCATCTTCAAACATCTTATATTAAACTAGAGGCCTGATGCACGAAATTCTGGCAAGAGTAAGTAGGCCTTCCTTCCCCCGGTTGCCAGCACTGGCTTACCTCTGGCACCTAGAACCCGGGCTTCCCTCACAGCCCTGGCTTTGTCTGGAAGGTCGTCTGGTGTAATTAGCATATTACACTTTTATTATTATAGATATTCTATCCTTTCACTTTTAATGTTCTAACCTTGATTAAACCCTGATATTCTCATTCTTAAATTACTTCTTCCTGGTTATTCTTCTTTCCCAAGTTCTCTTCTTACGAGGCCATCAGTCAGGTAGTGGCAAATTAATATTGCTCTTGTCACCCACATGCTCACAATTGTAATGGGCTGTAGCCTACCAGCAACCCTAGGCCTTAAGTTATCCTATCAACCCTCTCTCCCTCAACTACTGCCCCACCACAGCATATCCTTTATGCCACACATAACTATCTCCTCTCATTTTAGGGCACTCAATTAACCCAAGGGCCTCTTCATATTTCACAAAGTTTTCTTATTTTATCTTCTCTGTACTGGGAATGATCTTAATTGAGTACTGACTGTTTACCAGCGACTTTACTAGGTACAAGGGTTAAAAAAAAAAGTAAATATACAGGAGTAGCCTTTAAGGATACTTCATTCTTTACTCTTCCCTTGTCAATCATTTTTTTTTTGTCTTTCTTTAATGCTACTTGATACTCTGAGAAGAAAATTTTCTGATTCACTTAACCTGATGCTGCTTATTATTTTACTCCATATTTGATAGCTCTTCAATGGTATTATTTTATCTACCTTAGGTCAGATTTTCTCTGGGAAATGTCTTGAAAATGCTAGAACTGATATTAATATTCATATTTTCTAAAATAATACCACTTAATAGGTACATCCAAGACATCTTTATGCTTTAAAACCTGTATACAAAAATTACATACCCTATAAAATTCTAGAAGAGCCTAATTTAGGATGAAAAAGACCAGAGTTGAACCTTATGGGAGATGGAGACAGGGATGAACTGGGAAAGGCATGAGGGAACTTTCTATACTTAAGGTAAAGTTCTGTATTTTAATAGGAATTTGTATTATACAGGTGTATATATTTATCAAAGCACACCAAATAGTCACTAAGATTTTGTCCATTTCACTATATGTAAATTATACCTTTTTATTTCTGTTTTGTATTTATTTCATAGCTGTTTTATGCCTTTCATTCAGTTCCTTTATTAAATTTCTGGCAAATCTACCCTCCTTAGATATCTTGTAATTTCAAAGCTCATTGTGTCCTTTTTCCCATTTTTGCCTGTCTGATCAGCTATTGCTTCAAGCCAGCCAACTCCTATTGTAAGATTTTGAATTTTTAATTTAAGGTGCCTTTCTTTCTTTAATATTCGCAAATGTTAAAGATACTTAATTCACACTGAATTGTGTTAATATTTCTTCTGCACCAAGGGATGGTGTTTTGGAGAGGGTGAAGGTGGGGCAGAATTTTTATAAGCTGAAATAAAGTGCTATAAATTTAAATTTTTTTCTTCTTTTTGTAACTTTGTATGAATACCATATGTCACCTTGAAATATTATTTTCCTATACTAATAATACAATTACATGTAGCCAGAGTGAGAGTTTGAAGAGGCTAACTAGGTTTTTTAGTTCAAAAACACTCTTTTCTTGTGATATGGTGAAATATTACTGTTTCTTTAATCAGTGTTTTCGTGGAGAGGGCTTGGTATGTCTTCTAATTTTTTGACTCTGTTTTTACAGAAACTTTAATTTCTCCTTTTGCTTCCTTTTCTTCATTTACCAGCAAGCTTCCAAGGGTGCATCTCCCTGACACTTGCATTTACTCAGGTGTGGTATCATTAGGTTCTGCTCATTTTCAAGTCATAGTAGCCATTTTTCATTCTACAAGATCTCAAGCTGGTTCTCAGTATTTTCCCATTCTGAATGCAACCAGTTTTTGAGCGATTTTAATCTGTATCCCAACATCCTCAGTCCCCCTATTTTCAGCCCTCATTTATATCCCATCTGACCCCACTCCATCTTTGCTCAAGTTTCCCTGGGGTGTAGGCTCTAGACACAATTTTGCTGGTTGGAATGTTTATTTTCCTACTGATAGGTAACTTAAAATCTGTGTGTGGGGCGGGGTCCCTACACCAACAAGCAATTCTGGGATACCAGCAGGTTAAGTAGTCTGAAAATTCAACTCAATTCTGACACTATCTACTCAGACATACCATCAGATTCCATAGATAAAGGGTTCAGTCCCATAAGATTGCCCTCCACTTCAGATGCCAATTGCAGGTTGTGCTTCTGACCCACTGGCTACAAACTGGAGGCTCCAATAATCTCTTTCAATATAGGATCCCAACTGCAAGTGCAGGTTATTGCCTTTACTCCTGACCAACTAACTTTAAATCAGAAGTTCCCATGAACCCCTCTTTGGGTATGACTAATTTGCTGGAATGGCACACAGGACTCAGGAAATCTGTTCATTCAGCCAATTACTGTTCTGGCTCCCCAACCTGGAAGCTCTCCGAAAACCCTCCGAGTTTTTATAGAAGCTTCATTACTTAGATAAGATTCATTAACTCGTTGTCCACTAGGGGTGGGAGGAAAATTCAACCACTACCTCTTCTTACCTCCCCATAAATCAAGGGGTGGGAAAGTGCCAACCCCCCCCCTACTAAAGGTCGGTTCCTCTGGAAACTGGCCCCCATCCTTTGGTGCTTTCCAAAAGTCACCTTTATGAACATAATCCCAGTTGTGGTGGAAATGGGCTTGTTATGAATCACAAAATGCCCATTCACCTTTA
>NW_006299705.1:9982057-9988658 GCF_000327345.1 Myotis davidii | reverse complement strand
TTTTGGGGGGGACATGTGGGAAAATTTAGATTTTAAAGGCGTCTCAGTCCATTCAGGCTGCTATAACAGAATACCACAGACAGGTGACTTACAAATAACAGAAATCTCTCACAGTTTTGGAGGCTGGGAAGTCCAAGATCAAGTTGCTGACAGATTTAGTGTATGGTGAGGGTGCCCTCAGGGGTCTCTTTATGAGGATATTAATTCCATTCATAGAGGCTATAATATCATGATCTAATCACTTTCCATTAGCTCCACCTCAAATACCATTACATTGGGGATTAGGTTTCAACATATGAATTCGGGGGGACACAAACATTCAGCACATAGCAGGAATTTTTCCTTTTTCTGTGATTACTTAGAAATATTTAGAATTCTCTTTCTAAAATCCAGACATTTTTTTCCCCCAGACAGTTCATATTAAATCCTATAATGGCAAATATTGCAAGCCAGAGTTTTGCTAGAAATTCATCCTAATGTGTGCATTAGGAAGTATTTTTGGTACTGTAATTGAGAGCAATGTCTCCAAAAGCTTAGACTGTTGGGGGAAAGGCTGCTTTTGAAAATTTCAGATTATCGGTTCTTTAATGAAGCAATTAAATAACGAAACGTAGATTACAGTTTCAATTCTGCTACACTGATTTTCTCAGTTTCTGACTGTGAGAAAATCCATGGCTTTTCAAGCAGGTACATTTATGGAGGGAAAGAACTCCATGAATAGTCCAGTAGCTAGAGGAAAATTCTAACCATCAAACCATCAGTAATTACTATCTTCTATGTCCAAAATATTGGTAATTTCATACGGTTCAGCTTAATATCTACCCTGTGTGGGAAAAACGTGATTGATTTTGGTAGTTAGCATGAGAGCTTAAGCATGAATAGAAATTACACACTCTACAGTTCATAGATAAAATAGAACTGCATTGAGCAAAAGCTCTTAGAATGTAATGTGGGAATTTTGTTGATAATATTAATCTGAGTAGATCAGTATTAAGATATAAGCATAATAAATTTATTAACATATAGATATTTAACTCATCATCTCCCATTACTAGGCAACAGGAAAGAATTTCATACACTGGTTCCGCATATACTTGGAAATGCTATTAAACCCAATTAGTATTCATCTTACCTCCATCTATCTAAATGTATCTATTGAAAGCCTAATATTTATGAAGTGTGGTACTAAGTTGTGGAATCCAACAAAGAAAACACACAAAGCTTATTCTAAAGAATAAGGAGCCCCTCTCAGAATCATGAGTAATTATTCAGTATAAATAATTGTAATATCTGCCTTTTGTCAGACTGGGGAAACTGGGAGGAGGCAGTAAATTTTAGCAGGGATTATCTGAAAAGCTCAAGTAAGAGATGAGTTTGTGTAGGAACACTACTGAGAGTTGTACTGCTTTTCAATGTACAACGTACGATGAAGGTGATTGGACAGGGGAACAAGTGTGTTCTGGCATGATGCTGTGTCAACCTAGAAGGGACTGATTTTTCTAATTTTCACAAAAGTGTCCAATGGGCAAATGAAGTACATCAAAATGAGAGATTAGGTGGAAAGGCCAGGTAGGTAGCAACTCAAAACTGCAGCTCAAAAACCACTTGAAAAGCAAAAAGCTAATTACCTCCATCATTCTGGCCTCTGTTCACACTTGATAATGCTGAAAGGAGATCTTTCCTTACTACCCCGAGTCAGGCTTTTGTGTGGCACCCAGATTGGTAGCTGTAGATACAATGAATTTTAAATTGGAAGAGTACTTAGAAGATCATTGAGTTGACACAGAATTCTACAACTGAAGAACAAGAGATGTAGAGAAGTAATCCTTTTCAAGGTCATATGGAGTACCCAAGTATTTCAATGAGGATAGGCCAAGTTTTGCTGCATTAACAAGTAATCCTCAAGCCCCAGGGTCTTAAAATAATGAAGGTTTCTTGCTCACTTTATACATTTAACAAAGGGTTGTACTCACTAGTATCTCAGGAACCAAGGCTAATAGAGGATATAATCCCAAGAGTAGGAAGAAGGAAACTTGGTAAATTGTATAGTCTTTTAAAGCTTCCATGAAGTAAAACACATTATTTCTGCACATATTTCCATTTGTTAAAGCAAAGAGAACAGAATTCAATTCTGCCATGCACATAGACACTGGCATGTTTTTGATAAGCCCTAATGATTAGTATACCAGGTTAGAGAAGGACCCAAATGGCTTATATCCACATTCAAACACAAATTCAAGTAGTCTCCGTAAAATCACCAATAAATGATATACTCACTAAAATAATCTTCACGGTACCAATACAAATACATAGAAATTAAGTGGGTATATTCCTTCTGGTTTATAAAATTTCAGTAGCTATGGGAACAAAACTTTTATAATAAAACATTTTTAAAAAGTGTCGACGTGAACAGAGTATACATCATGTCAAAGCTTTCATTGCTTGCTATAAATTATAGTCTATTGAAAAGAAACAGAAAAAAAGTATAACACTATTTTTCATCTCTTTTATAATCAGCTTACTGTTAAGTCCTACTCTGAAGACCTGTAGTATGGACTGTATTTATTGGATATCCTATACAATAAAAGGGTAATATGAATATGCAAATCGACTGAACGGCAGAACAACCAGTTGCTATGATGTGCACTGACCACCAGGGGGCAGACACTTGGCACGGGAGCTGCCCCAGCCCACAGGCCCCCATCAGGTGATGGGGCCGGCCGGCCAACCTCTTGGTCCCTCCCAGCGGCTGACAGGCTCTGAAGGCGAATGGGGAACCGCGGCGGGGGGTAGGGCTGGCTGCCTGCACCAGGGAAGATGGCCCTGATTGCAGGCCAGGCCTAGGGACTGTACCTGTGCACAAATTTTGTGTGCCGGGCCTCCAATACTAAAATAAAGGCTTATTACATTTTTACACCTGGGTTTATCTTTTCAGGGTATTATACAAACTAGTTACAGCAAATACTGTCCCTTGCACACCCAATCACCACTTTATTCTCCCTCTCTATTAGAATCCTGATTTGTTTCATGTTCCTTCTTCCACATGAGTTGGGAGTAAACCCTAATTGCTCAAATCTAAGGACTGCGGTGCCTGCTGTTCCACGGGCTAGCGTTATGTTTAGAAAAGGACAGTAAATGGTGAATGAGTCTTCTGGTGGGTTTCTAGGAAACCTGTCTTCATTCTTAAAAGTAACTTGAAACAGAAATTTTTCTTCCTGAATATTGTCAAGTCTGAATAGAATACCTATACTGTAGCAGTTGTCTTATGACAAGGAAATAGTTTAGGAACAGCAGGCTAAGACAGGCCCATTAATTCACTGAGCTGTCTTTTGTTATAGAAAAGAATACATTCCCTAATTCTTTAAGCCAGTGCCCTTATTTTTGCTGGTCTGAAACCAGCAAGATCAACAGCTACTGTTAGAATACAAATTAACACACACTTTCTTTAATCAAGGAAGGTTGTCTACAAAGTATATGGATGGAGTAAATGGTATGATCAGTCATATAACCGTTACATTTTGGCAGAAACTCATAAATCTGAGTCTGCAATAATTGGAATACTTCAATATATATTTGGAGAACCCAACTCAGCAAGTTACCTGGGAAAAGTTCATTTATATTCAGAAAACATTGAAACATACACCATTTTGGTGTATGGACTAGGAGGTCTGGGGTTTGCTCCTTTTAGGTAATTTTATCATTCTTGGCTTCAATTCAAAAATCCATTCAATAACCGTGCATTGACCACTAAATTATACTTGCAAGATACATGAATAAAAGCCTCTCTGGTCTCAGAAAGACATGTATGGAAATCAATAATTACAGTACATGCTGAGGTAATCATAAAGCTGTTTCCTGGGTTTCACATTCCATGTGAAATGTTTGGGATAATGGGGAGGAACCAGCAGGGAAAAGCTTTACAGAAAAGAAGGCACTTGAGCTAAGTTATGGTACATAAAACCATTGGAGCTGTGTGGCCAGGGTGACATGCTAAGAAGCTGGAATTTTACTGATGGTCACAGCTTATTATATGACGACTTGCATTTTAGTACCAACTCCAGGTATCTTTCCATTGCTACTATTAAAGGATCTGCTGGACAGCTGGTTAGAACTGCAGCTAGAGGAATTGAAAATACCAACCTAAAACTGCAGAACAGCTCTGGGATTAACTTGAGCAATTTATACCATGAACATTTTAGCTTGAATTATTCTTTTTTAGTACATAGGGGGGAATATACATATATTTACAAAATTAATATTCTGTAGTTTTAAAAAATCCAATCCAACACAAAAAATTTATTCTGGAGTCACAAGCTAATATGAAATTGTGAGTTTTGTGTGAAACTGGCTGGGCCATGGTATTCAGATAACTGGTCAAACATTGCTATGGATATTCCTGTGAAGGTGTTTTTTTTTTCCTTCTTCACAATATGGGTGAGTCTCAGCCATTCAGTTGAAGACCTTAATAGAAAAAACACACACACAAAAACTTCCCTGGAAGAGAGAATTCTTCCAATAGATGCTTTGGACTAAACTGCAGTTCTTCAGTGACCCCACCAGATTTTGGACCTGTCAAGCCTCCACATTCGCATGAGCTAATTCCTTAAAAGAAATCTACACACGTCAGGTTGCTTATTACTTTGGAGAATCCCAATATAAAAACTGAACATTTGTCTACCCTCCATCACTCCATATTCTTACACAGTAAAACCAGCCTACTGAAGCCTTTTTATGGGAATGGGGCAATCCACTGCTGGTTTTTCTCATTCACGTACAGCAGGTCCCTGAATGTTTCTGTTACGAGAAAATATTCTGGGTCAGCGCCATTGTGTGATTTGCACCTTCTTCCCATTTCTGTCTTTCCTGGGTAGTACGCAGATTTCCTCCCTCATCCGGAAGATGTGCACAGTAACTGGCATGTCTCAGTTGTGCCAGTGGGACAGTGTGAGTGCGTGCTGGGATGGAATTCCTTGCAGCCTGAGCTACCCAAATCGGCTCCAGCCACCAGCAATCCTGAACTGGAATAAGCAGGTTGGAAAATAATTATCTTAAATATTATTAATCTTCCTTACCAGTTAACTGCCACGCGTCCAAAATGGAAATCATCCCCCCCAGTGTTTCTCAACCTTCCTAATGCCGTGACCCTTTAATACAGTTCCTCATGTTGTGGTGACCCCCAACCAAAAATTTTCATTACTTCATAACTGTAATTTTGCTGTTATGAATCATAATGTAAGTATCTGATACGCAGAATGTATTTTGTTACAAACTGAACATAATTAAAGCATAGTGATTAATCACAAAAACAGTATGTATGTTTTCTTTTTTATATATATATTTTATTGATTTTTTTACAGAGAGGAAGGGAGCGACCAAACCGGTTTCGGCAGTATGTTTTCTGATGGTCTTAGGTGACCCCTGTGAAAGGGTCATTTGACCCCCAAAGGGGTCGCGACCCACAGGTTGAGAACCGCTGCCACACACCATGATACTTTGAATTTAATTAAAAAAATCAATTTGCAATGAGTATCATAAAAATAAACATTATAATTTGGGTGTTCTTAAATATTTTCAGTTGAAAATTCTCATGAAAAAAATTTTAAAGCATCTATATACACTTATGGTGTACAAAGGGTTAAATGTATGTACAGCTCACATTTACATTTTAATATTATAAGTGTTTTGAGTCTGTAAATTTGGTGGTTTTTTTTGTTTGTTTTGATCAGAAATATGCCATTGAACTCACTTAACGGTTTTGGTTTCGTTTTAAATCATTGCTTAAAGTCACAGATCAAACCTATAGGCAATATTCAGTGAGGACTTACTGTATGATTTCCAATTAACTTAAGAAGACAAATTTAATAAATCAGATGTTTTCTACCTACACCTTGCTGTCCATACTAAGTTAACTTCTGACTCGTGATGTATTTTAAAGCAGAAAACACCATTTAGATTAGAACTTGCCAGAGAGCAAATGTTTTTACATAGTTCATTGCTCCTCAAAATAATGAGGTAAACAAAATGTCAAATAGCTTTGATGACTTCAGACTAAAGGCTGGATGGAATATAAATGAATTTTTAATTGAATTATTTACTTTCACTTAACAGCTTTCAGGTATATTCCTTTTATAAGCCAGTAGGTGTCACCAGGGAGCCAAACATTGCCTGAAGCAGCGGTTCTCAACCTGTGGGTTGCGACCCTTTTGGTGGTCAATGACCCTTTCACAGGGGTCACCTAAGACCATCGGAAAACACATAAATACATATTGTTTTTGTGATTGATCACTATGCTTTAATTATGTTCAATTTGTAACAATGAAATTCGGGGTCACCACACATGAGGAACTGTATTAAAGGGTCGCGGCATCAGGAAGGTTGAGAACCACTGATCTAGAGCAATTTTTCAAGAATCCAGAAGTACAGACTTTTATGTGAATATTTTAGTTTTAAGTATTGGTTTAAAAACAGTACCCCCTCCCCCCCACTCTAGAAGCCAAACAGATCACCAGTTTACCCCTGCTTTACAGTGTCCTTCTAACACCAAAGGTGTTCCAAAAGTGACCAAATTGAGATTAAAATATTTTGTAATTACTCTTTTCTT
>NW_006299705.1:9978560-9981925 GCF_000327345.1 Myotis davidii | reverse complement strand
ACCCCTAGGAATGAAGTCACTACACTTACAAGCAGCCTTTCATTACTCAAATTCGATTCATGGGTACAATTACTAGAGCTATCTTTTAACCCATTTCTACTAGTCAAAGCATCAGAATAAATTGATAATTATTTCCTATATTCTACCTTACATGCTACTTCATTCCATTTCAAATACTGTATTTCTTTTCAGTCTAAACAAGACTAATATTGGCTAGTGGCACATTTATGAAGACAAAAATTTGAGTTTTGGGGAATAGTCCTAGAGGAAAGTATGAAACTCTTGCACTTATTAATCTGTATACAACCCTGGTTTTCCTCATATGTAACTATCACTGAGGGAGAAAAACTAATGCACTCCTTCAAAGTAAAGGGGAAGACTGAAAGTAATTTTTTTCTCTCCCTTTAAATAAAAATTAGTATAGAATTAAAAGCCAAATTTGCATGTATAACATAAATTGCCAGTAAGGTCATGACCTAGAACTCAAACTTAAATATCAGATTTTAAGACCAAGACATAAGCTAAATAACATATATTTTGGTCAAGAATCTAATATAGGGATAATACCCAAATGAAAAGGTACACATATGCTCAATTTATCACATTTTGTATTTCAGAGAAGAGGCATTAAGAATTCATGCCATACGTTTATTTACAAACACATCTAGTATGTTGAATTCAACATTTTGATCCATTTTTCAAGGAGACTGCACCTCTTAAAATGCTCCTCTTCATATCTGTGAATAAAAACACACAAAAAACTAATGGTAGTGAAAAATCCCTTTCATTTAACAGAAATTGTGTAATTTCATCAATGTATTGTCTGTCCATCACAGTTCATGACTGGTACATCAGAAAGCGTTTACAGTATCATGACTTCATTCATACTGATTTGCTTCATCATATGCACCGAACTCTTTCCATATTAATGGCTTGGACAAATAATTTCCCCTCTAAACTATGACAAATAAAGTCTTTATTTTCCGAAGTATACTTTGGAATTTATTCCAATTATTCTACAGAGCTTCCTTAGTGTCATTTTTGAGAGAAATTCTGGTTACAATAAACTAAATAAATCTGTTCTTCTCACGCAGGAATCTGCGAACATTCCAGGCCACACGACTCCCCTGGGCATATAGTAAAATATATTGCCCTCAAGATGGACGAATAAACAGTTTACTAGAATTTTCCTGGTTAGACAGTGTTACCTCTGGCTAAAAATCCCCATCCACCACCACTAGCTATGAAATATTAGGCAACTTAACACTTTTAATGCCTCCAATCAGGTATCAATCATCTACTTCACAGGCTTGCTAGGGAGCCACATGAGATTATTGATAGAAAGCACACCCAACCAACAGTAGTACTAAATAAACCCTGGCTTTCGGGTGAAGAAACACTTGTTGCTAGGTTTATCAACTTGTCTCCACCAATGCCACACACACACTTAACTTCAGGAATATATACACCTATTTTTGGAGGAAGAGGTGGAGAACACAGGAAGAAATAAAAGGGAAAGCACTGCTTTGGGAAAATTAGAAATCCACTAATTAATTACCTGTATCTTGGATTAAACATCCTTATTTTTTAAGCAGTTGGTGTCTTACTATAAAAAAAGGTGCAGCAAATCCTGATCCAAAGTATAAAGTCATCATGACTAGTAACCGCCACTTGTTTTCCACTGAAAATGGCAAATTCTGTTGGGAAAAGAAAACATGCAGCAAAAAGAGCTTCACATCATCTGATTTTATAGATCACCAGTAAGTACACAGAGGATAGGCTATTTTCCCATTTTACATTATCTAAAACATCGCACCCTTTTAAAACATTCTCTCTCCAATCCTATGACCCCATCATACACAGCACTAGAAAGTAAAAAAATAAAATAAAATCTGGCTCTGCTGAGCAGTGGTCTTAAGAACTCGGGTGTAAAATAGTGAACTTTCTCTTTTATTTTAGAAAACCAAAAATAAAAGGTAAGTTTGGAAACAGCATTGCTCTAGTTTACTAGTTGAAATCGAGGCCCTCGTTAAAGGAGGCACGGGCTACCGAACGGCACCACGGGGTCTGGGTTTCCATAGCCCAGCGGCACCCGCTCAAGGCCGTGTCGCACGCAGGCCCGCGCCGGGAGCCCCGGGAACCCTCGGGGGCTGTTACTAACCACCCGGTCAGGCTGTTTACCCTCAGCCAACGAGGGCTTAACTTAGCAACTAGTTAGAGAAGATTCGACCCACAACCACAGGCCCTCGTGCCGTCCTCATTCATTCCCGGTGACCTCTAGTCCGACCCGCAGACAAGGTCTCCACGACCCGCCGCAGGTGCTGGAGGGGGAGAGGGCCTCCAGCGCCACCTGCTCGTTCCTTTCCTGGACGAAGGAGCGCACCCAGGGTCCTGGGCTTTCCCCCCGGCCCAGGGGGAACTGGAATGCTAGTCGGTGTCCCAGGCTCAATTCCGGGCTTACCGTCTCGCTTCCCACGGCCCACAGGCGGCCCTGGGTTCAGCGAAGAGGGGCCGGTGTCCGCTCTCCACCACCCCCAACGACCCCGGCCCTTCCACACTGACCTTCCCTGGGCCCTCCTCATAGTGGCTCCTACGGACCACAGAGGTTGTGAACCTCCGAATGCTTTGGCCCAACATTTTCCTGTTGGAAGGCCGGCGAAGGTGCAGAAACCGAAGCAGGAGAGATGGCGGTATCACACCAGCCGTTTTTTTCACGACCTTGTTCCCTTCCTTCAAGGACCGAAAGGGGAGATGGGAAATGGGGCGGAGCTCTCCGAAATCGCGTGAAGTGGCGAGCGCCAGGTTTTGTGGGAGTTGTAGTTCTAACCACTGCACGCCATGTCGAGCCTGAAGGATTATGGGAAATGTAGTCCTGTGCCAGTCTCAAAGAAGACCAGAACCTACACTGGCCTTCTATGAGTAGTGATTGATTGGTTCAGACCTGAGTTCTTGACAAGTTTCTTGGCGTCCTGTTTTCTAGAAAGATGATGATGATGATGATGATGATTATTATTAATCCTCACCTGAGGATATTTTTTCCATTGATTTTTAGAGAGTGGAAAGGAGGGTGGGGGAGGGGAGAGAGAGAGAGAGAGAGAGAGAGAGATCTATTTGAGAGGTACACATCGGTTGGTTGCCTCCTGAATGCGCCCCAATCAGAGCCGGAGACTGACCTGCAACTGAGGTATGAGATAAGGATGTACCTGCCCTTGATCAGGAATGGAACTCATGACCCTTCCATAGGTCAGTGGGCCTACACTCTTCAGTCCTGAGCCAAACCGGTCAGGGCTCCAGAAATATTTTTACTAAATTATGTGAAGCAGTTTCACCACATGCACTCTAGTTTATAAAACAATAAACTTCTC
>NW_006299705.1:9976339-9978115 GCF_000327345.1 Myotis davidii | reverse complement strand
GGAGGTACCTGCCCTTGCTCAGGAATGGAACTCATGACCCCTTCCATAGGTCAGTGGGCCTACACTCTTCAGTCCTGAGCCAAACCGGTCAGGGCTCCAGAAATATTTTTACTAAATTAAGTGAAGCAGTTTCACCACATGCACTCTAGTTTATAAAACAATAAACTTCTCCTTCACTTTCATTATGACTATATAGTACTAGGTGCTTGTGATTTGCTGTACTCTACCAGAGCTGAGAGAGATGTGTGCTACGATCTTATCTAAGGAAACAAAGCATGAACACAAGTAGCCAGTACAAAGGCTGTTGGAGAGAAAACTGAGTAGAGTGTTAGGGGGAGGATTCCTGAAGATACAGGGAACTGAACAGTACAGAAGTATCAATGGAGGGCAGAGATGAGTATGGCATGTTTCGAGTGTGGAAGAGAAAAGCAGCCTCTGATATCCAGAGCTAACCTGGACAAGGAATTAGTGTTCTCCCGCTGAGTGTAAATTTCACAGAACATCAGCATCAGGCAAAATTACTCAGTGTTGGCGATGGATCAAAAAAAGAGTAAAATCACGGCATTATTATATCTGAACATAGATAAAACATGAACATTAAGTCACAAAAATGACCAAACATCACCGTGATCCAGTCTAATATGATCACTTCTGCATCCTTACCAATGACAACCTTACCTTGGACTAGTCCTTCTTCTTCCTAAGTAAGATTTAGTCAGACAGCCAAAGTCATGGAAAACAAGTGCAAATTCTGTAAGTCCTAACACCTTGCTGAGATGCCCACGGTTCCTGATGGTATTCAGTTTCTTTTACTGCAATGAATAATAAACCCAGTTTGTTCAATTATTGGTGTGTCCTGGTGGCCTTTGGATAGTGGGAAGTAACCAGTGATAAATGAGACTAGAGAAATGGCATGTTATATTTGGAGGGCCCTGGTAATCTAAGTTTTATTCTCTTCATTTGGGCCCTTATGGGCCCTGTGGCAAATTAAAGATAGTTGCAAATGTTTTTATTAAGAGATGGGGCCTTAGCCTTCTCTCCCTGAATCTGGATAGACTCTCTGTGACTTTTTGACCAAGAGAATTTGGCATTAGTGATGCGGTGCCAGTGTTCTGCACAGGTCTTATGTTATTGGCAGCTTCCTTTTATGTCTTTTGGAACACTTGCCCTTGGAACCCTGAGACTTCATATGAGAAGACTGACTAGTCTGCTAGAAAGACCTTAACAATTCATCAAAAGGAGGTGGATGTTGGCTGAGGTGTCAGGCATGTGAGTAAAGCTATCTAGCACCCTCCAACCCAGTCCAGCTGCAGCTGAACAGTACTGAGTGGCCCCAGGCAATGCCGTGTAGAGAAGAGTTGCCCAGGTTAGCCCTGCCCCAAATGCTGATATACAGATTTATGAAATACAATAAAATGATTATTCTCTAAAGCCATTAAGTTTAGGGCAGTAATAAATAACTGAAACAGACACCTAGAAGCAACATTGGTTTATTTAGGAACCTTTTGTCTGCCAAGGGCCATTTGAATATTTATAGCATCATTGCCTTAATATAATCTACACTAATAAAAGAGAAACATGGTAATTGGCATACGACCGCTACCCTTCCCATTGGCTAATCAGCGAGATATGCAAATTAACTGTCAGCCAAGATGGCCGCCGGCAGCCAGGCAGCTTGAAACTAACATGACACTTGCTTGCTTCAGTGAAGGAGGAAACCAACGTTCCCCGCCTGCAGTTTGAAACATTTTAACAAATACCACCTACTTCAGCCAG
>NW_006299705.1:9959234-9975482 GCF_000327345.1 Myotis davidii | reverse complement strand
CCCAGGGCGGGCGGAGGGCGCTCCCCCTCCCCCCCCGAGTGCACAAATTTTTGTGCACTGCGCCTCTAGTCATATAATAAAAGCCTAATATGCAAATTGTCTGGGAGTTTGACCAGGAGACCGGTAGTTTGACTGCTTACTGTGGTGTATGCTGACCACCAGGGAGTGGCATGGAACATGGCAGGCATCAGCGATATGGCAATGGCAGCAGATGGCAGTGGAGGCGTTGCTGGCCCCGATGGGCCCTGACGAGAGCGGGACCGTGGCAGGATGGTAGAGCAAGTGAGCAGGCAGTGCCAGGCCAAGGCGGGAGCGAGTAGAGGCCCGATTGCCTGCTGATCACCCCGTACTCAGCAACCAGCAGTGGTGGTGGGGGTGGGCCTGGCCCTGATCGATCGCCTCTCAGGTGGGATGGTGGAACAGGTGAGGGGACGGCGCCAGGCCAAGTGGGGTGCCAGGCATGGCTGCAGGGCT
The DNA here is from genome assembly GCF_000327345.1 of Myotis davidii. Classification (NCBI taxonomy): domain Eukaryota; kingdom Metazoa; phylum Chordata; class Mammalia; order Chiroptera; family Vespertilionidae; genus Myotis; species Myotis davidii. The sequence continues at coordinate 9,975,008 of NW_006299705.1, read as the reverse complement.
GTGAGGCTGGGGGCACGAGCTGGGGCCCAATATCTGCAGGCTTCCCTGAGGGACCCCACCCATGCACAAATTCATGCACTGGGCCTCTAGTTCACTTAGTATGACTTTATGTTGCTATGACATTTGGAGTCCCAACTGTGGGTGCCTTGGCAGGGCCAGACTAAATATTTCTCAGGCTTTCTGTGGCCTACAGGCCAGAGGTTCCCCACCTCTGATTTAGGAAATCATTTGCCATGAGAACAGTTTCTCACCATTAACCTATATAATTAGTAATTTAAGTGTGTCATTTAAAATATATATTGTAAAAAGAATGTTTTTGTCAAAGGGTCAAATTGAGCACAAAGAAAAATTTTGCAAGTTTTCATATTGTTTTTCTTAGTTGTTAATTAGTAACCAATTAATAAATTAGCTAACTAACTGACATGCCCTGAGATTAGGTGTTTTATGCTAATATTGATCTCTCAAATTCACGGTGGAGGAAAAAAGAAAAGTAAAGAAATCTGTGAATATTCTATTTTTGAATAGGCATTGTGGTAAGTTAAATATGGTTATAATTTCTCTGTAACTCTTCCAAATGAAAGCTTGGGTCTTACTTTCTCTCCACCTTAGTGACCTGCTTGGCCAAAAGAACGCTGCGGAGAGACATCCTGAAACTTCTGAGGCTGGTTTATAAAAAGCATTGCTCTTTCCATTCAGGCAACTGGAAATGTTCTCTTAGGAGAAGTCAGCCACAAGTAGGAAGTCTAACTACCCTGAGACAACCAGGACTATGACGAAGCCCAGGCTAGCCATGTGGAGAAGCTGCATGGGTGGCATAGGGGAGAGGGAAGTACAGGTAGGAAGAAGGGAGAAATATGCCATGTGTCTGACCAGCCCCAGCTCTTTCTGCCACCCCTCTCAGAACCGGCATCAAATTTATGAGTAAAGAAGCCTTTAAGTGATTCCAGCCGCAGGCATGGTTCGCCTACAGCCCTACGCCTATATGAGGTGTGGTCAGCAAAAACTGCCCAGCTAAACCCATCGGCCTCCAGAACTGTCAGAGAAAATGTTTCAAACTGCTAAATTTTGGGGTAGTTTGTGATTTAGGAATAGAATCCTGGAACAGGCATCATACACAATTTCTGGTACACACAGCCTAATAATCTAAATTCAGTCATGATAGCTACCAAAAAAAATATGAATCATTCTAGACAAACTTTTGATTCAGTATGGTACTCTTTTGCTATAAAATGAATATTAAGAGAAATGAGACGTTTTATGGATTGGTACAAAATCGAAACATATTTAGGGACATGAAATTTACTCCAAAGTTATATTTTAGAAATAAAATCCAATTATTTTAAGTAGTGAGTGTGACATATATCATAGAGTGAGCACTGCACTTTTCAGACCCACATGTGTCTTTGGAGACTGAAATTACATTATATAGAACAGTATATCTAAAAATTAAAGTGCAGTATTTGTCATTTCTTTCAACAGCTACTATATTAGATTTTTAAGAAGTACGTTAGAGTTTATTTAAAAACAAATTGTTTAGTGAAGAAATTATATATCTCTAGTCTAAAGTTAAATTTCAACTTAAGTTGAAAAACTTAAGTTAACAAGTTTCTTAAGGTTTTAAGTTTTTAGAATATCCTGCGACTGTAGAGTTAAAGTCAGAACTCCATGTTAACTTTTATTTGGAATTTTACATTTGTAGAAGAAAAAAACCCACCTCATTTCAGGAAGGAGAAAATGTGAATTCAGTGAGGCAGTTAGGGTTGGAAAATATTCTGCCAGCTTTCAGAATGATTTAGTGATGACCAACTGGAAGAAAATTTTTGCAAAAAAAAGTGCTCACCTGATTAAGCTGTATATTTTACTCGTCACCTTGTTTCATTAGTTTCAAATACCTTTTTTTTTCTTTAAAAGCATTCCATATTTCTAATTCCAACTTTATTGCTTAATTTCAATGTAAGTTTAAGGATCATTCACTTTTTTTTAAAGATTAACTTATAGTATAATTATTTGCCATTGGAAATTGCCAAGCATAGATAAATATATTTTTACAAGATGAATACAGAAACTAAAATTTCTCAATTTGAAAATCAATGATTCATGTTATATTTATGTTCTATCTCAATAATGACATAACTTGCAAAGAAACTTTTGAACAGATTTCTTCAAATTCACTATAACATTTCCTGTTTCTTATGTAACTGGAATACTAACTGGTTAAGTAGTTTAATTTATTTACTTTAGGGAAACATAGTTTAATTGAAAAAGGGGACTTGGAAAATAAATTTGAGCATCATTCTAAAAATAAATCCTCTATTGTTAGAGTAGAAGTAAGAAGAACAAGATATATTTGAGAGTGTCATATGCATTTCATATGATGGTTATAAAGAATTGTGCAAATATGCCCCGCCGGCATGGCTCATTGGTTGAGCAAGGATTTATGCACCAGGAAATCACGGTTCGAATCTTCCTCAGGGCATAAGCCCAGGTTTCGGGCTTGATCTCCAGCGTGGAATGTGTAGGAGGCAGCCTATTCATGATTCTCTTCCATCATTGATGTTTCTATCTCTCTCCCTTCTTCTTTGAAATCAATAAACATATGTAAAAAGAATTGTGAAAATAAGAACTCTTTGGAAATCTTGATTTATAACCAGGCCTATATTGCTGAGCAATGCATATAAAGCTGCTACTATATTTCTACCATTCAGATGAGATAAGAAATCCAATAAAAGGCACTTTGTTCCTCCAGACAATGGTCTGGCAACAACCTAGTTAACACAGTCCATCAGATGTGTTTGCTTATGCTATAACAGTTTTTGTATTCTACTTTTTAGTTTATACTTATTAAGAAAAATGGGATTTACTTGATAATAACATTTATGCACTTTGAGTAAATTATTACTGAAGTCATCAAATAGTTCTTTTAGACATTTCAACTAATTGTAAAATTATTACACAAGGGGGTTCAGTTTAATTTTCAGCTCTCTTTATATTCTTCAATTAAGCTATACCCTTACTGAACAGTATTCTAAAACTGTATCATTATCCCTGAGTTGTGCTCAGGACCTTCTTATCACTTTGTATGAAAGGATTTTATAAATAACAGACACATGAAACTCATTGCTATGTTTACTGTGGAGATTTTTTTCCCCCCTTTGAGGATGTGTTTCAATATATTTCACTGTATCATTTTTATGAGGACCCACAGGAGAAATTTGCATCTGGTCTTAGAACTAGAATAAACACGTTTCTCTGGGGTAGCTGATTTGCTTTCATCTTATGAATACTGTGAATAACAAACTTCACTGTGATTTTTCTCTTGATACTGGTTCCTAGAAAGCTGAGAGACACAGACATGACCCACCTTCAGTGGAGAGAACAAATGTATTTTGTGTACTTTACTCCTGGCTCCATCTTCTTTTCTAAACTTATTTACCTTTGCTTCACTTTTCCCCCCAATTTTAAATTAACTTTATCTTGTTAAATAGTATGGGTCTTTCTTCTGTACCTCAAATGTTTTCTGGAACTACATTAGCATGCAAATAAACTAATACATCATAAATTTTCCAGACATAGAAGGTTGTTGTAGTGTTACACTTGTGTGTGTGTGTGTGTGTGTGTGTGTGTGTGTCTGTGTGTGTGCTACATGTTGCTGAGTCAGCTCTAACTTCTGGTGACTCTGTGAATGAGTGATGTCCTGTCCTCAACATCCCTGCTCTTGCCTGTGCCTTTCTTTATGGAGTCAGACACCTCGTATTCAGTTTTCCTCTTTTCCTGCTGCTTCTATTTTTCCCAGCATTATTGCCCTTTCTAAAGAAACCCGCCTTCTCATGATGTGCTGGAAGTAGGACTGAAGCTTCAGCATTGTCATTTTTACCTTTAGCAATGTTTCAGGCTCAATTTGCCCTGAGACCCACTTGTTCTTTCATATTAGTCAGAAAGGTATTTTCAAGTTGAAAATACAAGAAAACAGCCCTAACCGGTTTGGCTCAGTGGATAGAGTGCCGGCCAGCAGACTGAAGGGTCCCAGGTTCGGTTCCAGTCAAGGGCATGTACCTTGGTTGTGGGCACATCCCCAGTAGGAGGTGTGCAGGAGATCGATCTTTCTCATTGATGTTTCTAACTCTTTATCTCTCTCCCTTCCTCTCTGTAAAAAATCAATAAAATATATTTTTTAAAAAAGAAAATACAAGAAAACATGATCTATTTCAATTGAGTTTTAACAAATGTAATTGTTTCTAGCAATATTAAATCATTATTATCCTTTTTAAAGAAATTATTATCTATATAGATAAAAGCCTAATATGCAAAGTGCCCTTTCGGGAGTTCAGCCAACTGAGAGTTCATTTGATCACTATGACGTGCGCTGACCACTGGGGAGTGGCGGTGAACGAACGAAGGCCCTAGTCGGCAGCAGGCAGCTGGTAGGGACCCTACCTGCGCATGAATTTTGTGCACTGGACCTCTAGTACAAATATAATTTTAATGAGAAATTTAAGCACCCATGCTAACATTTTAAAATTTTAGGATTTTGTGTGTGTGTGCGTGCGCGTGCGTGTGTGCTAGTGATGCTATCTGTGAATGCAGTACATAAGAGATATAATCTAATGGTATGTGATGTTACTAAGTGGTATGCAATGTTAGATATAATCTAATGGTATGCAATGTTACTAAAGAGCCAGTTAAGATTACAAATAATGTAAGAAAAATTTGGATATGCCAGAAAAAATATAGAAAGTTTATAATTAATTTTTAATGAAATGCTATATCTCATATTTAAGAATATGTAGTGTATGAAGTTTTAGTTATAGTATACAAGATGACTTTAAAAAAATAATGGAAAGATCATCAAAGATTAAAAAAAACCCAAAGTGAAGTATAGGATTTAGGTAAAATCTTTTCCTTGTGAAAAATACAAATAACTAAAACAGATTTTGATACAAGTCTTAATGCTAAGACTATTTTGAATTTAAAAGATAAAATTTAAAAAAATCAACAAATTTAAAAAATTACTTTGAAAGAGCAAGTATTGAAAAACAGAAAATTTTTCATAAATAGCACTTGATACTTTATTAATAACTAGCTAATTTTAAAAAGCCCAGCATTACCTAAAATTTTTAATAGTGCATAAATTTTCTATGAATAACAGTTGGCCTAAAGCTTCAGTTTCTAAGTTCATCGATTTTCAGTTGATTTAAAAAAAAAAGATGTTGCTTAAAATTGTTTGTGCCTCAGATTTTACTGATAAAATCTAGAATGTTTTGATTACTTGAAAATAAAATGGGCTGACAAGTGGTTCAGTATGAAGCAAAAAAGAAGAAAAAAGAGCATAAAATCTTATTAGCTTATGTAGCCTAATATTTTGTTTATATAAAACAAACATTTATTTCCATAAGGATGAGGTCACTTTTTTAAAAGGAAGAAATGGATTAAGTAATTTAAATATGAAGGGACAAAAGAAAAATCTTCCCAATTGCATGACTTAAAAAAAAATCAATCCTATTATATTTGTAAACCTGCACTATTTTAGGCAGCTCAGTGAGAACAGAAAGGTAATTATAGGCTCTTTTGAGCTTATTCTTTTGCAGCCAGCGGGTAGAAAAGAATGTTTTGGAAGATGTTCAACATTTAATTACCTTAATTCTGATTTTTCCTAAAGAATGTCAATATTTTTAACCAATTAAATTCAACTGCTTACTTTATATTGTGTAGTACATGGAACATGTCAGAGCTAATAAAAATGTAAATTAAGGAAGGAAAATGATAATATTTCCCTAGCATTGTCTTTCTCTTTTACTAGCACATTAAAAAAAAAAGCCTCATCTGCTATGTCTGTGAATACTCTTGCCTATGTATGCATAAATAGTACCAGAAATCATAAAGAATGATGGATGTTCTTAATGTATTTTAATTACAACTACGTGTAACTTTGAACTATAAAATAATTTAGAGAGATTAAGCAGAAAACTAGCCAAAGTAAGAAAGAAAGCAGATTTTTGTAGTAGGAACATGTTCTACCTGCTAGCAATGCATATTTCTGCCTTTCTTACTGATCATTATACTCTGTTTTCTAAGGATAAAAGAAATAGAGATGCAGAGGTGAAAACTACAGCCGAAAGAACTTTCTAGTGAGACCACTTGCCCTCCCAACACGTAGTCCTCTGATAAGGACCCCCAGGTACTGTGTGGGAGCACATAAATACGGTTCTGAAAACTCACGGATTTCATATGACTTATTCTGGAGGACATCTAACCTTCTGTGAGTATAATGAAATGGTTGTTTACAGCACTAAATTTGGAGTTGTTTTTTATGCATCGACATATAACTGGAACACAATTTAGTACCTGGAAATGAGGTGCTGCTATTGTTTGGGGGAGCAGGCAGTGTGCTGTCTTTCCATGTGTGTCTCTGTTGTCACATGGCATTCTCCCTGTGTGTCTGTGTCCAGATTTTCTTCCTCTTATAGGGACACCAGTCATATTAAGCCTATCTTGATGGTCTCATCTTAACTTGATTACATCTGTAAAGCCCTTATTTCCAAATAAGGTTATATTCACAGATACCAGGTGTTACAACCTCACCAGATTTGTTTGGGGAAGTGCGATGTCACACCAGAGACGTAGAGAGGATCTGGCCAGGGCACCACCAGCATTGACTGCAAGACCGTTCTCAGTTCCATTTCCTCAGGCATTGGATGTTTAGATATACTAAATTATTGGCATACTGAATAATTTTCAGGTCCCAATTGTTATGGGTTTCTTTTTTTCCACATTCTTCTTGCCTAAACTACATCTCTTGTCCTCTCTGCTTGTGAAAGTCTCTTCATCTTTACGATGAGTGATCATATCTTGAGGGAATCTTCCTTGGCCCTCCCAGTCCTGCTATACCAAGCAAACCACTCTCTTCCAGAAGCACTTACTTATTAACTCATTCAAAAAGTTTAATGCATATTACATGGCACAATGCTAGATATTAGATATGGTGCTTCATTATTAGGAGTACAGACCTTGGTCCTAAGGTGGGTTAGAGTCTAGTAGAGGACACAAAATATCAATAGTTATAACAAAGTTCAATAAATAATAAAGTAGTCGCAGCATGATACGGTCACTGAGAGAAGAAACACTGAGCCCAGGCATCGGCAGAGGAAGGGATGACACTAGTCAGGAAAGTTTTGACACAACAAAGATCAACATTTAAATGTGGAAAAAAAAAAGTTCTAAATCAGTCTTAGAGGGCAACTACTTTTGACTCTATAACTGTTTTCTACTAGTTATTGAACTGTTTGCTAATTCATTCATTGAATCATTCACTCATTCAGTAAATTTGACAGTTATTTCTGGAATGAGGCACTGAGTTAAGTTCTGTCAGACAGACGTCTGAGCTGTTTTAAAACAAACATTAAGTATAGGTAATGGAACAAAACATTCTTACAGTTTTCAAAGTTAATGTAGCAACTTGTTATTTGGAACTGTTGATCAAGCTGTACTTATCTATAATTGATTAGTTTCCTAGAAAAAATTTTGTTAATATATGATTTGTATATCTCAAAACAGTCCTTCAATATCTTAAAAATAATTTTTCTAAACAGACATTTTAGAATGCCTGCAATTAGAATTACAAGTGATGATTGCCTGCAGTGGTAATTTTCTTGTCTTACTGGCGATAGGCTGTTCATTATTTTTTTTTAAAAAGTGTGTCAACAATTATTCCTGTGTAGAATGCTGCCCTTTTCCAGAAGCTGATAAAATATTCTACTTCCTACTGACAATGTAGTAAAGTGTAAAGGAAGATAACTAACTTCAAGACTGACATAATAAAAACCCAAACTGAGTTCTGATGGATTGGTTTTAATATAATAAATGATAAAACAGCAATCTTGGGAGAAAATTACTTTACTTTTACACTTGTCCATCAAAATAGATTCTGAGCGACAGTGAAAATGCTATTTGATGACAGATAATAGTAGATTAGAGTGGGGTGTTCACAATGTAAATAAAGATAAAGGAAAAAGAAAATGATATCTACACTAATAAAAGGATAATATGCTAATTAGACTGGGTTGACCAGACATCTGACTTCCTTCCAGACAAAGCCATGGTGGTGGGGGCTGGGGCAGAGGCAGTTAGGGGCAATCAGGCCGTTAGGGGAGCAAGCAGTTAGGGGCAAGATCAGGCCAGCATGGGGCAGGGCAAGCAGTTAGGGGGCAATCAGGTTGGCAAAAGAGGGCAGTTAGGGGACGATCAGGCCAGCAGGGGAGGGCAGGTGGGGGTGATAAGCCCAGTAGGGTAGGGCAGCTGGGGGTGATCAGGCCAGTAGGGTAGGGCAGCTGGGGGTGATCAGGCTGGCAGGGGAGCAGTTAAGGGATGATCAGACAGGCAGGCAGAGGTGGTTAGGGGTGATCAGGCAGGCAGGAAGGTGAGCAGTTAGGAGCCAGAGGTCCTGGATTATGAGAAAGATGTCTGACTAAACTGGCAGTTGGACATCCCCCAAAGGGTCCCAGATTGGAGAGGGTGCAGGCCGGGCTGAGGGACAACCCCCCCATGCACGAATTTCGTGCACTGGGCCTCCAGTATAGAAGATAAAACTGGAAGTTCTTGGAGGCTGATAAACTTTGGTTCAATTTTGGATATGTTCAAATTGAGAAGTTCTTGAGACATCTAAATATGGATATTGCCCAACTGTGGATGTAAAACTCAGAGAGGCATTCTGATATAGAACTAATTAACCCTTTGCGGTCATATGTCTGCTCTCAGCCACCACAGCAAGGAACCGTATGAATCTTAACTCTATTCATTCATGTATCAGTTCATAATTTCTCTGAAAGCTCTTAAGTGCCTGAGCGACCTTGTCACGAACCAAAACATCGCTCCGACAAATCAGAGATATGACGCTTGTTAAGATATTTCAAAATAATACTCCAAAATGGCAAAAAGAAAGTTACCGAAAGAAGTGTACTGCGAATCTAAAAGTAACGATGGAGTTTTATTTTGGTACCTTGAATACTGACTCTGATGTAGAAAGTGATAACGTTTGTAGTGACTCTACTAGTAGTGACGTAGTTCCCAAAAAGAATTAATAAATCTTGTTTATCCTTTATAATCTTGCATGTTATGTATCACTGCACTTTCAATGGAAATTAATTCCGACCAGTACGACACCCATGTCCAAATTTAATACGACCGCAAAGGGTTAAAAACATTATCCTTTTACAATTAATTTGAGGCCATGGACTTGGAAGTGATCACTTAAGCATGGAAAAACATTGAAAGAGAGTTTTTAGCAAGAAACATACTACAGCTTATAATGTATTATAGTTTTTCATTCACTTCAAAAATGACTATAGAGTAAGTCTGGGTATATAGGAAGTGACAAGATAATAACTGTTGGAATTGTTCTTTTTATTCTTTATCCCATGTGACACATTTTTCTTTCAGACTGTGATGAGACAATGTGGTTGAAAGCACACAGCAATAGATTTTGTCACTCCTGTCACTCTACTTTTAATAATACATTTCACCAATAGCAAAGTCTTGCATGATGTATAAAGTCAATATTCAGTACAATAATGCTATATTTGATTATGATGATGGAAGTTCAATATAAATATGTTTTTCTTATTTAAAAAAAGTTTTTCTATAGCTATGAAATTCATTTAGTGCTTTGCTGTTGTTTGGAAATACCACATTCTTTTTTTTTTCCTTAGCTGCTTTTGCAATACTTTAACTTTAATGGTTAAGGTTGCAGTAAATAATAGTGTTTATTTGTATGCTAAACAAGTAGAATTTCAAAGATTGTTTGAGTAAACATATAAATCCAAAGTGAAAAACTAAATAACATAATGTCTATCATACTTGTATTCGGAAAAGGAACATGTGCATATGGACAGTATGCTAGCTTTAAGACACTTATAATAGAACACAAAATATTCATTTTCCATAAAAGTTACATAAATTGTCATCTTCTTGTTAGTCTAATAGTACTGATTCATTTGGGTTATTAATCTAGTTAACGTCCTTTGAAATGTTATTTTTGTATATGGTGGAAAAGGTGTGCAAAAAAAGCAAATAAGAAGCATCTTGGTAGCCTTAAATGTAGGACATTACTTAATTACATGGAAATTATTGTTTTGCTTAAAGGTCATATTTACTAACATTCATTAATCACTCTTATGAAACAAGGAAAGTGATTACATTATTCAAGTCTTTGATATTTTAGTAGGAAGAGAGAAAAGATTCAATTGGTCCTTTCAAGTTAGTTTATATTTTCTAAGCATATGTAATAAAAAGATATTCCAACTTAGCTTTTTGAACAAATGATAAATTACAAAGTAATTGATGATAAGAGACCTTTAGTTTGAAATTCATAGTAGTTAAATTCAAAATGCTATATTATGTATGCATTTCATTTATAAGAGATATAGTCAGGAATGAAAAATTTCCCTGGAAATCTAAAAACATATTGAGAAATCTAATTTTCAAAAATGTTGCCAGATATTCATTTATTGCATACTGAAAATAAATCTATATTAAGGTGAAATCTGTTTATTTAACATGTGCAAATTTCTAAACATCTGAAACATCCCAGCTTCCCTGTTATCCTGTTATGATTAATAAGACACTTGTATAAGCCAACTTTAAATTTTATTAAAACATAAAATACAAACATTATTTTTCCAAATGATGCTACCTTTAATTTCTTTACAATTTCTCCTTCAAATGACTAAATCTTCTAAGATTATTTTTTGAATGCATAATAGTCAAACCAAAATTACCACACCGAGAAATCTGTTACTGGAAGCAAAGAAATTTTCACTTTATGATCCTAGTAGCATTCTGAATTGGGCCCCCACTTATACCCCTGATGCCCGGAAGCTGCTTAGAGCCTGGTCAGTTCAGGGATTATTTGTTGACATAGGTTCCTGAGGATAATTTTGCCACTGAACACAAAATCTTTATTTTCTGGGCATGCTTTCTTCCTGGAAATATATACTGCTACAGAAAATATGTATTCATCTCAGGTGTGCTATGAAGCTAGACTAAAAATCAAATTGATTAAGTTTGTTCACTGGTATGTTTCTTTCCCTTTGGTTTGATCTGAGATTTATTTTCTCATTAATCTTGAACTCTGAGAAATATCTGGTCATAATAGAAAGTAACTTTGACACCTTAGCAGAAGGTTTACTTCCATTCAGGCGAGAACTAGACACACATGGTAATTTAGTGGAATTGAGGCAGAAATCATGGAGTTGTTGCTCAAAAATGACTACCTGAAATCAATAATAATAATAAAAACCCTGTCAGTTTGAGTTACTAAATTCTGTATATCCTGCTAGGTTGCAGTTTTGTTTAGTTCTGTAAACCACACCCCCTTCTCAGCCCACCTAGCATTCCCATGCCGTCCATTTCTCAACATTTAATCTACAGTCCACACACACAACTTGCGTATCGAATTAAATAAGGCATTCTTACTTCATTTTGTGGTATTTTTGACTAGTTAGGAAGCAAGAGGTCCTGATTTGTATATTAGGCGTTTAGAAATAGTGTTATATATTATACTTATATTAGAGGCCTGGTGCATGATATTTGTGCACTCCCCGGGGGGTGGGGGTCCCTCAGTTCAGCCTGTGCCCTCTTGCAGTCCAAAGCCCTTGGGGGATGTCTGACTGATGGCTTAGTCCCACTCCCTGTGGGGAGCGGGCCTAAGCTGGCAGTAAGCTGGCAGTCGGACATCCTTAGCACTGCAACAGAGGTGGGAGAGGCTCCTGCCACCTCCATTGTACTCACCAGCCATGAGCCTGGCTCAGGGCTTCAGGGCTTCTGGCTGAGCCTGGCACAGGTCTCCTGCATTGAGCATCTGCACCCTGGTGGTCAGTGTGCATCATAGCAACCAGTCGTTCCACTGTTTGGTTGATTTGCATATTAGCCTTTTACTATATAGGATGTAGTATTTCAAAACTTTCTCATTGAAGTAGTTTTTAATAAGTCTGAGTATTTTATAAAATTGAGTGAAATTAACCCATATAGTAATTATATAGATAAATCTATCTGGCCAGTTTTCCATTTATAACTTGAGGAAGATTCATATTTTATCTATGAAATATTCCAAATGTAAAAGAAACAGAGAGCATACCATAATGGATAGTGGTGGATAAATGATGTTTATTAGCATCTTTTTTTTCTCCTCTAGGAATTTTCTTTCACCCATTGCACATTTTTCTAATTGGCTGTTGGCTTTTCTTATTAATTTTTATATTCATAAATATAATATCACAATTATTTATCACTCATTAATAGCAAATATTTTCTTCTAGCTTGTGGCTTGTTTTTACAGTTTATTTTGAGGTAAATGTAGTTTCATGGGAAATTGAAAAAATAATATAGAGAAGTCCCATGTACTCTTCACTTAATTTCTCCAAAACATTCTGTAGCACAATATTAACACCAGGACACTGACATTGGTACAATGTGTGTGTGTGTGTGTGTGTGTGTGTGTGTGTGTGTGGTTTCATGCCATCTATCAGTTGTGTCAATTTATTAAGCAAGAGCCACAATCAGGAGCAAGAATATTCTTTTAAAAAATTTTTAAAAATTGATTTTTAGAGAAAGAGGAAGGGAGAAGGAGAAGGAGAGGGAGAGGGAGAGGAAGAGAAAGAGAAAAACATCAATGTGAGAGCGAAACACTGATCAGCTGCTTTTGCATGCTCCTGACTGGGGATCAAGCCCTCAACCAGGGCAAATGCCCTGATCAGGAACAAAACCAGCAACCTTTCAGTGCTCAGGACAATGCCCAAACAACTAAGCCACACTGACCAAAGCAAGATAAAAAAATACTCTATTAACACAAATGTCTCTGTCATGCTGTCCCTTTATAGTCACATTTACCTCCCTCCTCCTCCATGATCCCTAAACTCTGGAAGCTACTAATTTGTTATTTTTTCCTATAATTTTGTTATTTTGAGAAAATTATATAAATTGAATCATACAATATGTGATCTTTTGAGATTAGCTTTTGTCACTCAGCATAATTTACTATTTAGATGCCCATGCTTCTGTAATAAAGGCAGATATATTTCATCCTTTCCCATCTGTATGCCTTTCTTGCTTTATTGCACTGGCTTAAGCTTCCAATACTATGTTTAATAGCAATGAGAGTGGATATCATGCCTTTTTCCAATCTTTGCATGTAAGTACTAAATCTTTCGTGACTATGTATGATTTTAGCTGTAGGCTTTTTGCAGACTTTTTTAAAAAAATCAAGTTGAAGTTCTCTAATCTTATAAATGGATGTTTTGCTGTTGTCAAATGGTTTTCTACATCAGTTGATAGGATCATGTGATTTTTCTCCTTCAGCTTGTTAATATGGTGGATTACATTGTTTGATTTTCAAATATTGAGCCAGTCTTGCATCATTGGAATAAACCCCATTTGGTCATGGTACATATTTTTTTTTCACATAATGCTGAATTCTATTTGCTAATATTTTATTAAGGCCCTTTACATCTATATTCATGAGGGATAGTGAGCTGTAGTTTCCTTTCTCTCTCTCTCTCTCTCTCTCTCTCTCTCTCTCTCTCTCTCTCTCTCTCTCTCTCTCTCTCTGTATTGTCTTTGGGTTTGGTATCAGGCAATAATAACTTTATAAAAGGTAAGGTGGACATGTAGATAATGGATTTGAACTCTTTTTTCCTAGTGTAAACATTTTTTTTTTTTTTTTGCTATATAATTCTCTCCCAGCCTTACTTTAGCTGTGTGCCTCAAATTTTGATTTTAGAATATAGAATTAGTTTTTAAAGATAGTAGTTGATTAAATCTATCAACATTTATTTACAATTTTATGTATTCTTCTTAGTTTATTTTATTATATGCATTTGTCTAGATTTTCTTTTCTCCTTGGGGGTGTACATATTTAAATGTTGGTGTCATATTTATCTGAATGCTTTCTAACTTACAGATATAGGTAGAGTCATTTGGAAATGCAAGCAAATGGAAAACATAGAAGAAATAACCCATGAATTTGTTTATTTTGATAATGATTAATTTTATTTGAAGAATTAGATAAATTTTTTTCCTTCTTTTTTTTTTACCTACATATGAGTACTTTTAAAAATATATGTTTTTATTGATTTCAGAGAGCAGAAGGGAGAGGGTGATAGAAACATTAATAATGAGATAGAATCACTGATCGGCTGCCTCCTGCACACCCCTTCCTGGGGAAAGAGCCTGCAACCCTGTTGTGCCCTGACCAAGAATTGAACTGTGACCTTCTGGTTCATGGGTCGACGATCAACCACACTGGCCTGGCATGGTTACTTTTTAGTTATTTTTAATGTCTTCATAGTGCATACTTTGGAAACTATGTCATTTTGCATAATTATAGTTTTGCCATACTATCACTTCAGATAAAGAAGTTGGGGAGTGGACTTAAATATAACCATTGTCTCTGGAAAATTGTGCATTACTGGCATTCAGATTGTAAGAAAAATTCATTATATTCAGTTAGCCTGTTCCTACTCAACTATAATGTCAAGCCTATATATAGATGAGCTCAGCTTAAAAATCAGAAAACAATCAGGACTGAGTGAAAAAAAAAGATACCAGAAGTATAAAGGGAATGATGTTTAGAGTTGGTTCAACTCCTTCCTGATTCAGATAAGCAATTTTCTTTTATGTTCACAAACAGCAGGGCTTATATTGCTTTTGTCCTTCTGCAAATTAAATAGGTACTACATTTTTATCTTTGCTAGTTTTTATTATTATGTGTTTATGCCAAAACAAGGTCGGAAGCAAACAGTTTACTTAGTCTAAATTATATTTATGTTTTGTTGTTTTTAAACTCAATTTGTATTTAGATGCCGCATTAGTTTCTTCAATGAAATGCAGCAAATATTTGCCTACTTATTATGTGTAAAAAAAACTCTGAAAGATACCATCTGTGATATAAAGATTCAAAACTCCACCCAAGCCCTTTTAGCCATTTCTAATAATTCCAGGTGTTCAGGTGAAGAGGAAGTAAACCTGATTTTTTGGTTGTCATATCCAATTTAAGCATTGACAAGAAGTTACTTTGATTCTGAAAGGAGAAAATCAAGATTCTATAGTTTTTTCTAAGTGGAGATCACCCTACTTTCTAACAAAATGCTATTTTTCTGCTACTCAGCTACTCAGTGAGAATGTAACAGCAATGGTTTCTCAAATGATTGTTCACAAGAGAATGATTCTTATATTCTTTTGATAGGCAATAACTGTAAACAGATGGCACTCTGTGCAGGCAGACAGTTTCTTACAAATGCCAATTGAGCCTTAAGGCTCCTTCCATACTTTCCCGTGTATGAAGCCAAATCTCATATGACATAAAGGAGATGCCTTTCATGCTTCAGAATGCTGACTGATGAGTAAATACATATTTTTTTAGAATACCTTGGAATGATTATATATTTAACCTTGGCTCAAGGAATGTAAGAGAGTCTATACAGCTTTGCTATGAGTCTGTAACAACAACAATAAACCATCACCCTTCAAAGTGGGTGTCTTTCATTTTGTTTATTGGATCCTATCTCTATAGGGTAAGACAAAGCTGTAAAACAATGCCACTTCCAGAATACATTACTTGTGACAGTAAAGAAAATTGAAATACTCAGAGATACGAGAATAGACTGGTGGTTGCCAGAGAGGAGAGCGGTTGGGGGGTTGGGTGAAAAAGGTGAAGGGATTAAGATGTACAAATTGGTAGTTACAAAACAGTCATGGGAATGTAAAGGTACAGCATAGAGAAAATAA
>NW_006299705.1:9947309-9959168 GCF_000327345.1 Myotis davidii | reverse complement strand
AGCCTTCAGTCTTTGCTCCTCGCTCTGGCGGGAGTCTTCAGTCTCTGGCCAGAGCTGCTCCTGTAGCTCCTTCTGCCCCCCACCCTCCCCCTCATAGCTTGATCGCTGCTTCGCCTGCAGACCTCACCGATGGGCTCCTGGGTTCCAGGGAGCTGCCTTGCCTGTGGCCAGGCTTTCCGATCATGATCACGATCACGGGAGGCAGGCAAGGTGGCTCCTGGGTTCTGGGGGGCCGCCTTGCCTGTGGCCTGGCTTTCCGGTGGCTACTGGGGACTCCTGGGGTAGAACATAGGGCCTGGATGGCGGCTCCCGGTGTCCCACCCTGCTGTGCAGTATGCAAATTAGCCGCCATCTTTGTTGACAGTTAATTTGCATATCATGCTGATCAGCCAATGGCGATGTTAGCGAAGGTAAGGTTAATGACCATGTTTGTCTATTATTAGATAGGATGGTTATTTAAGCACTTTGCTGTACACCTGAAACCAATACAAAATAATGTTGAATGTAACTGTAATAGAAAAATATTTAAATATAATAAAAAAAGAAAATCAAAGAAGGCTTAACAAATGAGAACTGGCATTCAATGTTTTGCCTAATGTTTTGTATAATGCACCACAGCACTGAGTATGGAATATAATGTGAAGTTTGGCTTTTTATCTGAAACCAAATATCTTTTCTTTAAGAGAAGCTCATCTACAGATCACTTAAAAACCAGCATTCCAGCCTCTAACTGGTTTGACTCAGTGGATAGAGAGTTGGTTGCTGACCAAAGGGTCCCAGGTTTGATTCTGGTCAAGGGCAAGTGCCTCCATTGCAGGCTCCTTCCTGGCCAGGCCCTGGCTGGGGCTCATGCAGGAGGCAACCAATCGATGTGTTTTTCTCACATCAATATTTCTCTCTGTCCTCCCCTCTCTCTTCCACTCTCTCTAAAAAGCAATGGAAAAATATCCTTGGGTGAGGATAAAAAACAAAACAACAACAAAATGACAACAAAAAGCAGAATCTTTGTAAGCCCTAGTTCACAGATGAGAAGAGAGTTTTTATTTTTGTTTGGCATAATACCTTAATCTTTACCTGGCAGACCATATTTCATTGCCATGAAATCTCTTAAAATGCACATACTTGTGTGTACTCACACACATTCACAAAAACAGAGTACTCCTGACAATGTAGTCATCTTAATGGATATATATATGGGATTTCTAGTGGCAAATATTTGAGAAAAGAAATTCTAAATGAAGAAAAGAGAGGGATATATTCTCAGATTATTCAGATTTATTTGAATAGTTTCATTCAGTTAATCCTGACTCTAATTTTATGCCTGAGGTCTCTGAAAAGTAGAAGATTATACTAGAAAATTATTTTGGAATGATGTCTTACGAAATTATTCTAAAATATTCAGGTTCTAGTCTTAGTCAATGATGAGATGTTGGAAATTAGAATAGACTGACCTACTTAATTAGATTAGGTTAAATATGCTTAACCAATTACCCCCAAATTTCAGTGGTTTCATAAAGAAACATTTCCTCCTGCTCATAGCATAGTTCAAGTGAGTCACTAGGAAGTTCTATTTCATATATTCATTCAGGTATCCAGGCTTCTTCCACCAGTTCCTATAATCAACTGAAAAAACTAGTGTTTGCTGTTCTTTCCTTATTCGGGTCTACATATTTACGCGAACAATCATTTTCAAGCATGAACTTTATCAAGAGTAAATTGAGAAGTCTTCTTGTTGATGAGAACCTGGAATTGTGCCTAAAAGTAAAAACAACAACATACAAACCTGACTTACCCAAACTTTACAAGGAGATGCAAGGCCATTGTTCACATTAGTACTTGTCAATCATTGTCATGATTTAATTTTATGGATATTGTAAGGTAAATTGTAAGGAATTTAATTTTATCAATAAATAATATCGTTACTAAGTATACCAAGTTTTATTCAACGTACCTATAGTTTGATGAGTTTGCTGACCACTGCCCTAGATCACTCATATCACTAAAAATTGGTTCCCTAAATTTTGAAAAAGTTTTATTTGGTTCATAATCCCACATATTATTTTTCTGGACTTTATACACCCACTTCCCTGTTCTCTCCCCTACCATCTGCCCGTCAATCCACAGAGGGACAGAAATTCAAAAAGAGAACACTAGTGACTTTTTTGTCCTTATTTATGAGGATGTGGAGTAATACTGGAACAGGAGTGGAAAGTTTTGTCTATCACCCTGACCTCCATATTGCCTCTAACTCAAATTTCTTTGTTCTTTCCCCCATTTAATAGTGTGGCTTAATTCCTACCCAATCCCAACTCCCTCCATGCATGCTAGTCCACTTCTTTCTAGCTATGCCTGCCAAATCTAGCTTTGCTGCCCCTTGCTGAAGGCTTCCTCTGCTTCCCTGGTGCCCGCAGGCAGCTCCTTCACCCTCGCCACAATCCTGCCTTCTCTCTCCCTCCGACCCTCCCTCCCTTCCTTTACCAATGCCAGGACTTCAATCCACAGCAGTTTAACATTTTCATACTTCAGAGATTCAGAAGGTGTTTCTACTCTCTCATTTCATAATTTTTCTGCCTTTTAAAAAGTTACATTATTTATGGAACATATTATTACAATATTAAAACAACTAGAAAAGATACAAAATAAAACTGTAAAAATAACCCCAAATTCTACCATTCAGGATAAAGCAAGGTTTAGCATATTCTTCAGACATCTCTCTCTTTTCCCCTGTATAAATGCTCACATGATTTATAATAACAATTTCACTGTATAGAGCAGGCAGGACAGGATAACTGGTAATCTACATGCTTTACTGTTTGCAAGGCAGTAGATCAAGATCTCCAGCCACCTGGTAAATGGCTGTACAGACTTCCAGTATATATGTGTATAATTATTGAAGGGTCTTGGGACTGTTTGGGACTCTTCATTATAGCCATTCAGGAAACTGTGAAGGGTAGGAGTGATGCTTGGTGAATCATTTTGGGTTCCCTTTTCTTTAGTAAACCCTTTGTATTCAAAAGCTGCACACTTGCTCATCTGGTTTTCCACCAGAATGGAGCCTGTGGAAGGCAGAATCATTTCCCTATGAAGATGTCCATGTCCTAATTCCCAGACCTGTGAATATGTTACCTTATGTGGTAAAGGGACTTTGCAGATGTGATTATGGTAAGGATCTTGAGATAGAGAATATAAAAGGTATATTTTATTTTTATTTTTATTTTATTTTATGTCCCTGATTGTATTATAATCAACAGTTCGTTCTGTTCATCAGATTATTCATTCACTTGATTCATAGATTCACTTGTTGATAGATGCATATTTGTTGTTCATAATTTGTATCTTTACCTTTTTCTTCTTCTTCCTCTTCTTAAAGGATACCTTTCAGTATTTCATATAATACTGGTTTGGTGGTGATGGACTCCTTTAGCTTTTCCTTATCTGCGAAGCTCTTTATCTGACCTTCAATTCTGAATGATAGCTTTGCTGGATAAAGTAATCTTGGTTGTAGGTTCTTGGCATTCATCACTTTGAATATTTCTTGCCACTCCCTTCTGGCATGCAAAGTTTCTGTTGAGAAATCTGCTGACAGTCGAATGGGTATTCCCTTGTAGGTAACTGAGTTTCTTTCTCTTGCTGCTTTTAAGGTTCTCTCTTTGTCTTTTGCTCTTGGCATTTTAATTATGATGTGTCTTGGTGTGGTCCTCTTTGGATTCCTTTTGGTTGGGGTGCTCTGCGCTTCCTGGACTTATAAGTCTATTTCTTTGACCAGGTAGGGGAAGTTTTCTGTCATTATTTCTTCAAATAGGTTTTCAATATCTTGCTCTCTCTCATCTTCTGGCACCCCTATAATTCTGATGTTGGTACGCTTGAAGCTGTCCCAGAGGCTCCTTACACTATCTTTGTATTTTCGGATTCTTTTTTCATTTTGCTTTTCCGGTTGGGTATTTTTTTCTTCTTCGCATTTCAAATCTTTGACTTGAGTCTTGCGATCCTCTGGTCTGCTGTTGGGAGTCTGTATAATATTCTTTATTTCAGTCGGTGTATGCTTAGTTTCTAGTTGGTTCTTTATCATAGCATCGAGGGTCTCATTGGATTTCTTGTAGATCTCATTAAGTTTATTGGCGGCTTCTAGACAGTTCTTGAGAGCCCTTAAAAGTGTTGTTCTGAACTCTGTATCCTCCATGGACAATTTTGTACTGTTTCTTTGTCTCCACATTTTATATGCTTTCTTGGTGTACCCCCTAGTGGTCTTTGTGCACAGTCTTGTTGTAGTTAAGCCTTGATTGTTGTAGTTGATACTGAGGGGATTTGACCTCCAGGCCAACTGGCTGTGAGAGTCAGCTGTGTCTATAAAAGGTATATTTTAATGTTTAATTATATTATAGGATATCTTCATCTCATGTGCTATATTATCTGTGTAGACCCATATAATAATGAAAAAATACGCTTATAAAGTAAAGCAAAGGGAGTCAGGGAAGTTAAAGTCAGAGAAGAAAATGTGATGGTGTGATGACAGAAGCAGATGTCAGAGAGAGAGAGATTTGGAGATGCTTGTTTGGAAGGTGGAGGAAGGGACCATGAACTGAATATTATAAACAGCCTCTAGAAGCTGGAAAAGTGAGGAAACAGATTCTCCTCTAGAACCTCCATTACAAAACATTCTGCCAACACTTCAATCTCCAGAATCATAAGATAATAAATTTGTGTTGTTTTAAGACAATTTCTGGTAAGCTGTTACAGTAGCAACAGGAAACTAATCCAGAGCCAGTCTCCATTTCCCCCTTAAGACTCCCCTAAGAAAGTCAGGGAAACCATTGTCACCCATTACGGGGACTCTTGTCCACATGTAAGGAATTTGATCATGAACCTGAAATTCTCCCTCCCAAACAGTCTCTTGGAGTTCTACACATCATTAACATAAGAGCAGTCTTCACTTTGGGAACATGTAATCTTCGAGAGGTCAGTGAGGAAGGGAGAGAGTACCAGCCTCTCCATTATGTCAGGTGAAGTTACAGATGTCACATCCCAGCTACACTTACATACGGGCAGTGTCAGTGGGGCCTCAGCTTTGCCTTTCCCACAGACAGTAGGAAAAATAATCCCAAACAGTGATTATGTCTGAACATTATAGTTCTCTTCAAAACCTTGGCACAAATTAAAAACTTTTCAGGGTTGGACAGCACAGATGTCTTTTTTGATAGGGTAACAAAAGTCAAAGTTTCAAACATTCAAAAGAGCAAAAGGAATTAGCAATCCTGGGCAAGCACTGGAGCATATCACTACAGCTGTATGGCTGTATAATCTGCTTTCTAAAAAGATGAGGCAAAACAATCACTCACCCTGTGAGAATTGCAATCCACTGCATAGATGAGGATCACAATGAACCATTGCATCACATCACTTTTTAGGTTCTTTGGTTGCAAGCAACTGATACAGATGCTGGCTAATTTAAGAAAACAGAGGTTTTATTGCAAGAGTATGAAGTAGCTCTTAGAATCCACAGGGAGCTGAAGATCAAGGCTTGGAAAGGTCAGGAACCAGAGCATTTCTGGGGACTAAGTAGCAGATGGATAGCCACACCAGGATTTCAGCACAGTCAGTCTGATTGTAGAGATGAATACTTAACCACTATACCATGAGGCCTCTCTGTGTATCTCCCAAGACAAATATGGGGTACTGGTATCAGAAGAATGTAGAATGGCTGTGGGTGTCAAAAACCACAATGGGAACCAAACTACCATTAGCATTTATTGGTAGTTAAATTACTATAAAGTAAAACATAAGAAGTTAAATATAAAGAGAAGGAGCCCCTACCCTTGCACAGACAACCATCCTATATAATAAAAGAGAAACATGTAAATTGACCATCCCTCCACTACATTCACCAGCCAATCAAGAGCGAGTATGCAAATTAACCCAGCAAAGATGGTGGGTTAATTTGCATACACAGGCACCAGGCGGAGAGCAGAGCGGGAGAGCCGGTGGAGAGTGGAGCGGTTTGGGGAAATTGGCTCCCCAAGCTGCCAGACAGACAGCAGAGAGGGAGAGCTGGCAGCTTGGAGGACATGGCAGAGTGGGAGGCCATGGGACAGAGACAGGCAGGAAGGGAAAACCAAGATTGCGGGGAGCACCAAGAATTCTGGGAATAGTAGTTTTGGTGGCAGCCCCAGGACCGGAAGTGGGGATCACCAGGAATACTAGGAATCATAGTTCTGGTGGCAGACAGATCTCCTAGACCAGTGGTCGGCAAACTGTGGCTCGGTGGGCCATGGATCATGAGCCACATGTGGCTCTTTGGCCCCTTGGGTGTGGCTCTTCCACAAAATACCAACTTCTCTGCATGGACCACGAAGTTTCAGTCGCACTGTATGTGAGTGCCTGCACGTGGTGTTTTGTGGAGGAGCCATGCTCGGTGGGGGAGGGGGTCGGGGAGCCGCATGTGGCTCGTGAGCTGCGGTTTGCTGACCATGGTCCTAGACACGAGAGCAAAGTGAGCCTGGAGCAAGTTACTATTGCGGTGGGGTATGCAGGGAAAGCAAAGGTGAGAGACATAAGTAAAATCAGAGTGTCTAGGAAAAATTAAAGGGAAGATATCCCAAAACTTCCAGGAAATCTCCAACAATGAAGCAAAGAAAAAATATGCTTCTATTATTCTGTGAGCAAAAAACCAAATTGAGTTGGGATCTCAGACAATTTGCTCATATGATTACATAGTTAGGTACTCAATAAATATTTGTTGGATAAATGAATACAACAAATGCATCTAAAATATATTTAAATAATTAAAAAAACAAATTCAAATATGAAAACTAGCTATGGGTGAGATGCTTAGTCAAGATATGAGGAAACAGAAGAAATCATGGTAAACTTTCTGAAGTAGGAAGCTTTGGCCATTGGATATTACAGTTGATAACAACAACTAGTAGACAGGTAGTAGGGAGGAAAAATATAGCAACCTTCACTATTAGATCACTTGGAGGGCTTTTCTGATTCTAATGAAAGGGATTATTACTTTCACAATCCTTTAAAGAGAGTTGGGGAGGATTTGTAAATAAATGTTCAGTAGTGTTTTGAATGTGATTATAGAACCTAAAGAGATCTCTAAATATGGGCATTTTGATGATAAAAGAGAAGGAGATAGAGAGTATAAAACGTACGTTTTAATAATTATATTTTGGCAGTGATATGGGCTAAGGTGTGGGAGAGAGGAGTATTATTTTCCTTTATATAACTGGAGATAGAACTGAGTATTTCTGATTTTTATTGAAATAAAAAACATGATGCCCTGGCCAATGTGGATCAGTTGGCTAGAGCATTGTTCCATGCACTAAGGGTCACGGGTTCGATCTCCAGCCAGGGCGCGTGTGGGAGGCAACTGGTGGACGTTTCTCTTTTACATGAATGTTTCTCTCTCTCTCTCCATTTCCCTTCCTTTCTTTCTAAAATCAATACTAAATAAAATAAAAAAAAAACTCGATTGTCAAGTGTGGGGGAAAAAAGGAGACATATGTAATACCCTTTGTAATACTTTAAGCAATAAAAAAATAAAATAAAAAATAAAAAAACTCTACAAAAAACTCCTAGAGAAATCATGTCCTTTTATTTCTTTTGCGGGTTGTGGGGCTAACATTTAGCCAGTGTGCAATGTCAGAGACATTTATGGCATCCCAGCCATTCAAGGCCTGTGAGTATCCCAAATTATAGGTGCTCATTTAGCACCACTTGTCATATATTTTTGAAGAAACTCCCTGGGGATAGTCAACATAGGAAAGGCGATGTGGCTGAGATCATAGTAGAGGTGCTTTTCAGGAAGAGGATACTGATTTATGGACAGGAAGCAAAGAATTGAAATAAACATATGTTTCCTTAGGTAACAGTTTTCTTCAAGGACAAGTACTAAAACTCATTTCATTTAATTTCCATAGATCACTGGAAAGAAAAATTCCCCAGTATAATCTTTATAATAATGAATACCTACATTTGACAAGTAGGTAGTAGACAAACTAATTAGTTAAAACAAAAGGAGTCTTAGGAACCTTTATAAGCAAAGAGTCAAGCAAGATATACTCTCTATCAGTCACAACCCAGAAAAAGGATCTGAAACTGCCGTGGAAATATTCTGAGAACATGTGGGAAAGATGCAGACATGTACTCCACATAATTAAAAATAGGAGAGATAGGGCAATAATCCTAGGAAGAATGAAATGGTTTGGATGACTAAATCTGTTAACACTCTCCACATGCAACAAGCATTCCAGCCACTCTGTACAGCTTGAAGTTGACTCTCCCAGCCTTCCCTCACTTCTGTTCCAGTGCCGTTGCCCCTGCCAGATGCCCTGCCCTATTCTCCTCTGCTTTGCCAGCTCCTACTACTCCTTCCACACTCTGGGCACATATCACTACCCCATGCAGTGGTATGTGTTTGCATCCTTGAACTCCCAAGGTCCTTTTCCTTTACATCAGGGCTTTGCTAACCCTGCTGTGCAGATAAAATACCACTCTGCCTACCTGGCTCTGTGTTGTCTATGGCTGCTCTCATGCTGCAGTGGCAGAGGTCAGTAATTTCAAAAGGGGCTTAACAAACTTTTTCTGAAAAGATCCAGGTAATAAATATCTTAGACTTTGCAAGCCAGATGGTCTCTGTCATGAATGTAAGGAAAGTCCAGTCTTTATCCATAAACACTATTGTGGCCACTAAACCTGGTTTGAGGGATCACTTTGCTTAGCAGTTATTTTAGAAGTCTGAGTAGTTTTGAATAAACGCGAAAGTCTCGGTCCATTCACCTTTAAATTCACGGTTTTCATCTTCCGTTTTTCTTTGCTTCTTCTTTGTAGCAAACAGGGCACCTAAAAAATGTTTCATTTTATAATAATAAAGCCACCAACACAAAATAATTACAATTCTTAAATCAATGACAAAAATATCTGTAGGATTTGCAGCTGGTTGGAAAAATACAGGTAACTTTATGCTTCGAGTAGGTACTTTTGTCACCCGCGCGCGATTTGGGGACGCGACTAGCACTAACCACTGCACAATGAGACTGCTGACTGACCGGCTCACTCAACTCGTGCATGAATCGCGGGCGCCTCCCCCGTTGCATATCCCTCGGCCCACATGCGCCTCCTGTCGCCCGACCGACTGACAGCCCCCACTTCTTTTAACGCCACTTCTTCAAAATAGACTCGCCCAGGCCGAAAACTGACTTCTGCACATGGGCCACAAAGTTTCAATTGCATTGTACGTGTGCGCCCACACATGGTATTTTGTGGAAGAGCCACACTCAAGGAGCCGCATATGGCTCGGGAGCCACGGTTTGCCAACCTCTGGTATAGAGTATATTTAGGTCCCTGCTATGAAAAGAACTATGGCAAACATTCTCAACTCACCTTTCTATCCACAACATTTTAAAGTAATCCTTATCTGAGTAGGGCAGTCCAAAAATTAGGATAATTAATTCATTTAATTTTTATCACAATTACATATATTTGAATGAATGAATGAAAACACTGAACAAGGAGGAAGTTTACATACTGATTTCACCTCTCAGTGGGGTGAGGACAAAATAGTGTGAAATCATTTGCCTATAAAGTCAGGAAGTTTTTGGGATCATTCCTACCACTCATATCAAGTTCCATTCTTAGAAAAGGCTAAGACATCCATAAAGCAGAGATGGGGTTCTTTACCACATACACTACTAATTTTGTCATTGGTTAATGTTTCAGACACAAAGATTATGTGAATTCCACTTTTGTTTTTTATCTGTGCTTAAGATCTGGAGGTGGACGTAGACATAGTATTGTCTGAGATTATTCACTTAATTATTCACTCACAGTGTGATTTAGACACGGAGGGTTACTACAGGAAATTGAGGCTCATATCCAACTATCAGGTACAAATGTCAGGAAAGCTTCCATCAAAGACCTCAGCCTAAAACATCAAAGTGGGTGGTTCTTAATTTGCCTGGAAGCAGCTTTAATATTCTAGAATCTCTCGAAAACTCCCACCAATTCTCTTGGTCTGCATTACTGACATGGGTCGTTTGCAAACACCTGTCAGAGAGCTGCTGTGAAACTCAGATCTCTTCATAGAACTAGCTATACCTGCCTAAAGGAATACCGATTTTTCTGCTATTGAAATCTTGTGTTAATGCCTTCACTGGAAAAACTCTAACCTAGAATCAGAGAGGGTGAGGGATTCCTGGGTACCTACTGCACAGGTTCCTAATAACACATTGAACTGAGCTATTCTCTTCTCCTTCCCCTAAAATGGTAAATAAATAATAATAATAATAATAATAATAATAATAATGTTTTCAACCCACAGTTATCTTAGGAATATTTTATTTTTAACAGCTTCTTAATAAAGTATTTCCCATCTGTCTTTATTAACTTCATTTAAAGTGTACAGTGCTTTGCATTTTTCTAAGTCTAGTGGGCCCTTTTTGTTAATTTATTGGAATAAATGTTTTATTTCCTTTCTACACAATTTTAAAGTTGTTACTTATTAGTTCCCCCTTCCTCCCTCCCAATGTTGAGGACATTTGCATTTTATGTGGTCATATTCATGGTCCACATTGCTATCTGTGGAGTAAGTTAATGTAGCATCAGATGTATGTATTTCTATGGACTCTCTTCCCCTGGCAGCTTTGCCAGAGTGACTCGAAAGAAACAAAAAGCAGAATAAAAATTAGACTGGTAGAGTGGAAAATAATTAACATTTACTTTAATGAGCATGAGAATAGCCCATTCTTTTGCAACTTTATATAAGCTAAAATAATTTATATCTAATTACACACATGAAAGTGTACATTTATAATTGGTAAAAATGCTTAAGTAGTGTTTTGCCAATGTAGTGTTTTTGTTCACTAAAATTGTTTTTACTAAGAGGAAATAAATATTCAACCACTCCTTGTTCATGCACATTTACAGCAATTATAACTTGGCAATTTAATTGTTGAATATTGCAAATATTAGTATTTGATAGCATCAGTATATATATTTATATGTATGTGTAATATTTATAGACATATAAGTATGCACTTCTTATAATATAATTGTTATATAAAAGAGCCAAATGGCCATTGTGTAGTGGCTCCTAGGTTGTTTATTTCTTTTTTTTTTTAATATATTTTATTGATTTTTTACAGAGAGGAAGGGAGAGAGAGAGAGAGAGAGAGAGAAAGAGAGAGAGAGAGTCAGAAACATCGATGAGAGAGAAACATCGATTAGCTGCCTCCTGCACATCTCCTATGGGGGATGTGCCCGCAACCCAGGTACATGCCCTTGACCGGAATCGAACCTGGGACCCTTCAGTCCGCAGGCCGACGCTCTATCCACTGAGCCAAACCGGTTTCGGTGGTTGTTTATTTCTTTACTGCAGATTGAGACACATTGGCTCAAAAGCCCACGGGTGCCAAACTCAAATTTTTACACATCAAATTAGCTTTAAAGTAACCCTAACAAATTTTTTGCATTTACCGTATTTGCCGGCGTATAAGACGACTGGGCGTATAAGACGACCCCCTAACATTTCCACTCAAAATACAGAGTTTGTTATATACTCGCCGTATAAGACTACCCCCTCTTCCGCACACCTTCCACACACCAAATAAAAGGTAAAACAATATCAGATTTGATTTTAACATTTTAATTTATATTCAAATGCTTATGACATGCAGGAAAACTGTCACAAGGCTGTATGTAATCAAACATATACATAAAACAGTGCAAGTTTATTACCGGCAAACATACCGGTAATTCACTAAAGAAAACACACTCTATAGACTGGTACCGTAGATGCTTCTCAGGAACACAGGCAAGCAGCCCACAACCTAGAGGGACTGTCAATGATAGAAGAAAGAT
>NW_006299705.1:9942360-9947020 GCF_000327345.1 Myotis davidii | reverse complement strand
ATAACAGCAAAATCGCATAACAGCCGAGCATACACCCAGCAGCGCTGCTGATGCCTGAACGGTATGTGGAATGAAGTGGGCGGGCATCGGGAGGCCACTATGGCACGGGGCAAGCACTATGGGCAGTCTATCTGAAGTGTACCTGGCGTATAAGACGACCCCCCACTTGGAGGCATATTTTTCAGGGCCAAAAAATCGTCTTATACACCGGCAAATACGGTAAAGCCTGCCTGCTTTGCACTCCCTGAGTAACCACACCTCCTTCTGCTGGCCATTCATAAGATAGAGACTTCTGGTTGTAAGACCCAAGTCTCTCTGGGCCGTTGGAGTCCTGTGATCCAGAGACTCCAGAATATGCTGTTGAGCAGGGACTCCTTCATATGCTAGTCTCCTCTGTTATCCCCATTTCCCCCAAAGGTTACCTTGTCCTCCTTGCAATATGCTTCTGGATAACCTTATACTGTGAGGGCCTAATCCAATAGAATTGGTATCTTTATAAGGAGAGGAGGAGACACCAAGAGAAAAGGCTAGGCCAGGACACAATGAGAAGGTGACCATCAGAAAGTAAAGAAGAGGCCTCACCAGAAACCAAACTGCTGGTACTTTGATCTTGGACTTCCCACCTCCTGAACTGTGAGCAAATTCATTTCTGTTATTTAAGCCACTAAGTCTGTGGTATTTTGTTATGGCTGCCCTAGCAAACTAATATAAATACTCAGAATCAGTAAGATTGACATGAGAATTAATAAATATGTCAGTGCTCACCGCCACTCCTTTCTAGGCATGGCATTCTCCTCCCTGGGTTTTTATTCTTGTCCTACAGAGTGTCTTTGATTCATAGGGTCAGGGAATATATCTGGGAAGTGTTTCCCATACTCTTGTATGCCCAGTGTCTTTCTGCTGACTTTATATGTGAATTGACCGAATCCTGGACAAAGAATTCATGGCTAACTTTTTCAAAGTTTAATAAAGATTGCCTCACTGTCTCCTGGCATTTAATGTGGCCATACCATACTGGCATTTAATCTGGGCCAACTGTATCTCATTCCTTTGTACATTATTATTTTTTCCCCTAGCTGGCTATAGGATTCTTTTATAACTTCTTAACTGTGACAATTCCACTAGATATATGTTTTGATATTGTTATTTTTTGATTGCCTGAAATATAAATAACACTCTCAGATTTGATAATGTTTTTATTACATGAAGAAAGTTTCCATTATTTATTTGATTATTCATTATGCTCTATTAATTTTTATTAAACTTTGACTAAACTTTGGTAATCTGTGTTTTATAGGGCTTATTTTATATTTTAATTCTTTTATTCTTGCTTTTGTCATCTTAATTCTTTTATTCCTTCTGATTGTGTTTTAGAAGAATTTCTCATATTTTCTTCTATATCATTAATTTGATTTTCTGTAACGTCTAATATGATTTCCTCTATATAACATACTATATAATAAAGAGGTAATATGCAAATTAACCCTAACATCCTCACAAGATGGCTGCCTATGACCAGGCCGGCAGGTGGGTTAGTGAGGGACAACCAAAGGACTGAACAAGCAGGTTGCGTGGAGCAACCAGGCCAGCAGAGGGGTTAGTGAGGGGCGACCAAACAACTGAACAGCAGGCTGTGCGGGGTGGCCAGGCTGGTAGGGGGGCCATGAGGGGCAACCAGGCCAGCAGGTGGGGCACTTGGGGAAGATCATGCTGGCATGCAGAGGCAGTGAGGGGAGATCAGGTCGGCAGGTGGGGGCAGTTAGGGGCAACCAGGCAGGCAGGCAGGTGAGCTATTAGGAGCCAGTGGTCCAGGATTGTGAGAGGGATGTTCGACTGCTGGGATTGGGCCTAAACTGGCAGTCAGACATCCCCTGAGGCATCCCAGATTGGAGAGGGTGCAGGCTGGGCTGAAGGGATCTCCCCCACAACGCCCCCCCCCCTGTGCACAAATTTTGTGCACCGGGCCTCTAGTTATATATAAAAATCAGAAACCATAATTTAGAAATAAATAATATATGTTCAATCATTCTTTATCTTAACATTCCATTTTACTAGTAATTTATTCTAGGTTCATATGTGCAATGTCTCTGTTTGAACATAAGTAGATGATAAACTTTTTTTTTTTGCTCTTGTAATCTATTTCAAAGAAAAGCAACTCATAATCCTTACAGAAGTGAAGAATGCATTGTTCAAAATTCAGAATTTCTCTATGGCTTGTGAAACCTCTGTTTTTGCTCTTTCTTAGAGGGGACAATCTATCCCAACTCTGCCACTAACTAGATGAGTGATCACTGAGAAATCATTTCAACTCTGTACTGAAAGGCCCTTCTCTATAAAATGGGGCTGATAATAATAAAGCTCATCTCATAGAATTATTTTAAAGATGAAGTTATCAGTAGATTTTTCTTCATTTCTTACCTAAGAGGAGTGCCTGGCATATAGTGGAAATTAAATAATCCTTGCATTGAAATGAAAAAAAATAAAAATAAAAGGATAGTTTCCAGGAAAAAAAAAATGTTCTTTCTACCCATTGCTTATTTTAACTTGCTCTGTAGGGGTCGTTGTTTTCCACTAGTGCAAGTCTCATGACTTTTCTGGTCACTCTACGATAGTCAAAATAATTCTCTGGCAATTTAAATCATAGAGTCTTATTTTAAGAACTGAAATGTTTACAAATACATAAAGTTTCTTCTTTTGCCCAGTTTGGTCTTGCTTCAGGCTCGATGTCCATGGTGGAGAAGGTGGTACTGTGAGCCTCTTTCATATTTCCTGAGCCTGTGCTTTTCCTCCTTCTTCCCAGCTCACTGGCCTGGGTTTTGATCCATCCAGGGTTGGAACTTGAAACTGGAGGGTGAGTGAGGAAGATCCCAATGACAGGCGGCAGCTGTTGGGGACTCCCATAACTGTCCATATCACCAAGAAGGAAGAGAGTCATTCTTTCCCTCTTCACAAGGGCCATTGTGCAGATTTGGAGCCACATGCTCTCCAGCACTTCAGAGGCAGTACCTTGCAGGAAAGTGTTTTGTCTGGAAAAGATGGCAAAGATTCCGGTACTAGATTCTAAAGGCAGCAGCCCTTAGCAGACAGGAGATAAGCAGCACCTTTGCCTGGCAAAATGGAGTGTGCAGGGCTGAAGCGGAAGTACCCAGTTGTAATCACTAAAGAAGCAATGTGAAAAATTCAGGGGTGCCAGATACTATTGAAGGTGCCATGGGGAAGAGGCTACAATGTCCAACAAAGGCTGTGCATTAAGGAGACACTATATTAGTTCTGAGACTACTTTAGTTTCCTTCAGGGGCTTCTATGTTTTGGGGAGACTCTGAAATAGATATATGTTCAGATTTGTACAACTGAGAGAAAGACCCAGCCCCCAAGTGGAGTCATTAATATTATTATTATTTATTTTGTTCCAGGTAGCTGATAAGGTTCTTCACAAACATAGGTTATATGTGGATTTCAACAACGCTTGATTAAAACACAAAAGTACATAATGGTATGCTAAAAAGTCAAATACAACTACCTTTCAAGTTGAGTCAGAGATCCTAGCTAATTTCAAGTTAAATGCTTTAGGAAGTTGTATTAATTTTCAGACTATCAAACTACTGCTTAGTAATTTAGTGTTACTGAAGAAGATAAAGTTACTATAACTTCCAGAATTTTCGGTTTTCAAAATAAAATAGCCTAAGCACTTGGTTAGGGGTTGCTAGAATTTTAAATTCTAAACACAGAAACAAAATATTTCTCTTTATTTTTTAATAAGAAGCATAACATTATTTTAAAAACCCTACAATTAGAAGACATTTGCACTCTTCTAGACTGTTTCATAAACTTACAATTTTGTACTATATTGTTACAATAAAACATTTACTAAAAATTAAGATGGTTATGGTTCTTCATTCAACTCTACTGGCATTTGAATTAGTCATTTGCTCATGGATTGTCCTCTTTTGACATACATTTATCAAAATCATACCAACCATTAAAACCAGACTCAGATTCTGTTTCCTGAGAAATTTCTCTTGACCATAATAATCACAATACATTCTTCTTCATAACTCCAATAATAACTGTGATGCATTTTATTTCATAGTATTTATTATGGAATGTTTGGTAGTCTAGATGTCCCTATACCTGTCTTAGTTCTATTACCAAATTTCAGAATGCATGTCTCCTGTGGTAGCTCTCTAGCACTGAGCATTGTAGACAGCGGATGTTCAGCAATACTTTTGAATACATAATTTTTGAAGTGCTTACCGATGACTAAACATTAAAAATATGCAAGTAGGGAGACCGAAGATGGCGGCATAGGTTAACGCCCGAGATTGCTGCTTTGAACAACCAATTCAAATTAAGCCTGAAGCAGGGAATGGACAACATCCAGAACCACAGGAGGGCTGGCTGAGTGGAAATTCTACAACTAGGAATAAAGAGAATATCATATCCAGACTCAGAGGAGGCGCAGTGCTGAAGTGAAATTCTCAGGTGCAAGTGCGCGCGGAGCGGGGCTGGCGGCACGGCACGGAGGGGCAGTCGTTTGTTTACAATCGGGAGGGAGCGTCAGACTCTGAGCCCCAGATCCGGGCGAGTCGCTAGGGACGCAGACTCAAACGGGAGACGCAGGACTGTCTGGCCTCGGTCGGAACTCGAGGGCAGCTTTCCC
>NW_006299705.1:9909483-9941723 GCF_000327345.1 Myotis davidii | reverse complement strand
AGAAAGAGAGAATCCAAAGCAGCAAGAGAAAAGCAGTTAGTTACTTACAAGGGAATGCCCATACAACTGTCAGCTGACTTCTCAATAGAAACTTTGCAGGCCAGAAGGGAATGGTAAGAAATATTCAGTGATGAATAGCAAGAACCTACAACCAAGGTTACTTTACCCAGCAAAGCTATCATTCAGAATTGAAGGTCAGATAAAGAGCTTCACAGATAAGAAAAATTTAAAGGAGTTCATCACCACCAAACCAGCATTATATGAAATGCTTAAAGGTATCCTTTAAGAAGAGGAAGAATAAAAAGGAACTCTTGCCATTTGCCACAACATGGATGGAACTGGAGAGCAGATAAATACCACATGATCCCACTCATGTGTGGAATATAAGGAACAACATAACCTGATGAACAAGGACTGATCCAGAGACGGAGAGGCATTGATTGGACTGTCGGTCTTTGGAGGGAGGGTAGGAGAGGGTGGGGGTAAAGGGGAAAGAGCAACCAAAGGACTTATATGCAGGCATAGAGGCCTAACCAATGGACACGGACATTGGGGGGGTGGGGTGGGTGGAGGGTGATGTGGGGACAGGGACACACATGTTATATCTTAATCAATAAAAAATATATTAAAAAATATGCAAGTAAAATTTTAGAATTTTTATTTATTAGAAGAAAGACAATACAGTAGGAAAACAGGCAAAGGATGGAAATAAGAATTTAATAAAAGAGCAAATCCAAATGGTTATTAAATGTATATGAAAGCATACCAATCCCCCCTGAGAGTTTTGGGAAGTGAGAACAGAGTCACAATGCCACTCACCAGACTGGCAAAGCTGAGAGTGATAGCATGACTTCTGGCAATGATGTGGGCACAGTGGTGCTTCGTGACCTTGCTGTGGGAGAGGGGCTTGGATGTCTTCCTGGAAAGCTATATGACAACAGACTAAGAATAAGAGAATAGCTTTTGACCCAGCAATTCTGCTTCTGGGAATGTATCCTTAGAAATAGGGAGATTGATTGTCACAGTATTTTGCAGTGGGAAAAACTGGAAATAAGTAAATGTTCACTAATGGGAAATTGCTAATATATCACTTGAAATTATCCTGCTATTTAAAGTTAACTCTAGCCCAGCTGGCATAGCTCAGTGGTTGAGCATCAACCTATGAACCAGAAAGACACGGTTTGATTCCTGGTCAGGGCACATGCCTTGATTTCGGGCTCGATCCCCAGTGCGGGGCATGCAGAAGGCAGCTGATCAATGATTCTCTCTCATCATTGATGTTTCTATCTCTCTCTCTCCCTTCCTCTCTGAGATCAATAAAAATGTATTTAAAAAAAGTTAACTCTATAACATTTGCCTTGTAAAATAATGTTCAAAAATGCATGAAGAAAGTCTCCCTAGGGTCAGAGATTACCAGCCGTGGGCAAACTACGGCCCGTGGGCCGGATCCGGCCCGTTTGAAATGAATAAAACTATTGAAAAAAAAAGACCGTACCCTTTTATGTAATGATGTTTACTTTGAATTTATATTAGTTCACACAAACATTCCATCCATGCTTCTGTTCCGGCCATCCGGTCCAGTTTAAGAACCCATTGTGGCCCTTGAGTCAAAGTTTGCCCACCCCTGGATTAAACTATAAGGTAAAGTATATCCCTGACTATCTCACATCAATGAGTCCTCCCCTCCCCTAAACTCTTCTAGTATTTGTATTCTCTAGGGTTTGATGACCTGCTGCCTTAAATATCTAGCTAGCTATTTTAATGTAAATATCTCTTCTCCTATTCCCTTGACATTCTATGTTTTCCCTTTACAATGTTAAGGCTTACTCTTTGTGCAAGGTAGGCAGACAGGATGTATTTTTTGATTGATCAGTTGTTTTCCTGAGTGAAACTTGTTAATAGATGACAGGCACCTAGGCCTTGGTATTTGTCAGTAAAACTGTTTCCTATTCTTGTCCATTGTGCACTCAGGGATGTAGCTACTCTATTCAATTATTCAATCATTTTGCTGAAAACTTGGAGAGTCTATTTGTTACACAACATAATAGAAATGTAAAGCCATTGCCATTAATAAATAACAGAACATATGTGTCTATTTTCCAGCAGCAAGCAGAGTTTGAGTGAGTGTTCATGTTTTTCAAGATTAGGTAAATCACCACAGACAAGGAAAATTACTCCATAGCTTATGGGATCAGATCAAAACAACAGTCATTTTCTCCACCAATGACTCCTATTAAATGAATTGTATGCTAACAGTTTCCAATAATGAGTTAGTTTAATAAATTATGTTCTCTTCATAACTTTTTAATGCACATCCTTCCAAGACTGGCCTGTCCCCAGAAGGGAATTTATCAAACGGCCTCTGCACTTCAGAAATAAAAGCAAAATGATTGAAATTGGAGTGGCTGAAGCATAACTAGTGGTAATGGGATTGGTCTTGCTTCACTTTCTCAGCCTGCCACCCACCAGAGAACTCTCCCACAGGTGGCTCAGTGTTATCTTTTCCCTGAATTTTTGTTTTTCCCCTAAGTATTAGATATCAGCTTCAGACAAGATAGTATATGTGATTGATCTGTGTATGCTCTGTTGCACTGAAAACGTTATTTCTAAAATACCATCTGTAAAATGAGGCCGCTGAAACTACCTACACACATACACACACAACCCTAAAGATATATGGGAGAGACGAAAGAAAAACTTATTTTAATCTTGATAGTATAGCAAAGAAACATTAAAGAAGAAACACATCAAAAGTGACATTAGTTGCCAAAACCGGTTTGGCTCGGTGGATAGAACGTCGGCCTGCGGACTGAAAGGTCCCAGATTCGATTCCGGTCAAGGGCATGTACCTTGGTTGCAGGCACATCCCCAGCAGGAGGCAGCTGGTCAGTTTCTCTCTCACCGATGTTTCTCACTCTCTATCCCTCTCCCTTCCTCTCTGTAAAAAATCAATAAAAATATATTTTAAAAAAGTGATATTAGCGATACTTTTTAAGTTTTGACACACCATCCAGAATAGATTCCATAGGTTAGGATTTGCTTACATCAGGAGAATGTCTGGCCCATGGGCCATAATAGGCCCGCAAAATCATTTGGTCTGACCCTGCCCAGGTTTTAGGGGTGAGTTAATTAAATGTTTGACCAATTATAGCTGGCTAATTTTTAAGTTGATAATTTTGTATGGCCCTCAAATAATGTCATAGATATGCAAATGGCCCTTGGCAGAAAAAAGGTTTCTCACCCCTGGCTTACATAAACATACCATTCACTTGTTTATTTGTTAATCCTCACCTGAGCATATTTTTCCATTGACTTTTAGGGAGAGTAGAAGAAAGAGGGAAAGACAGAGAGAAACATTGATGTGAGAGAAACACATCAATGGTTCCCCCTGCATAAGCCGCCCCCCTCCACCCCGCCCCCTACCAGGGCAGGCTGGGAAGAAGCCTGCAACCAAGGCACGTGCCCCTTGACCGCAATTTAACCTGGGACCCTTTGGTCTGGAGGCCGGCGCTCTATCCACTGAGCCGAACCAGCTATAGCCACTTCTACATGCTAAACCAATGATCTAAAGTCACTGTATTTTAGTACCTACTTTATTAAGGATTCAATCTGATTGAACAGACTTCTTTCTATTCAAAAATCAATTTGATCTTTGGGAAGATACCATATAATTAATCCCATCCATTTTGCTTCACTTTCCAGTAGATAGAGAGTCTATCCCTAATTTTACTGGAGTAGGAAGAAAGACTCTGGGCTACGCATAGTTGGCAAATTTATCTTATAAAGCATAACTCTGAAGGGAGAGCATTTTTCAGTGGAGTAGGTGGTACATCAGGTGATTTTTGTACTTACTACCCCATGTGATTAAGCCAACTCTGACATTTAAAAAAGTTGTTACCATATCAGATTGTTAAAGCAAAATTAGAGATAACACTATGTGTTTGCCAAACCAATTTCTTCTTTCTCCTGGGCACATAACTTGACTGCATTTCCTAACTGACTAGGTGGGGTTATATGACAAAGGTCCAGGCATTGGAATGAAGCTCTTCCATTCTTCATTACCTGTTTTTCTCCATGTCCTTTCTTTCCCCATTACCAGGCTGCACGCAAGGAGGTGCTACCACACTGGAAGAAGCCTGGGTTGTGGCTGGCTGCATGGAGCAAAGAACTCTGCTGACCCAAATATGACTGCAACATGATTAAGGAATGATTTTCTTTTGGGTTAAGCCACTGAGATCTTGGATGTTTGCTATTGTAGCTAGTTTTTCGGACTAATCCACTAATATATCAGGTACTAGGCAGGATACTTTCAGATGTAACACAAAGGTCAACTTATAACGTCTTAAGCAGTAAGGGCATTTACAATCTCACATAACAAGAAGTCTAGAGCTGGTTAAATTTCAGTGTTGATATAGTGACTCAGTTAAATCATGAAAGGTCCACATTTTTCTATCTTTCCACTTTACAGCTTCTTAAGTAGGTTTATCTCTTGATCACAAAACACCTCTTGCAGCTCCACACATCACACAGAGATGATAATGGCCAAAGGCAGTAAAATGACATTTCTCCTGTCTTTTTTTTTAAAGAGTAAAGAAACCTTTCCCTGAAGCCACCCTATAGACCTTCTCCTATGTCTCATTTCCCAGAATTAGGTTATATGCCTTTTTCTAAAACAATCACTTGAAAGGATAGTGGTGCAGACTAATCACTGTGCAGCCCTTGCAAACATAAGTCTTCTCTGAAACACATGACCAGTAACACCTGAATAGAACAAGATTTTTTTTAGCAAAGAAGAAAAGGCGGATGACTTTCGGGCAACCAACAGCTTATACTCAGATTATTTAAGATTTGTCAAGTAAAAAATTGAGGGTATGCTCAATTTGTTCTGGTCAGATAGAAAATATAACAAAGTACTAGTTAGGGAAAGTGACTGAATAATGAAAAAGTAGAATTGTAATTCATATATCCAAAGTGAGGTGGCATTCAGCTTCTATGGTATTAAAGATACACATTTAATTGTATAAAAGGGTGATGCTGGTGAGGGTATTATTGCTAGCAACTTTGACATTTGTATAAAGACATGATAACTAAGCATTTAAAAATTGTAGATAGGTGTGGAAAACTATATTTGTTCAAATTTTCTTATCTATAAAGCTAGATGGATGAATATATTTATTCAGTTTATGTTATGACTGCATAAACAACATAGTATATTTTGATCATAGGAATTAAATGAACCGAGAGGTCAAGAAGGCAATTTAGAACTGTTGAGCCCTATACTATATAATGCAGACAAGGAAACTGAATTCTGTAGTGATGAAGTGACTTGTATCAGGTCTTATAAAAATCTGTCCCTGGAAAGGCAGGAACCACAATAAACTTTTACATGCCTTTAGTCTAGAGCTCTTTCTAACACTTATCAATGCATAAGCATCAGTTAGGTAAAGTTGCACTTAAAGTAAAAGAGGAATACATTACCCATGTGCAAAGCAGCATACCTTGCAATTCTTAAAATAATGGTGTTAAAATGTATTGAGCTTTCCCTAGGCACTGGACTAAACTTTCTACAGTGTAGTAGTTCATTTATTTGTCACAATCTTATGATGTAGGTTTTATTAATGCCCCCATTTTATAGGTGATAAATCTAGCTTTTAGGTGATCTATTTTATTACCCAGTATCTCTCTCTCAGTTTTCAGAGTTGTGGACCTTTGAGGTGACAAGTACAGGGGTATATTGAAACAAGACAAAGACTAATCAGGCAAATAATCATCTGACTATTTTTATCTTTGTGCAGAATAGGAGCCAAAGAGAGCCGAGCAGTCTAGCACCTCAAGTCCATCTTAATATTGGGTATTTTTGAGAGTCTCACAAGAAACACTTTTTCCCAACACACAATTACACAGTCTTTTAATAAACTTTTTTTTTTCAACCCTGTATTCACCTGCACAAGCCAATTGGAGGAAATATTTTTAGAGAAAACAGGACTAATCAACTTGGTCTTGCAATCTTTATGTTTGAGGAGAGGTCCCCTTTCATTGTTTCTGGTGTACTCCTGTAGTTTTTAATCATCACTATCTATTCAACACAAAATTCTAAGGTTAACTTTGATCTATCATGTTCTATATTGATATTAATCTCCAGGAAAATACATGTACAACAAGGCCAACATAATTAGCAATCCAAGACAATGCAATAGAGAGGGAGTGCAGCTACTAGTACTAGGTAGCTCATTGTGAGAAACAAGACCAATGTCTAGTAGTCAATGGGGCTATGCTATCAATTGCCACCTGAAATCACATCTACTTGCATTGTGCACTGATCAAAGGGTTTACTTAAGATTCTTAATGAATGAGCATTGCTTTACTCTCTTTACTCGTCTTTTGTGACCGATGGTAAAGAACATATCAATTTTTTTTGTCCTGCTTGTTGTATCTTTCTCCTGCCTATGAGAAGGATTAGATTAATGGCCTAATGGAATTTTAGAATTGTTTAATTTTCCCAGGTGGTCCAGAATATGCCTCAGAAGTACAATAAACAATCTTGAAATTCTCTCATACTGGTGGAATATAGCTTCAGGAATGTTTTTATTTCCATTTATATGGAAAAATCTTTTTTTATGGAATGGTCTTGAACCTGATTCATTCCAAAAAGATCTGTTTTGCTTTAGGAGTAACAATTATTCTTTTTCTACAAGAATAACTCATATCCAAGCATTTTTAGGGGATGTCTCTTGGAAAGATGCCTGATGCCCTAGCAAGAGGCTGTATGATAGTAACATTATGGCTTTGGTCATTAAATATCAGCAAATAAAATGGCTTCTATTTGTCTATCAAATGCAGGTATGTGTAATTATATTTGCAAAAGTATAGATGTATGAAAAACAGCTACTCTCTTGGCATATTTCATTTAACATTTGTATATGCCTGGCTACAGAAAATTATTATTAAGGAATGATAAGGGAGAAAAAAAACTTTAGAGAAAGCGAGAATCACTATTATATATACTAATTCTTAACGAATGGCACATATGGATTCTCTGAAAATCTTAGTGAGAGGGCAATGATGTTTCTAGAAGAGGGCTGAAAAATAGAATATGTCTTTGGCATATATGACAGTGGTGTAGGTGTTTGTATTGTTGGCCTCCTCGGTCACTAGTATATAAATATCATCAACAACAACACAAAGTCCTTGGTAGTATGTTTCCAATGACAATGATAGTGCCTTAATTCCATTTGTCATCAAATTTTTATTTGAAAATGAGAGAAATCAGAATTAGCATATTAACTTTTTCATGTATTAGTTCATATTTTTATCATGTTTCTTTTTAGTCAGCATAGACAATCAAAATGGAATTGGATTTTTGTTCATTTATGTGTGTCAAATTTTGACTTGTGGCTATTTAGATTTGTGTGCATATGTGTATGTGCATGCAAATAATTATCTTCATAAACATATAAGCATATAGACCCTAGTGCTGTGAAAAGCTTAAATTATAAAAACTAGAATCAGAGTTTAGAAATTAATACTGAAGTGTTTAGTCTTGGTTAATAAGAGGCTTTAAAAAGCTACACTGTTGATTCTGTTGTCTCCTTATCCCAGATAGATAAGTCATAATTTTAAGATTTTAAGTAAAGAGTGGATTCCATACATTTATTAGATAACCTTTTTCTGTACTAATTAACTCTGGAAATGAAAAATATTATACTTTATTTAATTTATACTAGTTATTGTTAAAATGTTTGCTCACTTTTCTGATTTCATGAAGAAAGCTGGTCCCAAAATGCTTTTTAACATAGGGCCACATTTGTCTTGCTTATCAATGTTTCATCTAGTATAGTAATTGGCATGTAGTAGGTGCTTGATTGTTGAAAATATAAATTAAAAACTGAAGCTCACATTTTAATTAGTTTCCATTACTTGTTCTTCACAGCCAAATAATTCCAATTCTTGTACAAGTCTGCAAGATCATATCTGCAATTCAGAAGTTCCAAAATTTCTTACAATATATTTGGGAAAAATCTTAACCTCATATGAGGTCATTTTTTTTTTTTAGTGATTAACTTTGATCTGAATTGACTAAAGCATATTTATACCCTTTATTAATTGCACTGGGTATGCACTGGGTATGCATCATCATATATTTTGTTGTAAAAATATTAATGTCATGCTGTCCCTTAACCTAGTTGGGTGTTACATAACATAAGCTGTATGTACTATTTTCCCTCTGCACATACCTCTGAAATTCCATGCATATCCACATCTAGCCTCAAAGGAATTAAGGAAGACATTGGAATCAAATTACTACTATCTCATCTTTTCAATTATTTTAGACATCTGTTTGCAAATTTTCTATACAATGCTCTAGCAAGATATCAAACAATCAATACATCAATGTATCTTGTTTTCTTGTAATAAAATTATATGCCCATCTTTTTTTAAGATTTCCACATCTTTGCTCTTTCACCCAGAAAAAACACCGATAAGAAGAGGGCAATTCAGCTTCTATGACCTTTAGTTTTGACCTCTCTTTTGAAAGTGCTAACAAGAATGCCAATTAGTACCAGTTGTGAACAAAGTGTTATGATTTTGACAGGGTATTATTTTTAAAGAAATGGATTGTCTCACCTACTCATTTCACATGGAATTATAATGAAGAAGCTGTAAGGTAGTTATTTTGTATTCACTTCTAATCTAGACAACCCAAACTAATGATCTTAAATATAAGTTCTGTATTTGATGCCTTGAATTATTATTATTTATCACCAAATACTTTTAAAATGTTGATATATCTCTCTAATCTGTATGTATTATCATAATACCTGCAAAAACACATAGTGGATTCATGCAAATAATTTAATTCTAAACAGGGTGGTAACACCAGAGGAAATACAGAAAATGTAATACAAAACTAGAGTTGAACAAAAATGATGGGACTGTAAATTTAGTGCAAGTTTCTTTACACTAAATTGTGTTAGCCTTACATGTAGATAGAATAGTGTTTTTAATTGCAACTTATTTAAAAAATACACTTATGTCATAAACACACATATGCACAGGAATCATAAAAAAAAACATATAAATTTCTCCACTTACTATAAACTATGATGAGGCACCTGGAATCTTTAGCCTTTTTTATGTGCAAAGTGGGGATGATAATATTACCTACCACTTAGAGTTATAGCAATATTCAACATTTAGTGGGTACATAATAAGTATTAAATGGTAGGAAATACGATAATAGTTACCTGGATTTTCATTGTATTTATAATTATTATGAAATAAAAAAACTTCTCTGAGGGTAATTTTGGACTATCAAGTGATTTACTGTTCAGTCTACATGTCTGATTCCTTGGATATAGATTTGGAAAAGGACCGTTTGCATTAAAGTACATTGTGTGTCTGAGGAGAAAATGAAGAGGACAGACTACTTTAGGGGGGAAAAAGAAGAAGCCATGGAGCAGGAGGGTACACTAAAGAAAACCTTACCTATTAAATGTTATCTACTTTGGCTATACTATTATTGCCACATAATAAGAATGTTATTAATAATAAAATTGAAATTATTTTTAAATTTTTATTACCAATATTTTAAATGAATGATATACACTAACATTTAAATATTCACAGTCTTAAAGTAAATTGGAATCCTTTTCAAAAAATTTTCCACCCATAAAACTTGTTTGGTTTATATACAGGGTGGGGCAAAAGTAAGTTTATAGTTGTGAGTACATGAAGCAGGTTATTCTTATACTATTATTTATTAACTAGAGGCCCGGTGCACAAAAATTTGTGCACTTGGTGGGCAGGGGGGTCCCTCAGCCTGGTCTGTGCCCTCTCACAGTCTGGGACCCCTCAGGCGATAACGCCCTGCTGGCTTAGGCCTGATCCCGGGTGGGGGCTGCAGGATGCTGTCTGTGGGTATCTTCTGAATGTTTTTCCAGTAACTGCCCCCCCGCCTTTGAAGCTTAGAATACCACTAATTGCTGATGATTTTGAACTCACCATCTGTAAGAGCACCAGTTACTATGCAACACTAGACAAATGATATAACATCACACACAGAGCAGGGCCGGTGGTGGGGGGTTGGGGCGCCGCCCCCTGCCACACACAGAGCAGGGCCGATCAGGGGGTTGGGGCACCGCCACTGTCAGGCACAGAGCAGGGCGGATACGGAGGTTGGGGCTCTGCCCCCTGTCTCACACACAGAGTCGCAGGGTGATCAGGGATGTTTGGGCACTGCTCCCTGTCATGCTGATCCCGGTGCTGGGAGGCATATTACCCTTTTACTATATAGGATAGAGGCCTGGTGCATGGGTGGAGGCTGGCTGGTTTGCCCTGAAGGGTGTCCTGGATCAGGGTGGGGGTCCCCACTGGGGTGCCTGGACCAGTCTGGGTGAGGGGCTGAGGGCTCTCTTCAGGCTGGCGGGTGACTGAAGCTCCCAACTGCTCCTTTTTTTGTTTTTGTTTTTTTAATTCTGGGCCAGCTTTAGATCTGGCTCCAGCTCTGAGGCCTCTGCTGCTGAAAGCAGGTATCTGGTTTGCTTCTGTTTTATAATCGAAACACTGTATCAACTCCAGCTCTGAGATCCTGGCTGGCTGAAAGCAGGTTTCTGAGGTTTTGTTTAGCTTGTATATTTGTAACTATGTTTCACACTGCAAGCTCAGAGGCTGGCAAGGCAGCGGGGAACATTGGTTTCCTCCGTCACTGAAGCAAGCAAGCCTCATGTTAGTTTCATGCTGCCTGGCTGCCGGCCACCATCTTGGCTGGCAGTTAGTTTGCATATCACCCCGATTAGCCAATGGGAAGGGTAGCGGATGTACGCAAATTACCATGTTTCTCTTTTATTAGATAGGATACACTGATTATGAGCTTTGGCTAACTTTCTTACTAAGGCACATTAATTGTATTAAGATATTAAAATAGGGACAATAATCTTGTATCAGAGTGTTGTTATGAAAATTAAATCAATCAAGGTCTTAACACAAAGAAATGCATATATTTTTTAGCTTAAGCACTGAATAAGCAGACAGCTGATAGACATAGAATAAAAATCATAAACAAATACACT
Source organism: Myotis davidii (assembly GCF_000327345.1). Taxonomy (NCBI): domain Eukaryota; kingdom Metazoa; phylum Chordata; class Mammalia; order Chiroptera; family Vespertilionidae; genus Myotis; species Myotis davidii. Next base: position 9,930,654 of record NW_006299705.1, on the reverse strand, counting down.
AGGAAATGCTCAGAACCCAGGTAGAGATATGAGCACTGCAGGGTGGTTGAATTACTGCCCCCTAGTGGGTAATAATGGTATGTCTGTCCATGTTAAGCACACAAACCCAGGAAGTTGGTCATAGTCCTCAGTCACTTCGCCCCAGGTCCACACACTATCTTTCTGTCTTTTCAGACTCATATCACCAGCCCAAGTGACTTCAGTCTCCACAGTGAAGACATTAAAATGAAGGTTTCTACATCTCCATCCTCATCTCCCTTCCTTCAGTTCTCTGCTCAACGAACTAGTCCATTCATCCCATTATTTTCCTCATTTGCTCCCCCTCTATATAGATTCTAAAATGCTCTTCTCTCACTGCAGAAGAAAACTTCTACAAAAGCTTGATATTTGTGTTGATTTCTGAGAACAAGTAGGAATTAAATACTGAGGAATTTCCAGGCTAAAGAGAAGGAGTCTTTTCCTTTTGTGAGTCCTAGAATGCTTTGCTAAACATTTTCAGCGAATATATCCACATGGTTGCCATTCCTTAGGAGAGGAAACGAAGAGGCTAGGCTACAGCCTTAATTCTAAAAGCCTAGGAAAGCCACTTACAGTCGCGGTGATCATCTGACCCAGGGCTTCAGTTCCAGCCCCAGCGAGACACAGTGGACAGCTGTTTTAATCTTTGTCCTTGAACACAGATTACAGCTCCAGGAGGAGAGCTTCCCTGGATGTCACATTAACAAAAAACGACATTAAGCCAAGTCATTAACATGTTATTTTACTTCGGGAAGGGAATTTACTGGATGTTTTAATTAGTGTAAAGTACAGCATTATGGTTAACCCTCTATTCTTCAATATTTAGGAGAATCATTTGGCACATTTTTTATTTTCCATACCAATTACCAATTTCTCCTTTGTTTTTTGTTTGCCTCTGGTAAATATACTTTAATGTGTTCACACTGTTAAGCTGATGAGCACTCTCCTGTTATCATGGATCAATAGTTAGTTATGCCCTTTGGAATTATTTTTATAAACTGTACCTTTGCTCTAGTGATTAGGAAAAGATGTCAGTGATTTAGGGAGGTGTATGTTAATTTTAAAATTTACACATACGACTCTTTCTTTCTGAGCAGAGCTGACAGCCAATGGTAAAATTTTTCTTCAATCAGAGTCTCATTACTAAAGATTGAAGACAGTCTCCATTTGACAAGAATCGGTAGATGCCAAAAGTAACAATGACCAACTTGGTGCTTTAAAGGCATATAATATGCAGTTAACTGAAGACTATTTCTGCCAAAATGAACATCTGCTTAAGTGTGAGTCAGAAAAACAACTCAATGAAACCTTTAAAATTAGAATACCAATAGGATTATTCTTTATGCCAACGTAAATTGAATTAATAATATGTAAGAAATGTAGAAAATATCTATCTCTTTAGTTCAAAATCAGTGGTCACTGTAAACTTATCACAATATTATTAACTAGAGGCCCATGCATGAAATTAGTGCATGGGTAGTGTCCCTAGGCCTGGCTGGCAATCAGAGCCAACCTGTGGGGTGACAGGCGGGGTGATGGGGGCCCCCCACTGGCACCTGTCTTGGCTGGCCTGGTGCCGCACGTTCGCTGGCCTCCCTCCTGCCACCACTGCCCACTTGCCAGCCAGCCCGCCCCCCTGCCACCACCGCTGGTTGCCTCCCTCTGCGAGGCGGGGCTCTTGGGGGGTCCCCCCTGGCACGTGCCTTGACTGGCGTGGGGCCTGCGGGCTGGGGGCAGCTCATGCATTAAGCATCTGCCCTCTGGTGGTCAGTGTGCATCACAGCAATCAGTCATTCCACCAGTCGTTCTGCAGTTCAGTCGATTTGCATATTAGACTTTTATTATATAAGATTATATTCCCTTCCCCCTTTTCACCTATTCCCTACCCCTTCCCTTCTGGTGACTACAAAATTTAAGTAAACAAAATATAAACTGATGAAATCTGCATGAAAAAAGACAGTAATTGCAATGAAATATAAATTAAATCCTTTGGAAAGACTTGATATATGTAAATGGCTAAATAATTGTCTCTAAGTTCTGTTTTTACTTTAAAGACACTGAAACTGGAAATTGGAGATGATGCATCAGAGATGGGTTATGCAATAAAGACTGGTCAATATTCCAATTCACTAACTGGTGAGTTGAGGCTCATGTTTTAAGTCAAATTATAATTTAAAGTGCTTTTCATCTATTTATGTATCCACATCCTATATTTTTAAGATTTGTGGTGGGATTAACTCTTTTGATAAACCAACACACTGTGACTCCAATTCTTGTCAGTGAGAAGAATTATAATTTATCTGTTTATCTATTTGTAGGCTTTTTCTATATGGAATTGAAGATACATGATCAAAGTCAACATTCTCTAAAATTATACTACATATTATTATAACATTTAGTTCATTATATGATTATTTTACGTATAATTATTCAAATAGCCAGCTATAAATAATATTCACTGAAGTTTAGTTTTAGAAATTCTATTCTTCATCAGGAGAGAAGTGGATGAATAAAATGTTTATCCTTTCTCCTTGTAATCAAGTTCTAGGAATTTATTTACTTGCTGCTTTAGGTCATGGGCTGATTGGACACAATTTTTATATCGACGTTATTATAACTGCAAAAGATGATACACTTCCCTTTCTGCTATTACTTATAATTATATTTTAAACTTGAATCTAAATCAACAGCATTTTAATGGCATGTTTCTTCTTCCCAAATTGCCAGAAATATCTGTTTATTACTATGTGGCCTTTCTGCCTTTGGCTTGCAGCTACCACTTTTCTGCATCTCTTGGTTGTGATCTATCTGATTTGCATTTCTGGATCTGGGCTAAAGCCTGCTGTAGCTCTGTCTTGAGTTGACTCCTTCTAACTTGTGTGTACATTGTTTGATCAGTTGGTCTGTTGTCCTAAATTAATCAGGGGTTTTCATTTCACTGTCACTTTATGGGTAAAGAATGACTTCCAATTAGAATTAGGAATAAAAGGAGTCATAGAAAGGTAAGAACTGTAGTACAGAATTAAACATGCCCTCTGTCTGTAGGGTGTGAGTTTTACTGTTTAATCTTTTCATGCTCATGGTTGTGCAGACTATAGAACACTCCCACATTTTCATTTTCACTGGCTGGTAGGTTAGACAGTTAGAAATTTAAATTAAACTTTATCTATCTGCCTATTTTTTATATTTACAATTATTATTTTATAAATATATTTACATACATGTACATATACATATATATGTGTGTGTGTGTGTGTATTTCCTATATGTAGTATGGAAAGAATATGACTAATTGGCCATTTCCCACAGAAAGCAAAATCAGTGGTTTAGTAAATAAAGGATAATAATATGCATTTCTCCTCTAAACATGATCTGAATTTTTGTTCATTTCATAGAGACATCAAAATGAGCTATAACTTCTGAGTGTACTGTGACATCCTCATTATGGCCCTAGGGAAAAAGTTCTGTATTTGTGCAAAGGATAGTTTATCATAATAGGGCAATATCTATGTCGTCCATCAGTCTGTGACGGCATTTTCAGTTTGTCTTCCTTTGTTAATAGTTTTCTATGATTTTTCTGGAGACAGAAACAGATACATAAGTTCTCAGCATGAAAAAAAAAGTACCTCTTTTCTATCGAGCTCAAACAAAATCACACAATTTTGAGTTTCAAAACAAAACCAGATTAAACCCAGGGATTTACTTCAAAGAGAATTATTTTAAAAAGAATTCTAAGAGAAACTTATCTGAGAAAGATATTTTCTATTGCTTAAAATTTTTTCTACTCCTTTTTAATTTTTAGAAAAAGTTTCATAACTTCTTTATATCTGATAACATTTTACATTATGGTTTTAATACTGACATGAATCTGGGTGAAAAGTTGGCCCTCCTGAAACCTTAAGGGTAATACAAACTGAGAATCTTTTGATGTTTATCTTTAGAGGATTTGTTCTTGGAAGAATAATACAAAGATTTGTTAAGAAAGATAAGATCTATTGCCATTATTATTATATTATTTTTATTAGGAGAAACTTATAATTAGCTATTTCTGAAAGAGAAATGGTGCAGGTTTTAAATTGTCATTTTTTAAAAAATTATTTATTAAATAGATTAGGGTGACATGGATAAACAGGAACATATAGTTTTGTTTTGTTTTTTCTTTTCTTTTAAAAAATATGTATCTTTATTGTTGAAAGTATTATACTAGATGTCCCCTTAGTTTTTTATTGTTGCTTGTTTTTTTCCCATTGACCCCCCTTTATCCAGCACCCACCCCTTCCAGGTCTTTACCACACTATTGTCTGTGTCCATGAGCTATGCATATATGCATATGAATTACATGGTTAATCTCCCCGCCACTGCATCTTCCCTCCAAAATTTGTCAGTCTATTTCATACTTCTAAATCTCTGAATCTATTTTGTTCATCAGTTTATTTTGTTCATTAGATTCTACATTTGAGTGAGATCATGTGATACTTATCTTTCTCTGACTGGCTTATTTCGCTTAGTATAACTGTTTCATGCTTCTGGAACTATGAAAGCTTCTGCATGAAGGTTTCAGAAGCTAAACAAAATAAATACTACACTTTATTTTAGCCTCAGCTTCAGTCCAAAATTTCTACCAAAATCCAATCCCTTGCTCATATATCTTAAAGGCTGTCAAACTAAGATTCTCCACCCCCATACCCTCCAGTCCCATTCTGGTCCTCTTGGCATCCCAAGGCAGAGTGAACAGTGTGGGCCATGCTGATGGAAAACTCAGATATGACTGTCAGTCAGCTCTGTGATGGGGGAGGTCCCAGCACAGGAACAATGATCCCTGCAAGCACCTCAGTCTTCAGGAAAGCTATCTCCTCTCCCCCGAGTTCTTGCCTTAATGCCAGACAATCCAGTTCCTCCCCATATGTCCCAGGCTCCTTTCCAGCTGCCACACCAGCACTAGAGCTCAGAGAGATAGAGTCCAAGTAAGTCCGTGTGCTGGCCCTTTAAGAGGAACTGCCTGGGTCTCTAGCAGTCTCCATGTCACTCAGCCACAATCCCTGCTGGTTTTTACAGCCCCAAGTTACAGGGACTTCTCTTCACATCTCTGGAACCCTGGGCTGAGAGTCTCATATGGAGCTGGGACCTATTGTTCCTTACTGGAGGCCTCCACAGTGGAAATACCCCCCCCCAATTAAAAAAAACACCACCACACACTTGGGTATTGGACCATACCATTTCCATGCCTCTCTCCCTCCTAGGAGTCTCGACGTACTTTCTTTTTTACTTTTCTAGTTGTAGGACTTCCATTCAGCCATATCTCAGGCAGTTCTGAATCATGGTTTTACTGTATTTTACTAGTAGATGTAATTTTGATGTGGTTGTGGTATCAGTGTTTACCTATACTGCTATCTTGGTTCTCCCTAACATTTAATCTCTACCGTTAAAGAAGAAGGAATTTGGAGAAACAGAAACTTTAGAGGAGAACCTGATACCACTAGGCATGAATATTAGAGGAGCTAAGGGAGAGCAAAAGCCTAAAACAGCAGTTCTCAACCTGTGGGTCACGACCCCTCTGGGGGTCAAATGACCCTTTCACAGGGGTCGCCTAAATACATCCTGCATATCAGATATTTACATTATGATTCATAACAATAGCAAAATTACAGTTATGAAGTAGCAACGAAAATAATTTTATGGTTGGAGGTCACCACAACATGAGGAGCTGTATTAAAGGGTTGCAGCATTAGGAAGGTTGAGAACCACTGGCCTAGAATAAGGAATAAAATGAACAGTAACAACAGAATACACATTTTTTTCTTCAAATCAAAGTTTAAAGAAAATTCACATCTAACATGAGTATGACATGAGGCCTTTTTTAAAAAAAATTATCAATCTACACTAATAAAAGAGAAAGATGCAAATTGACCATATCTTTGCGACACACACCAGCCAATCAGGAGTGAGTATGCAAATTAGCCCAACAAAGATGATGGGTTAATTTGCATGCGCAGGGACCGAGTGGGTGGGGCGGGACACTTGCATCTTTGCCATGGCGATGACACAGGCAGGATGCACCACCCCAGCCGCTCTGGGCCTCTGGGCAGCAAGGGAAGGCGGAAAGGCATTTCCAGTCGGAGTGAAGGCGGTGCTGGCAGCCAGGGGAAGGAAGGCCCATTCTTGCACGAATCTTCATGCATCAGGCCTCTAGTAAGATAATAAAAATCTGCAGTTCCAATCTAACCAAAAGCTCCATGATAGAGTAACTGAATTCTGGCACCTTTACCACAGCAGGTAGGCATATGTTCTGGGGTCATTTAAAGGTTGATATTATTTCTTACTTGTTGTATGTCCTAAAATGCTTTATTTTTCTACTTTACTAAAATAGTGACTTTTTTCTTGTTCATTAAAGTAATGACCTTGCTAGAGTCTGACCTCTATCGATATGAAAGAAAATTAGAGCCTGATAGTTATACCAGAAGGGTATTCAAAATGCCCATGACAATATTACAAGCACAGGCACATTGCCAAAGAAGTTTCCATCCTTTTCACCAATGCCAACAAAACAGAAGATTACAAACTACAGCAGCTGTACATCTACCTTTATAAAATGGCAGCATGCTGAGATTATAAGAGTAATAACATCTCAAAACCACCAAGTGCAGTTTTGAAAAATTTTCTCCATATTAGAATAATTAATATAATCAGAGCGAAAGATAAGATTGAAATCTAATTTATTTTTTAAAAAATTTAGTTTTTATTTTCTTATCTAAAAATAATCAAAGTTTACGTTCAATGGAGTTGAAATTAGAAAAATACATGTTTATGGATAGAAATCAGAAAATACTTAAAAGTAACAAATCATAGAAAAAAGTGATTGATAGTAATTTACCCTTCCATAAGGAATCATATATTTAGTGATTTTAACTGAAGATGTATTACTTATGTAGGTCGTTTATAATTGAAAAAAATTCGTTCATATTGTTATTATATGAAAAATCAGCTAAACAGGAATTGTGAATGAACAATCAATAACAAGCATTAGAAATATAAACACATTCAGGAGACTGACTTTGCAGGTAATAAAATCTAAATATAGAAACGGAAAATCCATTTCATGACTTGAACAGTGTGTAGGCAATAAATTATGATATCATAAATGCAAAAAAAGAAAAAGTAAACAGCATCAATATTGGAGTAAATACACTAATTTTGAGACAGAGGAATAGGGTAACAAAATTGCACCACAATGTGAAACATCTGGTCATTGAATAAAAAATGGACTTTAATTGGAAACAGACAGATGGCATAAACACTATTAGCACAGAGAAAGCTGTAGTGTAGACATAGATGTCTAGGATATTGACTTTGGCAGTACTGTCTTTACTTTGCATTGCCAATGTTACTCAAATTGAATGGAATATCAGGGAAGGTTGACCTCCCTGCTTAACATTCCTTCAGGCCCATTCTTGCTCTTTTAAATAGACAATTACATGGTCTCATGTAATTTAACAAATAGGTGGCACATCTCTATTTTGGATATTATGCATACATGCACATGTGTACACTGAAAGAAAAATATTGTTATGTTGGCATTTTGCTTTCTCTTGGCAATATTAGTTCAAAATGAAATTTTTTCAAAGCATTTTTATCACAAGGAGGTAAAAATATTTTATCATTTTTAGAGTTGGAAATAAGGATTCAGGAATAATTACTGAAATTTTTTACAATGCATCTTTAAAACAAGATAAGAAAATTAAACATAGAGAGATAACTAGTTTATAGGACTTTTTTTCACCTACATTTGGTTTATCAGATATGACTTAAAGAATTGTTAGATATTTAGTCATTATATTCACAAGGCCATTTTCAAGCCTAATCTATAAATCCATTTAAAAATTGGCTTTGCAACAAAACATTTAATAAAAAACACCTGAAGACAAATGTTTTAGTAGAACGCTTTTTAGAAGTATCTTATTTTATCTATAGACTTTATCTTATAGCTTTTGTTTTTGTACATTGAAGAGAGTGTTATTTAAATCAATGGCTCAGACACCAGTATTGATTTGATTGAGAATATGATGAAAATGAATGCATTCTTCTCTGAAAAAATACAAATGCACAAAAAGTTTTTCAATATAATTTCAAGAATTTTATCATTTGAAGCCCCATACTTGGGGGTCCATGCATCTCAGGTAGAAAACCTCTAATTCCAAGCAAATTTATAGGTAATATTAATAATCCTTCCTGTAACATGAATAAATATAGTAAAATCTGGATATGATAGTAGAGCTCATTTTTTTCAATTGCGTATTTAAATCGCTGTGCATGTGTTTAAATATCCCTAGTAGTTATCTCTATTTTCTGTTTTAGTTGTCTGAAAATTCTGTTTTATAAAATAACTAGAGGCCCGGTACATGAAATCATGCATGGAGAGGGTCCCTAGTCCTGGCTGGCAATCAGGGCTGATCTGTGGTGCGACCAGTGGGGTGATTGGGGAGCCCCCTCTGGCACCCGTCTTGGCTGGCCTGGTGCTGCCCACACCACTGCTTCTGGCTGCCTCCCTCTGTGAGGCGACTGGGGTGGGGGAACCTCCTGGCACCAGCCTTGGCTGGCCTGTGGCCTGAGGGCTGGGGGAAGCTTCTGCATTGAGTGTCAGCCCCCTGGTGGTCAGTGTGCATCATAGTGACCGGTCATTCTGCCTTTTGGTCTATTTGCATATTAGGCTTTTATTATATAGGACTAGAGGCTCAGTGCATGAAATTTGTGCGGGGGGGGGGGTCCCTCAGCCTGGCCTGCACCCTCTCCAATCCTGGAACCCATGGGGATGTCCGACTGCCAGTTTAGGCTCCATCCCGTAGGGCAGTCGGACATCCCTTTTGCAATCCTGAACCACTTCCTCCTAAACCACTTGCCTGCCTACTGGCTTGATTGACACCTAACCACTCCCCTGCTGGCCTGATGGCCCCCAAATGCTGCCCTCCCCTGCCAGCCTCATGGCCCCCAACTTCCCTCCCCTGCTGGCCCTATCTTCCCTAACTGCCTCTGCCTCGGCCCCCACCACCATCACTTTGTCTGGAAGGAAGTCGGATGGTAGAAAGATGTCTGGTCTCCTGGTCTAATTAGCATAGTACCCTTTTATTAGTATAGATAACATTTGCCTCCCTCTAACTTCCATTGATAATGCCTGATTCTGTTTTCTGGAATAATCTAAAACAACTCTTTTTCTTATTTTAGATCATAGACCTTTAGTTTTTTTTCTTAGACATATAGAACAATAGGGAAGAAGAAGGGAACCTTATAAGTAATTTTAGATTTATATTTCTGTTTATAAATTATAAAATTGAGGACAAAAATAACTAATTAAAGACATGTATTATTTCTTTCACCAGGATTTTACCAGGATGCCCTATGTGCCTTTAACCTTACTTTAAAGCCTGTTCTCAAGGGGGTTCCTTATCCATCCCTCCTCCCAATGGCTTTTCTAGAGGCTCCCTCTTGTGTGGCATCAGGAATGTGTCATATGGCTCCCCTTGTAATTTGACCATTAGGAAGTATAATTTGTGTTAGCTTTGAAATGGCCAGTTTTATTCAACAAATACTTTAATCTTTTAAACATCTGTAATTTGAGGATTTTTATATGAATTACCCATCAACTGATCAGTTTTATAAATTTAATTTTTTCTTTAATGGGATTTGTAGTGTCAGACAGCCCTAAAAAGATTCAGTAAGAAAAATTAGAAAAATAGAACCACTCAAAAATAGTTGGTCACATTTATTGAACTCTTATAGTATGTCAGGAACAGAATTAAGTGCCCTAAATGAACTACTATCTCATGCAATCTTCCAGAGACTATATGCAATAAATATTATTTTGTACTATTAGTAATGTTTATTTTAAAGATAAGGAAACTGAGGTCCAGGCATAAGAAGGCCACATAGTTTGAAGTGGGAGAACTAAAATTTTATTTTAGAAAACTCTCCAGGGCTCAGCAGTTTAGCCACTACATTGTAATGCCTCATTTAATATTTTATTATGAAATTAAAATAAAAGTTTTTTTAAAAGATTAATATATATAAATAAAATATCCATCGTCCAGATAGTGTTAACCAAAATAATTAACTTAGTTATATTTTTCAATGCTATTTTCCTAGATAATGTAAATTCTAAATTTGGGGTGGTATCAGAAAATGGTAATAGTGTAAAAAGCTGAAGCTCAAAGATAATTGCCGTATATCACTTCTGCTATTTAGAAAGATGTTTTCCTTCTGTGAAATATTTTAACAGAGTAGGTGACACTACCAGACTAACAGCTGCATTTCCACTGTTTATATAAGGTTATAACATTGATTAGCCAACATGATTTTATAAAGCTTCATAATCAACACATCTAATATTTTTTAACTTTGAGTAGACAATTATGTTACATGAGCCACAAACTATAAAGGCTGAACATACCGCAAACTGCGTTTTACTGCTTTGATCAAATAAAATGTACATGAGTTAATCTAGCATCTATTTAATGATATGCAAAATTGCTGTTGTGCTACATGGTAATTAAGTCTGAATATACAACACATGATTATAATTTTACATAGCCAAGCTAAAATTCTATTGTCCTTCTCATTTCTTTGTTATTTCTTTAGTTTCATGACTGGTAGTGCTGACAATTTTATCTTATACATGTAAAAATTAATCTTCATTAGTCACACATATACATTCTAACCCTATAGCTCCTCCCCCCTCACTATGGTCTGAATCTGACTTCTCCACTTCATTAGTACAAGTCTCTCCTATTTCCTGTCTCTGCACCAGGATTAAGAACCCGTTTTCCTTGGTGTAAAATCTTCCCTCTCCTAAGATATAAGTAAAATGTAATATTGAAAAGAATGGCTGTGGAGTTAGGCAGATCTGGCTTTGAGTTTAATCTCTGCTTACTTCCTAGTTGAATAACATTGAACAATATATCTAAGGTCTGGAACCTAAGTTTCTATATCTGTAAAACATGGGATAAGGCTGATACTTGAATTTGGTGCTGTGTGACTTACATAGTCAACAGATGTAAAGACTTTGGCCTAGTCACTGACATATAGATATCGTTTAGTAATTTGCAACTGATGGTATTATCCTTGCCTCAGACTATTTCCCTCATCTTTAGCTATCCCAGGTCTGGAGAGCTGGAGGCTCTTTGGATCTGATGTTTAGATAGCTGGCTGCTTGGCTGGGCAGACCCAGGATTGTAGCGATCCAGAGACTCTCAGAATGTGGTCTGGGTATTTGGCCCTGAGGCTGAGGGAAGTTATGAGGGAGCCAAGGTAACTATTTACATAAGGGGAAAGAAGGCTGGTGAAGGAAGGTTGGTAGTTCTAAAGAGTGACATCACAATTAATTGAGAGGTTGGCTAGAGTAGGTTGTTATAGGAGTCCAGAAATTGTAGGCTGGCACATGGGTCACTACATCTACATTTTCCAGCTCCCAGCAACTTCTAGAAATAATATCCAGGTCATGTCCAGAACCATTATTTTTACTATCAAAATGTTCCTCTAAAATAGGTTAGGTTTAGATTTCAAATTAGTGATAGAAATGGTCATAATATTTCAAGGACAACATTAAAAAGTGCTACCTAGTTGGTCCTGTGAAGGAAAGTATTCATACTGAAATACTTTCATGACTAGGTATATCATACAAATGGCCAGGATTGATGATACAATGAAACTCATTCACACTTAAGTATAGTTAATAAATTGGAAGACATAAGTGGACTCAAGCCATTTCTTACTTTCACTGGAGGTAAAGGATTAGACAGGAGGCAGAGCAGGCCTTTAGATGTCCTGACTTGGGTGTGGGGAGAGTATGCTAGATAGTATCAGAGAGAGAGAAGTAGGTGCAAAAACAGAATACATGCATTCTGAAAACGGCCTTTGAAGGTGTTCACATTTCCCCCAATCTGTGCTTCTTATCTTAAAGGCAAACAAAATTAAGAGTTATGTTTTGCTGCCCATGATATAGGTTAGGAAAATATTGTCCATAATTATGCTGCAGTGGAGAAAGAATATATGGAGTTGGAGGTGATAATGATAGTGATAATATTTACCTGGATTTTACAATGCTCTAGGTACAGGTAAATTGACACATGGTTAGCAGAAATGAGTAAGAAGACAATGCAAGAAACTTTTATAACTTGTTTTCCCATGTCAGTAAGAAACAATAAACCAAAGTACATTTTAATTATCAAGGCATGATAGACTGTAACCAACTCCTTTATTAAAAAGTTTCTGATAATAAATCAATATAATAGAAACCAAACGTGTGCGAATTCCTTATTTATGACCAAATAAATTTGGTGTCAGAGTAGCACAAGCAGAATAACTACATGCCGTAATGTTAGCTCTTAGGAAATCGAGAGCCCATGTCAAGAAAGAGAGCTCTAATTCAGGGACCATGTAGTTCTAGGATCAGTTTTCTAAGAGCACAACTGGGAACATATTCTAGATGAATATGGATTTTCTTATTTGTTCTCATTTGAAAGTAACAATCTGTATTTAATCAACTGGAGGTAGATCACTTCATTGAAAATATATAGCCTTCAGTATGATAGTAAACTGTTCTGGCTTGGATGATCTTTTATTTGATAGGATAATATTTATTGAATATAATCAAGTTAGTTAGGAATGATCGGCTTCAAATATGTTTACGTATCAAATTTAGAATAATAGAAAGATACGGTATCTACTCTCTGTGTACTAAATGCCATTTATAATAACATCCCTCAGCGATATCCTTTTGTCTTGAAGAATGTGCTTTCCTAGAAAAACATTGAACCAAGAAACTTGTTATTAAAATTATTACTAAAATCATGAATAGTTCTACAACCCATTAATTCATTGCTTTTTTCAAAAGCAATTACTGACTGAATTCCAGGCTTATTTTAGGTAGCAGTGATACAAAGTTACATAAAATGTGGACTCTATTTATAAGGAGCTCGTAGTCTAGGAGGTGAAATATAGTATTATATCAAATACTCGCTATAATATATGATAAATGCATCATTCTGCATATGTGTAAGTTAAAAAAAACAGATAAGAAGAGGTAGCATTAATTTCTTCAGAAGGGAATTTAGGCAGGTGAGGGAAGTTTCAGCAGAAAGAGTTTCAGGAACATTTGAGGCATAAAAAAGAATTAATAGAAAACACAAGTTGTTATTTTTAGGTGCATAAAAATGAAACGACGCTAGGAGTTGGATCCCTAATGGCCTATAGCTGATGTTATCTAAGGTGGCACAGAATAGCTAAAGCTGGTGAGCTTTTGATAATTCATGTTTCACAAAGAAATAATTAAGGAAGCACCATTTTGTTATTAAATTTACAAATGCACTAATCCTTTCAGAATCACCTCTCAATAGAACTCCCTGTTTCTTGTCTATCTACCACCTAACTGCCATTATCTTAAAGCACAATTATTATCATTGCAACTCCATTACCTAAAACCTCGTACTGACTTCCTAATGCCTTGTAAATGAATGACAACTTAGAGGATAAAGTGTCCGTTATAATCTGCACCAAAACTATGTTTCTAGTATTACATTTTGCCATATCCTCTGATTAAATGTATAGGCATGAGCCAAATTGACCCTATGATTTTTCTGACATTTTTCAGCCTACATGCCCTTGTAAATACTTTTATTTCTATCTGGAGGCTCTTTCCCCTCATTTTTCCACAATTAAATTCTACTCATGTTTCCAGGACTTTTCAAGAGCAACCTTTTCCATGAAGCATTTTGTGACTTTCCTCAGAACTCCTATAGCTGTACCAATTATTGGCATATTCAACTAAGTAGAAAAGTTATAAATTATATTAATTTTTAAAATTTATGGCCTCTGCTGCCATTTAAATCTCTTGAGAATAAGTACTGTGTTTTATTAATATTTGTATTCTTCACTGAACCTTGCATATAGTTGGTTATGAATAAATATTTGTTAAGTAATTACTTAAAAGCTGTCACTCTTTAGATGCCTGAACTCTTACTTAATAAGCCTTTTTCCCCCAGCCCAATAGATAATGAGAAATTAATACTGTTGATTGGGTGGTTTTATTACCAAGAATTATGATTAAAGTAAATTAAGAGTACTACTTCCAGTTAATCACTTTCTTCATTATCTAATTTACCCCTCTGACCCTGCTTGAAAATAATGTCTTTATCCTGGAGTCTTAATGAAGTTATTCACACTGAATACTCAATTAGATTGCGCTTTATATAATAAGTTTTCTGTTCTCTGTTCAGCTTAAAGAAACAGGTTCCTGAGATGCTAAAATAATTAAACTTTTACCTGAGAATGTTCTTTACTGCTGGACATAGCTTCATATATCTAGATTTTTATTGTGTTAATACCAAAACTCTATATTACTGTAACTTCTTATATGTGTAGATAAATCTTAGGAAGAGCAACACATTAAAATCAGTAACTTTAAAAGACTATAAAAGATAATGCTGCTTTAAAAATTCAATTGTTTTCCATGCTAATGGAAAGTACTTTAGAATATATAAATAAAGTTAACATAATCTGAAATATAATTTGGCTTCAAAGTTTCAATTGCTTATAGAGTTATAATCCTTTTTTACTAATAATGCTTTCCATATTGGAGAAAGTATTACTATTTAGGATAACAAATATGGTTATAAAAAAGAAAAAGAAAAAATATAGCTATTATAGAATTCTGAAATTCAACAATAAATTATGAAATATGAAAGATTTGATTCTGTGGATTATGACAGGTAGGATTTAAAAATAATTTTTAATTAGAATGGATAAATGTAACTCAGAAATCAGAATATATAGAATGCTGACATTAAATTCTGGTGCATATACATGGCAGATATTACTAATCAATCATACTATTTTTTTCACTCTATGTGGGACTTAAGTTTAGTTTCATCCTTAAAACAGCATTACTATTACTTATCAATGTAAACTGGAACAAGAGATGCATCTTAGTCTGTGTAAATAGATCTAGCTTTTCAAAGAGTACAAGCAAACCTTAAAAATCAAGAATGCTCTCAAAATTCTCTCTTTCAAAGAATCTAGGCATAATTCAATCTCAATAAAGTTTTTCATACTCATATCCTGTTCCATCTTCCTTTTCCTTTTGCTTGACTAACTCTATGCTGTGCACCTTTCCCAGGTGTGGTGATATGAGCTGAGCTGGTAACCATAGTTCATAAAAATAATTGATGGTGTTCAGTGTACTTGCATAAATCCTGCTGTCCTGTGCCACTAAGACGGATTTGAATCCTGGTGCCAGTGCTTATATCTGTGTGAATTTGTACCTTGAGGCAGTCTCTCATACTGTGAATTGGGGATGACAGCGTTTCTCTTCCTTTGTTTTTAGAATTAAATGAGGTTGATGTCAAATATCTACCACAGTGTTGACCAGAGGAAGCTGTGTAAGTGGTATCTGTCAATTCTCCCCCATTTACATTATTACCCAGTTGATTTACTGCTGTGTGTATATCTTATTTTTTAACTGATTTATTATGTTGAGGATAATGATTCTATCTTTTGTTCTCTGCTCTACGATTTTTTTTAATCCTCACCTGAGGACATTTTTTTTTCTCTATATAGCATCGTCTCTTTATTTAAGTTAAAACAATGTTCAAGGATGGTTTCCATCTATAAAATGGACAAAGCACAAGCTCTGTACAGCAGTTCTTTTAAAAAAATCAACTGGGGAAAAAAAGTGAGACGGGCCCCAAGACTACAAAATACGCCACACCGCAGGACGTCGCTTTGGCATACCGTGTCCTGTAAACATAGCTCACCGCGGGGGGGAGGGGGGGGCAGCTGCCCGCTGTGGGGCAGGGTGCCCCAGGACCCCATAGATCAAAGGGTGCCGAGGCACCTGGGTTGCCTCCACTATATGCCCTGACTGAATTAAACCTAGGTATGTGCCCTATCCCGGAATCAAATTGGCAACCTTTCCCACGTACAGGGTGATACTCCAACCAACTAAACAACCCAGCTGGGGCAAGTCTATTAATTTTTTATAGTGGAAACAATATTAAAATTGTTATCAGATGGTCTAGTATTATCCTTTATGGACCACTGTAAGCAGCTTATCTTTTCAGCCTATTTCTTTATCTGTAAAATAAAAAGTTTAACATCTCCTGGGCTATTCAAAAATTCAGATATATAATATTTACAAACAGACTTAAACATTATATATTTGTATAAAATTTATATTTTGTATAAAAATTAAAAGGTTTGGTGGTAGTTAATAATTAATATTTTAATTGGTAATAATAGAAAATACATGTTTAAAAATATTAAATAAAGGAAATAACCCAATGTTCAAGATCATATTGCTACTTTAGTAGTCAAAGAGATAACACACAAGGACAATACCAATACCTTATTTTTTAGCCTGATAAGACAAGCATAAGATGGTAGCTACATGTAAAGAATTCATAATTGTGGTAATCCCAAAGAGTGCTAGCAATGAATTTGCAGTCACAAGAAAGTGTGCACAGATATCAAGTCTTTATAGAGTGGAGCTATTCTATACAAAACTTCTTCCTTTAATTCTAGTGTAATGGGCGGTACGTCCTCTTAGGATGATTCTCTACTGCTATCAGTCCATGTTATGAGATTTTTCAGAAATAATAACTGTATTTCATATTGAGCTTTTCTGGTCCATCTTGAACCCAGTGGTGGCTATTATACTAGCATATATAGAACCACCCTGAAGGATATAAAATATGGCCAGGGTCAATGGTTTGATTTATACTGTGATGCTGAAAGTGGAGCAAGCCAACATTTTAGTGCTTTTGAATAGAACAATGCCCCTTAAGACAATCAAAGAGGAGATGGGATGAAAATGTCTTTCACAAATATTTTTGAGCTCCTCCTGATGTCTCTAGGTGCTAGAAATTCAGTGCTGAGCACCAGTGTTCTGAGCCTCATGGCACCATATTTTCTAGTTAGAGAACTACAAAACATACAATTGAATAAATAAATTTATAATACAATTTCAAATGTTCTGAAAAAATAATGCAAGAGGAGGAGTCCAAAAATGGTGAGAGCAAGAGTTTGCTCCTTTAGCTTGGGCTCTCAAGGAAGGCCTCTCAGAGGTGACATTTTAAAACTTTTCACATTGAAGTGAGGGAGCCGGCCATGCAAGACCCAGGAAAAGAGCACTGAAAGCAAAAGTTTAGAAATTTCAAAATTCAATTACTTAATTACTACTCATTAAAATCTTTCTCCTTGAAAAGCATAGTGAATCTATTTCTTATGCTGAACCTGACTGCTTCACTGAGAGTGTGGTGATAAAAATATCTTATTCTGATTATATTTTGAATTTTAGGCCAGAAAAGTCAGATGAGTTGTATCTGGGGTGTGAGAAAAAGAGAGGAGACAAGGATTGCTCGTGGGTTTTCAGTCCTAGCAGCAGGGTGAATTGTCATTTACTAGATGTTGAAACTAAGTAAGGAGATTCCTGGTAAGTTTAATATGCTTCTTGAATCCAAATGAAAATGTGAAGTATGCAGTGAAGCATGAGTCTGGGGCTCATGAATGATTTTGGAGCCTCTTAAATCTCTAATCTTCTAAGGATAAATAAACTTAATAGAGAAAGTTTCCTTGTAGCAATCTGATTTTCAATGAGGTTTTCTGGATGATGCCTCTGCCAATTTAGCAACAAGACAAAAAAGTCAGAGAAATGAATTATTGAAGACAATAGTTTTAAAGAATTGTGCCAAAAGAAGCATGGGTGGAAACATATTCAAAGCTCCTAGCAAACTTTTTAAAAAATAATTTACTCTACTGATATGGATCCCATCCTGCATTCATGCTGAACTTGCCTCTGTAAGTAAATTGCTGAATGTTCCTTTATCTTTTACACTGCCTCACATTCTCTAACTTCTTGAATTGTTGTAACTCAATAACTAGTTTTCTAGAGGAAAAAGAATGGTCCCTGTACCAGGCAAAGTTCAACTGAAGATAATACAAGTCACTTTATTTAGTTTAAGCAAAAATAATTTTAATCCCGGGACTTGGATGCTTATACAATTTGTGAAAGGGCTGAAGAAACAGGCTCTAGGCTGAACTTACAGAAATTCCTAGAAGAGCATTGCAATAAAATATAGATGTAAAGTAAGTATTATGGTATAGGGATCACTCTACATGTTTTGCATACATGAATACTCTAATCCCCATGAGGAAGTTTTATCTAATGGCTTATTCAACATCACATAACTAGTAAATGACAGATCTGGCATTTGAATCCAGGCAATGTGGCTCCTAAGTCTGTGCTCCTAACTCTTGTGCTCTATTGCCTCTCTAGGTACTGACCTAGCATAAGAAAGTGATGATCTCTGCTAACATCAAGAACGTAAAATATTAGGAACTAGCTATGCAAATTGCTGGGTCTAGGAACACACTATTTCAACCCAATCCATGTCAGCTAAACAAATGCCCGGTGACTCATAAAACCAGAGTTCAGACATCAGTACTTCTGATACTGCAGCCAATAGAAACACGGAAACCGCAGAGTTGATACCTGGCTGTACCTCATTTCAATTATTGTCGGAGTGAGTCTGCTTGGTGAAATTTTGATGATTTGTAGAGTGCAAACTAAAGTGTGATGTAGCCTTCAGTTTTCAACCTCTTGATCTCCATAAGGCTAAATGAGACACGAGGGAATTTATCTTCAGTGCATGCCACAGCCAGGCATAATATTGTGTGAATATGGTGAGCCTAAACCTGAGGCCAATAGATAGCAGGGATTAGAATCAAATAGTAAACTTTATGTTTACAAATGTGCTGTAATTGCAAACGGTTCTACATTTTTGTTGATGCTTAACCATGATGCTACTTGGGCATATTACATCTTAAAGTTATTGGGGCACGATATGCACAAACTTGTCAGCCCCTGAATATTCCAATAACCAGTCCTCTCTGAGCACTTCTACTCCTTTCTTCATCATCAGGGCAAAGAGAATTGACACTGCTATATAACACAAGCCCCTGATTAAAGGATACAACAGTAGTAACATATGTAGGTTTTTTATTCTCCTTTGCCTGGTTGTTTATATATAAAATAAACCACTACCCTCATATGCTACCCTTTCCTTCTCCTGGAATAATTCTGGCTTCTGGTTTACAATAAAGGAACACAGGTATGTCTATAGAAGAGTCCCTGAAAGTCAGGATGTACTATAACTTCTCTATTAGAAATTGCGTAAAAAAATCAAAAAAATCAAGAAACTACATTTAAGGGAGATTCAGTAAAGTTGATACAAATGTTTAAAGGTTGTGGTTATAGTCCTGATAATTTAATTTTAGAAGACACAAACTCTGGACTTGAAAGTGTAGGTCTGGCTCTTGTACTTGACTGTTGTGCAATTTTAAACATTTCTTTTTCTTTTCTTAGTGTAAGTTTCCTCAATTATGAGAGGAGATTAATACCAGTCACCTCACAAGATTATAGGAAATAATAATAGGTGCTGAATAACTTTTTAAAAAGAAAATAGGGAATAGTGAGTCAGAATGGGACAGTTTGGATTCAATGCTTGCTCCAATACCTGTGACCTTGAGCAAGTTATTAAAATTCTCTAAACCTATGTTTTCTCATTTGCCAAAAGGGGAACTGAAAAGTAGAAATTTCTCTGGGTTCTTGTTAGTTTAAATGAAACAATGCAAGAGATATGTTGGATCTTCAGACCTCTGTTTATAAAGTACTCAATAAATGTTAATTATGAATAGACTCCAGCAAAGATACACAGAGTTTTGTCACTTCACTGGAGTTCCAAGTTTAATAAAATACTTGGGATCCTCATGACCCACACCGTATTGAACACTGAGCTCCTGACCTACAGCTCCATGTAACTTATTTTTCGTGGTGGGCTTAAATTGGACCTGATTCCGATTTACTTGTTTGCCTCTTTTAAGGTACATTTGATGATAACCTTTAAGTGAAACAAAATTGAGATATTAGCATTTGTAGAATCATTTATACTGAAGAGACTTAACTGTGAAGGCAGGATGAAAATGAAATTCTTTAGCAGGAGAGAGAGAAGAAATACAAGAGCGAAGAACTGTCACTTCACAGAAAACCTTTTCTTGATTTCTAACAGCAAAAGCCATAGCGGGAGATAATTTTTGAAATTGCATTGCTAATTAGGCCAGGAGAATCTCAGAAGCTTGACAGCCTGGCTGATACAGTATTTGGAACGCTGAACAGAATTGTCTTGGTTTATCCATCTCGTTAGAAAACATGTACCTTCAAGAGCATTCATTTATCCTCCAGTCTTAACAATCCCTAATTCAAAACTAGGACTAAATAATTTTTCTATTTTTACTGCTGAGAAGAATGTAAATCAGGACAAGTATTGATAAGTTTGGTAGGCCTCACATATCTCTTCAACTTTTAGCATTATGAGTAGACTCTGGAACTGTTAACCTAAACCACACACAAACACATACATTTGATAAGTGAACTTGTTTTCATAGAGCCAGTTAACCTAAACCACACACACACACACACACACACACACACACACACACACACTTGATAAGTTGATAAGTGAACTTGTATTCATAGAGCCGCATTTGGATTCATTGCTGCAGAAAGGTATTACATGCATGCTGGCCTTCTGCTATCTATATTCTCATTTAAAAAGAAAAATAAATAAAGCCTAGCAGATGTGTTAAAGATTGAAGTAGATAATCGTTTGCATCCACCTAAAGGGAATATTATCAATATACAGTGGGGCCTTGACTTACGGGTGTCCTGACTAACCATCTGTCTCTCCGCTGATTTTTTGCATTGAGTTGATCGAGTAATTTGAGTTAACGAGCTCGGTCTCGGAACGAATTAAACTCGTAAGTCAAGGCCCCACTGTAGTATTAATCTCATTTAGCAATTTGAACCAATAGATTCTGTCATCAGTTGGAAGGTTCTTAATCAGTCTATTAATATTGCCTTCATGATTTTGTTTCTACTAGTATATAGGTGTTTGAAATCTGAAAGCCTGGACTAAGAAATCCAAATAATTTCAAAGTACTAGGGGAGCTAATTCCTCTTCAGAAACACTTGTTTTTTAATGCTAGAGCCAGTAACAACAATGTTTGTGTCACTTTTTGTGGAAAACAAATTTCCCCCTCTGTGGCTCTGTGCAT
>NW_006299705.1:9906708-9909157 GCF_000327345.1 Myotis davidii | reverse complement strand
TGTTCATCAATTTAAGGTGATGAATTGATTTACAATAAATAAACATACCCTCTACCTTTCCTAAAACTCCTTCAACCCCATAACACAAAGAATTAAACTAGAATGAGATTTTTAAACTGTACACAAGTTATCTGAAAACGGTCTGGACTTCTGCTTTCTTCTCTTGTCCCTCTGGAAATTTTTTGCCATACAGCAGCACAAATGATCTTGTAATAAGATGGCCACTATCAAAGTATTTTTTCACTTAAAACCCTTAAAAAGTGTCTCATTGCATTTTGAATAAAATTCAATTTCCTTACCAGTTATTAAAGGTGAGACCTTTATGATCTATCTCAGCTGAACTTTTCAGTTTTTCAGCACTGTCCCATTTGTTCAATATCCTTTAGTATCATTGTCTTCCTTCTGACCTTTGAACCTGGGACCCTCTTTCTCTGCCCCAGGACCTTAGTAAATGCAATTCCACCAACTTTTCCCACTCCTCCCGTGCTGAGGTCCTTCTTACCCTTCAGGTCTCAAATGAAATATTATGTCCTTTGATGACTTCCACCATTCTTTGGCTTTTTTGATTGTTTATCTTATGGCATTATCACAACTTATTAGTATTTTATTTAGTTATCTGATGATTTCTTTATTGTTTTCATCTATTCTTCCATAAAGTAGAGCACCAAGAATTCAGGAAAACAGTCATCAATCTTGTTCATTGAGAAAAGTACCCACTACACAATAGTCACTAATTAAAATCAGGTTTGTCCTTTTCAGTCTTATACCTCTTATAATCTTTTCATAATTATAAGTAATTCTTTCTGTACAGATGTAGTTTGGAGACTTTGGTAGTGTTATTCTTGGTTAGCCATACTAAATTAATTGACAAAATATCTTAATGGTTTCAAGCAAGGGCTTATAATAAATTTCACAGGGATCAGTTAATAGAACTGCAGAGGGCAGTGCTGTCTAATGGGCTGCACAGAAATACCCTGACTCACAACTGACTGTTAATTCCATGTCTTTTGAGGATGCTCTAAAATTCTTCATTCCTGTCTTAGCAATGTGTTAAGCAATTATATTTTAGAAATGACACTTCTTATAAGAAACATTAGAGTTTTAGCCAAGGATGCATCAGAGTGTTTCTTAAATTAACTGAATGGCTCTTTGGAAATGATTTTTTGAAAAACTGTAGATACTTTCATTTGGTCCTAAATTCCAACCTCACTTCCTTTAATCTCTCCTTTAAAAAAATGCTTCTGGGATTTAATCAGATTTATCAATAACTAATGCAACTGCCAAGCAGCCTCATTAATTTTTAGAAGACTAAAATAGATTTTGAATCTAAAAGTGCCATTTCTCATGCACCAGCCTGAAATTTTCTGGCCTCTTGTCTTCCTCATCCCTCCACATCATACACTTTGCCAGATTAATCTCCAAAACAAAATCTCTGATCCTGAACAAGCTTTAAACATGCGTGATTGCTTAGATAGCATTGCTTAGTCTTCAAGATCCTCTCAATGTTGCCTGCCATCACCTGACTGATCTTATTCCAAATGCATCCTTAGCTATTTGCAAAGGCTCCTGACCTACTCAGCATTGTCCTTTCCCATGTCTGTTTATCAGCAGTCAAACCTCAGGTTGGGATTCTCTAAAAATCTGGCAGAGAACTGAAAGGCCTGGAATTTGCCATTTCTTTGGCCTCATCTGATTTTCTATGTAAGTAGGTGTGATTTATAAGATAACTATAACATAAGATGGTGATATTTAACATATTAACATATATGTATAATTTCTTAGTTTGTGAGGTAGCAGAGGAAGGATGGAAGCTACTTATAAAAGTGAACTGTGAAGTTAATGTGTATATAGAGTGTTTCATACATATATGTTATGTATGTATGAAACATATAGAGTGATGACATTTCTATATTGTACTTGAAGTAGTAAAATACAGATTCTGAGTAGACTGAGATAAAGGAGTCCGAAAAGGGGTGATAAGTTTCATAAAACAGTGGGAACAAAATAAAACTTTCCACACTAATCAAAGAGAAACATGCAAATTGGTGTCACTCCACTACCCTTCCCATTGGCTAATCAGGGTGAGATATAAACCTTGTAAACATTTATGCACTTAACATAGGAGCACCTGAATATATAAAGCAAATCTTGAGGGACATAAAAAGAGAGATTGACAGTAATACAGTCATGGTAGGGGATTTTAACACGCCATTGGCATCAATGGATAAATCTACCAGACCAAAAAAATCAACAGGAAATAGCAGCCTTAAATGGCACACTAGAACAAATGGATTTAATTGATATTTCAGACATGTCACCCTAAAGTAACAGAATATACATTTTTTTTCTCAAGTGGGCATGGAACATGTGCTAGGATAGAACACATATTAGAACACCAAACAAGTCTGAATAAACTTAAGAGGATTGAAATTATAGCAAGAATCTTCTC
>NW_006299705.1:9892691-9905702 GCF_000327345.1 Myotis davidii | reverse complement strand
CACAAATTTTTGTGCACCGGGCCTCTAGTATATAATAAACTTGAATGTAAAATTATCAGCAATTACATTAAAATGGAACCAATTAAAACACAGAGATAATTTTAAAAATGATTCAGCTATATGGTACCTACAAGGAACTACCTTCAAATATAATGATGTAGGTTAAAAGTAAAAGAATAGAAAAAGTCAGACTATGTGAACATTAACCAAAAGAAAATTGGTGTGGCCATATTAATATCAGTAAAATAAACTACAGAGCAAAGGAAATTAAGAAATAATAAAGTATACATAATAAAGTATATTACATAATAATAGAGTCCAGAGTGCTAAACATTACACCATGGAACCAACTATGAAAAGATAATTCAATAAGGGAACACCACACTGTAACTAACAACAAATGTTCAAAATACATAAAGTAAAACTGCCATAACCGAGAGGAGATATAGACAAATGTACAATTATTGTCGGAATATATGGGACTAGTATTCAGACTATCAGAAAGGATACAGAATGAATAACACCATCAATCACTAGGCCTATTTAACATTACAGAACACTCCACCCCCAAACAGTAGAATACATATTCTTTTCAAGTGTACCTAGGACATTCATCAAGATAGACCAATGCCTAAATAAAAAGGGAGACATATTGTCTGCATGTATGCAAAGACTGAATATGGTAAATAGTGCAATTCTGCCCACGTTGACAAACAAACAAAATGAGAAAGGGACAGAGGAAACTTTAGATCATGTTACATATGTCTATTCCCTTGATTAGGGTGATGGTATCATATGTATTTGCATGTGTTCAAACTCATAAAATTGTTCATGTTAAATACATCTAGTTATTTTTATATCAATTAGATCTCAATGAAGCTGCTTTTTAAAAAGTACACCTCAGTAAGCTAACATTTTAAACAGAAAAAAGAGAAAACTATAGTGATAGAGAATAGATCAGTGGCTTCCAGGGGTAAAAAGGGAGGGAGTGACAACAGACAGCATGCGAGACTTGAAGGTTGGCTCTTGATTGTGGGTACAATCTTGTTGGATACACAAATCAATGCATGTTAAACTTCATAGAACTGTATATGAAAAAAAGTCAATTTTATTGTATGTTAAAATAAAGACTAATTTAATTTTAGGATAAGAATGTACTTTGTTTTTTCTTTAGAGATAATTTCAGGATCATGAATAATCCCAGAAGTAACTTTAAAATTAAAGGTATTAAAATTAAAAGCTGATAGATTTTCAGAAAGTTGAGTGTGAAATTTCTCCCTTGGTTTGCATAAACCTGTCCAAGTAAGCATAATTGCATCTTACATATTCCTGAAATTAGATTTGATTTGACTCTTTGAAGTATACGTTTTTATGTGATTTCTTAGTTTGTGAGGTAGCAGAGGAAGGATGGAAGCTGCTTATAAAAGTGAACTGTGAAGTTAATGTGTATATAGGATAATACATATAAAAGAACTCCATGGATCTCATAAGACTTATAAATTTACAAAGTGAATGCTGTATTAATTCTCAAGGGTTCATCGCAGGGGACCCCAAATGTAAGAAATAGGTATCTGTACCATTGAGATAAATGTCTCTCTTTGGATTATGAGTTTAAGGAAAATATTTATCTTTAGTCTTGGCATGACTAGGGAGTGAATGAAAACATTTTTTTTCCTTTCATTCACACAATCTCTTTATGTCATATATTTTGCTTTTTTAACAGTCAGGCATTGCCTCTCCAGGGATGACTATAAAATTTTGCTCGGCTGCCATCCAAATATCTTTCCTGAGACACCTGCTTGGAAGTGAGTACATCCTATTCCCTCCAGGTTACATATGCAGACTCACTGTAAAGGTTGAAATGAAAATTTTTATATAGATGTGATTTGTGCAAACATTGTTTGACCTCCTTTAGGGTTTTTGTCTGTTGCTGTTTTTAGGTGGAAACAAACATTTTTTTAAAGCACTAATTATTTTCCAAGGGTGAGGCATTTCAAACAGATGATAGTTCACATGAGGTTCATTCAAACCAGTTCTGCAGACAGATTTTTCTTGATGATCCAAAATGCACACTTTAGACACAGGACAGACTTTAATAGTTTTCCAGATCTTACCTGGAGGGGTATTATATGACTTGTGGATAATTATGCAGTATCAGATTCATTTTGACTGCCTTTTCATATAATGAATTATAAGTATAGGGTATCCCCCCAAAAAGTCTACAGACACTTTGAATAGTTATAAAGGCAGTGTTTATTAAAATACATTTCATTTTCAAAATTGAGCTAAAGTGTGTATACATTTTTGGGGGGAGACCTGTATTTTTCTCTTTCACAGATTTCCCCCTTCCCTTCATGCTCCCTTTTAGGCAATCATTTTTTTCCCTTTTTCTACTCCCATGTTTTTCTTCTCAGAAGATATTATAAGCAATATTACACTTTAGTTGCTGGATCCTAAAACCCGCTCCCACTACTACTTAAAAATTGAGAAAGTTTTTTATATAGTAGCTAAATTTACAATAATGTATTTCTTCTGAAAATGGAGGTGATATTGAATATGAACACTTTTTAAAAATTGTTGACACTATTACACATGTCTCCCATTTTCTACCCCTTTGTTCCCCTCCAAGCAGCCCCACCCTCCCCTCCCTCTGACCCTCACCACACTGCTATCCGTGTCTCTGGATTCTGCATATATGTTCTTTGACTAATCACTTCATTTCATTCATCCATTCCCCCAGACCCTTCTTCCTTCTGACATGTGTCAGTCTGTTTCATGTATCCATATCTCTGGTTTTATTTGTCAGTTTATTTTGTTCATTACATTCCATATATTAATGAGATCATATGACATTTGTCTTTCTCTGACTGGCTTATTTTGTTTAGCATAATAATCTCCATGTCCATCCATGCTGTGGCAAAGGGTAAGATGTGGTTTGTTTTTTTGTTTGTTTGTTTTTTTCACAGTGCAGTATTCCATTGTGTAAATGTACCACAACTTTTTTATCCACTCATAACTGGGCTGTTTCCAGATCTTGGCTATTGTAAATAATGCTGCTATGAACACAGGGGTTCATATATTCTTTCTGATTTGTGTTTCAGGATTCTTATAAAAACTTTTTCTTGAGAAAAGTTTTGGCCTTTAAACCCTTAAGCAAGAGTGAAATCTTTATTTGAAACTTTAGTAAGGATTTGACTGGCTTGTCCTCCTCTAACAAGGATAGAACTAAGCTCTTCAGCAGGCATTTCTAAAAGACCATAAACTTGTGGAGATTTATCAGACTCCGCAGAGCGTACTGCATTTGAGGAAACGGTCTTTGTTATTTGAATGTTCTCGGTGAATCCAGTTTCAATTACATTGCTTCAGAGGCTTTTCAGATGGAGGCTCTGAATAAAGTTGGTAAGACTTTAATTTAGTTTTGATTTTTTTTTCTCTAAAGTTAAATATTTGCTGTCCATTGATCAATGGATGACTGCAATTTCTTGGTAATACTCTTACAAATCTTAAGGCAGACTGTAACTTTCTGTGAAATATAGTTGTCTTGAGGTGAATTACACATAATAAGTTCATCATGAAAACAAGAATAGAGGAGTTGCTACAGGGCATTTTTCCTTATATTTTCTCCTTCCCCATGCTCCTCTCATTCCTAACAAGAATGATTTCTCTGCCTTTTAAGGGACTTTTCCAGTACCTGTTTTACATTATTTTAATTTTATGGGTATTGATCAAAATTGTGCTGTCGGTAACAAAGAGCAGCAGTGCATTACGCTTGAACCATTTACAATATTACTGCCAGCATAGGGGTGAAGAAATCAAGAAATATGAAGCCAGTGGATAAACAGGAGTCTAGAACTTCACATAGAAAGAAGAGGGACATGTGTGATTAAAAAACAGGCAAGAGAGAGAAGGAGTCAATATTTTACTAAACAAAAATCTCAAGTATTTGGCAATTAAGATCAATAAACACACAAAGAAAAAAAGATTAGGAAATGTGTGCCTTAGATGCTGCCTAAGAGAACTTAATCACCATGTCCTCCCTTCAAGATCAGGGCCTGGACAACATTTACTTACATTTAGAATGGGAAACACATTCTATAACAGTTTATCCATTTATCTACTAAAATCAATTTACCACCATCGATCAATCCAATAGCAACATTCTAATAACAGAACAAATACTAGAGCAGTCCTTCATGATGTCCTATTATTATTTAAATATTCTAGAATGAACTGTAGCAATAAATATATAAAGATACTTTACTTATAAGAATACATAGATTGTTGCAATTATTGTGAGTCAAGTTTATTAATAGGTTAGAAAGATCCTTTGAATGGCTAAAATGACCAGCTATTTAATTAATCTGCTCTTCCCTTGACAGATTAAATTTAAGTGAAAAGAGATTGCTGGCAAGTAAAAAAAATTGAAATAATCATGCTTTTTTCTTTTTTCTTTTCCTGATGCTGTTATATTTTACCATTAGGAAGTCAAAACATGACCCAAGATGCTGTTTTCCATCACAGAGAGGAAAGAATACTGGTTAGGGATGACATATTTCCTCATAGGAATAGTATGTGGATTTGATATGTAATGAATTAATTATGTGGGGCCTTTTTATTTGTAATGAGTGAAAAGACATTTGTATCTATTGTTATTCCTTTCATAACAATGCCCTTCCAATAAGTAACATAAATGTCATAAGTTCCTAGAAATATTAGGTTAAATGTTTGTCACTATCTTTGGAGATATTTTGGGTTTCTGATTCAAGGACTTCTTAGTATTTATGATAGAAAATAAACCTTTCCTATATTTTGATATTGAGAAGTACCTGAAGAATAACTTATCTAAGATGATTGGTAAAATTTGAGGAGAATAGATTTCTAGCTTGAAGTGTAATTTTTAATTGAAAAATTCCTGTTTTTGATATGTAAAAATGATTTATCTTTATCATTTTCTTAAAGAAAACCAATCCTTTAATTAATTCACAAAAATGCATTTACCTTCAAAATACTACTTTGACGATGATTTCATATTACAAAATCCCTCGGATTCAGGTTTAGAAAGAGCCAACCTAAGGTAGGTAAAGGTTTTTCTCTTTCACTGTTTTCGCTTTCACATGCAGCATTCCCATCGACAGTTGGGTGAGGAAAGATGCATTACAGCAACATTAATATGCCAAGTTTCCTCATAGGCTGTGCCTGCCAAGTAGATAAATGTGTAGTGTGAATTAACAAGCTTGCTGCACTTGGGTTTTCTCGGTGGTATTAAAATAATCTTTCCCTTACTACTGGTGGCTTAAGACCTAGTATTAGTAAAATTTGTATATTCTTGTATAAACTAAATAAGGACTATTCAGACACCTGGGAGTTTAATGCTATCCATCCTAACTTAACTATCATGTGAGACTTTGCCTTTGATTTTAAGATAAATTATAGGAAGAAAAAGATAAAAAAGAAGTACTATATCGTCAACAAATCCATTATGTAAAATCTAGATAATATAAAAATGATTTTAAAAAACTTTTGTTGAGTGCTTACTCTATGTCAGGAACTTTAAGTGTTGAGAGATCTTTATTTAATTGATCTCCCTTATTAGTTCTATAACCTGCTTCTTTTTTATTTCCTTTCCCCCTTTGTTCTGATACTCCCTACTCCTTACTTACTCTTTAAAAAAAAATTACATAGAGCTATTACCTTCTATCACACTGGGTGCTTTACTTATTTATTATGTTTTATTCTCCTAGTAGAGGCCAGGTGCATGAAATTCATGCATGGGGACGGGGGAAGGATTCCCTCAGCCCGGCCTGTATCCTCTGACAATCCGGGACCCCTCGGGGGATGTCGGGCCTAAATCGTCAGTCAGACATCCCTCTTGCAATCTAGGATGCTGCATTTACCAGTGACCATACTTTTCATACAGGGGAAAGGCATCTTGTTGTTGTATGGGCAAATACATTTTTTTTGCCCTGATTATAAAAAGTAGTACATAACATGATCCTGAGGCAGTAGTACCCTTTTCCCCATCTTATGAGTGGCAAAACTGAAGCAGAGAGAAGTTAAGTAATTGCCTTTGTCACATAGTTATAAGTGTCAGCCTGATCACCCCCAACTTCCCCTCCTGCTGGCCTGATCACCCCTAACTGCCTCTGCCTAGGCCTTGCCACTAGGCTTTGTCTGGGCAGTGGCCACGGAGCCGGCTGGGGCGACCAAGGAAGCCAAGCCTCCCATGAGCTCTGGTTGGCTCTGTGGCTCTGGCCAGTGCAGCCATCCTTGTCGCATCAGTTTGCATATTCCTTCCTTATTGGCTGTGGGCACCCCCATCTTTATCATGAAGTGATGGTTAATTTGCATATTTCTCTTTTATTAGATAGGATTTAAACATCAGAACATCCATCACAAGGCATGCAGCATTATTATCCTTATTTTGAAAATGAGGAAAGTCAGGCCTAGGGAGATTAAGTGGCCTACCAAGGTCATTGAACTAGGAAATGTAGCTATAGGTCTATAAATCCAGGCAGTATAATGCCAGAGCAGACTTTTACTTATGCCCAATAATGCCCAACTCTCTCTGAGGGTACAAGGGGATCTGCTCAGAACTGGGCAGTGTCATCCTACTTATCCCCCACACAAACCTTACCTAGGGAGATATTAATCTCCTTTTACAGATGAGAGCACACCTAACAACTGTTACATTGAATTGTTCAAGGTCTCACAGATAATAAATATTGGGACCATGATTCCAGCCCTGCCTGAGAACAACCAAAGTGGAATTGGTAAGGCAGTGCACCAAATTGTAAATATATTTTTTTGGAATGATTTTTGAGGGGAAAAACAAACACCAGATTTTAATAGTTTTACAAATGAATCATACTTTGTTAATCACAGAGTAGAAAAAAAATATACAGCAAGTTCATTTGACATCTTCCCAATACTTATAGATCAGCTGGTAAATTTGTTATTTTGTTGTAAAAGATATTGGAAGTGTGGAGAAAACAAAACCCTGTTTTTTTCCTATGCTGTTAGAATTATTTTGATTTTCAAATTGCATGTTTACTAAAGCAAAAAGTAATTAGGTAGTTATCACCTTGATAGAAACCTTCACACAATGTCCCATTTTCGAGAAACTTAATTCTAGAGTCCTGTGGCTTAATAATTATAAAAACTAGAGGCCCAGTGCACAAAATTTGTGTGGGGGTGGGGTTCCCCTCAGCCCAGCCTGCACCCTCTCCAATCTGGGACCCCTTGGAGGATGTCCAACTGCCAGTTTAGGCCTGATCCGGCCTGGTCGTCCCCAACTGCCCCCACCCCTCTGCCGGCCTGGTCACCCCTAACTGCCCCCCCTGATGGCCTCGTCACCCCCAACTGGCCACCAGCCTGGTTGCCCCTCGGAGCCCCCCTGCCAGCCTGGTTGCCCCACGCAGCCTGCTTATTCAGTCATTTGGTCATCTCTCACTAACCCCTCTGCTGGCCTGGTCGTAGGCAGCCATCTTGTGAGGGTGTGAGGGTTAATTTGCATATTACCTCGGTATTATATAGGATAGTTTACATATACATAATTTTATAACATAGTTAATGTCCACAATAACCTCAACTGTATTTTAATTAGAATTCATAAAAATCTCTTTAGTGAGGGATATATGTTTTAAGTGAAACTACTTTAAACAAGTCAAATACTGAATACTATTAAATAGGGCAAAATCTTCAACCATAAAATAAACATGATTTATGTTTAGTGAAATAAGACAATGATATTAAAATAAGAATTATAAAAATTGGAAGCACCAGGGAATATTGGAATATAAACTTGTTGAATTATTTCTACATATAAATTTTTTCTCAATAGGTAAGTTCTTCAATTTGTGAACTACCAAGGCATTAGTGTAAACAGCAATTAGTAGATTATGAATTTTATAGGGATATAAATGACAAATAAACAAAAATCAATATTAAGGGTAAATTTAGTCATTGCTTACATATTTTTAGGCTAGTTGTGCAATGTTGCTTATAATTTGTATTTTGCATCTCTTACTTTGAAAATAATAAACTATTATTTATAATTTATTTTTTATCCTTTTTTCTTTCTCTCACTTTCATTTTTTCCCTTCCTGCCTGTATGTTCACATACATTATACCTAGTGTGTCCCAAATAATGTGAAGTAATTACATTATTATTTCAAGTGCAGGCTCCACCACTATGAGCTGTGTAGTATCAAGATAGCTTTACTTAATATTTTCCCTCTTTTTATAACTGGCATACTAAACATACTTACATTATATTATTGAATGTAAATGTGTTATTAAACCTCCTATTTTATTGCCTAACCTATAATTTGTCCTCAACAAATATTTATAATGAATGACTGAATGGTAACCAAGGAAGTGAGGATTTTAAAGGTTATTTGTAAGATCCAATTTTAAGGAGATATGGAATGGAAAAAGTATGTTATGAAATAAAGACATTTACAGGCTGATTTCTCTCATTAATAGGCATGCAGATAATTTTAACAAAATCAAATCAAATCATTAACAAAAACAAATCTAATTCTGTGAAATATAAAATGGGTAATACATCATAAATATGAAGGTTTAATTTCAAGAATCATGTTCTTTTTCCAGTTTTATTAGTATTCACTGACATCTAATATTGTGTAAGTTTATGTAGTATAATGAGATAATTTGATGGGAAATGATTATCACAATAAGATTAGTTACCACATTCATCACCTCACATAGTTACCATTTTTGTGTGTATGATGAGCACTATTAAGATTTACTCTTAGCAACTTCCAAGTACACAATACAGTATTGAAAAATATAGGTTACTAGAACTCACTCACTTTATAACTGGAAGTTCATACCCTTTGACAACTTTCACCCATTTTCCCTGTCTCTGGCAACCACCAATGTACTCATTATTTCTAAGTGTTAAAATTTTTCTAGATTCTACAAAAAAACTATTTTTAACGTATTTTTATATATTTTGATTTCCTTTGGAAAAAGTGACTGAATTAAGAAAATTTTAGATGGAGCTTTTCCTATATTGACTCTTTCTGAAAATAGTTTGAAATGATGATAATAAAAAATGTATCCCCAGTATTTGGCTTCCTATTATTTTAAAATTATTTTTAACCGTAAATAAGACTTTCATAGTCGCTTTTTATTTCAATTTAGCAAAAAATATGATTCGTTACTCTTACATTGATGCTTTTTAATAATGCATTCTGTGGCTGTTCCTTCAAAGGAAAATATTCTCTTGTGTACTCTCTTAGCAAAACAGGTGATGTGGCCTCTCCAATGTCAAAGTCACAGTCTCCCAATCATAATCATTTCCCAAATAGTATACATCGGGAGAATAACATCTGTAGATTAACTCAAACCATCTTATAAAATGAAACAGGTGCTCATATTAGCACTTCCAAAGCTAATTTCTAAAGAAATTAATCTGCAGGAGCTTGATTTACAGTAATTTTAACCTGATTTACTTTTCATTATAAGTAAGTGCACTACCCAAGAGATATGTGAATCATGGTACTTAATGAAATAAGCATATTTAGAAGATTATAATCTTGCAGAACATCTGTTTTTACTCTCCTTGAACATAGCTCTTTTGAAATCATTTGTTTCTTGTTTTATTGAATTGTAATGCTATATGTTTTTTGAAAAGTATTATTTTTCTTTCAATAGATTAAAAAGAGAATACAGTTTTGTAACTAAATACAGTTTTTTCAATCCTCACCTGCGGGTATATTAGGAGGAGAGAGGAGGGGAGGGGAGGGGAGGGGAGAGGAGGGGAAGTGAGGGGAGGGGACAAGAAAGGAGTGGAGGGAAGGAGAAAAAGAGAGAAACATAGATTAGTTGCTTTCCATATGTTCCTGGGGATCGAACTCTGCCATCTAGGTTTCAGGAATCAAACCCACAAACTTTTGGTCTATGGGACGACACTACAACCAACTTAGCTATCCAACCATGACATGTAAATAAATACATTTTTGTAGATGACATTCAATTTGGCTTTCTATTAGAAGATATTTTAATGAGGCAAGATTTATATGTACATATGCATGTTGTAATGAATAAACATGTATAATTACATATAATATGTATGAAATACATACTTGTAGAGATTATATAAGGTAATGTAACTTTATAAATGTACCTTTACCTAGTATATATAGCATTATACATAAAAATGTGCTTATTGAATATATATTAAAACAATATTAGAAATAATGTAGACCATCAGTAAAAAATTAAACAATTACTGTTCTTTGATAGAATGAAATGCTATGCAGTTGTTAAAAGGGACATTCAACCATATGTGCAATAAGTTTGGATTGCTACTACAATATATTATTAATATTTTAAAATAACAAATAGCAGAGCAGTATGGTTAATTTAAAATAATGCATACATGGACTTGGAAAATTGTCCTGAAGTACAGAAATCTCAATGTCAATCAGTGCTAATTTCTTACAGGTGGAGGCTTTTTAATTCTTCACTTTATATACTTCTATATATTTTCCTGTTGATTTAGTACTACCTAAAATTTTTTAGAATATATATTTTTAAATTCAGAAGTAAGCTTATTATTAATGATTAACGAACTCTTCCTTGATAGAATGTATTATTCTTTGATAGTAATCATAAATTACATAGGAAAATGATTCCTCTTGTGCTAGAGGAATTTTGTTATTAAATAAGAAAATTTATTTAGTCTTAAATTTTATAACTCACATGTAGAACCAATATTTCTACATAGAATATTTGGTTTTGATCATGTACACATTCTAGGCTCATTCAAAGTATCTAAAACTTAAGTATATTTTAAATATATGTATTCCTTGAAAAATATATATTTTTTGTTCCTGGAATGAATGTAATCAAATATTGCAAATAATGAAAAAAACATTAAGAACTCGATTGTGAATTATTTGGCATGAAGGATTCATAACACAGAGTCTAGCATGTCCAACTGGCCAATGATTGCCCAGGCATTTATAGAACAGAGTTGGCAAGTTAGAATAATAGTAGTAGCATTAAAAGATTCTGGTTTCTGATGTACTATCTGTTTAGGTGGAACTGTATCTGCTTCAGTTCATTCATTAGAAAATTCAGAATCTGGAGAGTATCAGGGCAATAATTTGACCTTGCTCTCTCCTTGATAGTTTGTGTTTGTTTGTTTTTTCTTTTGTCTCAAGCTACGTTTTGTAGGCCTGTAACAAATACAGATTAATATCCATACAATACATAAATGTCATCAGAGATTTACTTAGAAATGTAAGGAGATTCAGAGTCTGATAAAAATCATATTGTTTACCATACCCTGCTGTTTGCGCTCCATCCTATACCATCTCCGACATCTACTGGCATCTGAAAAATGTTAGTAGGATCAAGTTACATAAATACAATTAATGTTGAACTAAAAAAGAAAATAAGGAATTTCAAATGTGGGATAAAATGATATGGAGGAATTGGGAATGATGATTTAATTTCATATAGGGGGCATTTCAGTTAAATATATGTATCTTAGAGTTCCTTTCTTGGTATACAAATTATCTTTATGAGCCCCTGCTTATAAACTGCTAGATGCCTGATTTCTGACACCTGTAGACCAAATTTCCGTGATTCATTTTTCAGTGAGATCATGGTAAAACTTCAACCAATTAAATTTTTAGCCACATCATTTGCAATCCTGGACTAAGTCCACATGCCTCCTTTCCCCTTTGCAGACCCTACATATGTATCCAGATGGTTTTTCATTTTTAGGTTAACTCCCTACACCACTTTTCTGGAATCTGATTTTCTTACCTTTCCTTTCCTCATTCTCATGTAAAGTTGATTATACAGTATGTTATAATTTTTGCCTATATCACCCATTTTTAGCTGCTGGTTTTCATCATTTACTTTTTTAAACTAATATTCACCATAGAGAAACAGACAGGGATAAAAAAAAAAAAAGAAGTGAAACAAATATAATAAACTACTTTTTTTTGCGTGCGGTGGGGGGGGGGGGGGGCAGCTCAGGGTGGCCTGTGCCCTCTCACAGTCTGGGAGCCCTGGGGGGATGTCCAACTGACGGCTTAGTGGGCTATGAGGGCAGGTTTAGCTGCACCCCCGGCAAGGTTCAGTGCACTTCTGCTGGGGAGACAGCACCACTGCTGTCGGGGAGGGAGTGTTTGGGGGGATGAGTCTGACCCTGAGGGGCCGCTTAGGCCTGCCTTCACTCAGGTCTGAAGCTGTAGGGAGGACCGGCATGCCTGGCCCCAGCGGAGGGGGCCCAGCAGCAGCAGGCCACAGGCCTTGGGTGCCTTGAGGGCGCTGACGGGTTGTTGCAGGTGTGCTATTGTTGTGGGTGCCCCTGGTGGTGGTGGCAGGGGAAGAGATTGAGAGTCAGAGATACAGGTTGCAGCTACCTCCAAGGCTGGGTCTTCTCCTGTCTGGTCAGCCTCCCTGTCCCCCCAGGAGTGCGGGAGCTGTGGTAGGGTGTCCATGCAGGGGGATTGGAAGAGCTCCCTGTAGCCGCTTCCTCTTCCTTCTTTGCAGTCCGAGCTCCTGTCAAGCACTCTCCTCAGACCCCTGTGAACTTGGCTCTGGCTGCTCTGCCCCTCCATGGCTCCCTGCAGTCCCTGCCCCACGCGGCTCTCCCGGCCGCCCTCCTGTTAGGAGGCTGCCAGGATGCCCTGCTGTGGGGCCACCAGGCAGTATGTGCTAAGCCTTAGCTAAGCCCCTGGCCCTGCGCGTGCGGGCCGGCGGGCCCCCTTCTTTGCTCTTCGCTTGCCACGCCAGCCTTCGCTCGCTGCTCCTGCCGGGGGCCAGCTGGCTTTGTTCCATAGCTTGGTGCCTACATGTGCAAATTAACTGCCATCTTTCTTGGCAGTTAATTTGCATATTGCCCTGATTAGCCAATGGGAAGCATAGCGGAGGTACGGTTAATTACCCTTTTTGTCTTTTATTAGATAGGATATGAGGAAATGTACAAAGTTGCTAGAAAACAACCCAAATTTTCATATCTCC
>NW_006299705.1:9891976-9892649 GCF_000327345.1 Myotis davidii | reverse complement strand
GCTTCTTCAAAAACAGACTCTGAAACAATGAATGCAAATGATTAAGAAAATGCTTCCTGCTGTAACCAGTTTAACTCAGTGGATAGAGCATTGGCGTGTGGACTGAAAGGTCCCAGGTTCGATTCCAGTCAAGGGCATGTACCTTGGTTGTGGGCATATGTATATATGATTTAAAGTAAGCTGGGCCTACTGGAAGCAATTCTGATATGTAGGTCTACTTTTCAAAGTGTCCAAACTATAGGGAGTAAGTTCCACATCATTCTCAGATCTATAGTTGTGCTTAATGGGTAATGATTAAAGATGTTTTGCTATAATGTAATAAAATTTCCATTATGTATAGCTATAAATATTTATTTTCTCTTTCATCTGAAGTCTTATAACCCTTTATGAGAATCTTCTTAATGGGGCACTTAAACTATTTTAAACTTGTCTGAGCCTTCAGATAGGCTAAAATCTCCTTAAAGTAATAAAAAAATGTATGTATTAAGATCACCATTTGCAACAACATGGATGGACATGGAGAGCATTATACTAAGAGAAATAAGCCAGTCGTAGAAAGATAAATATCACATGATCTCACTCATTTGTGGAATATAATGAACAACATAAACTGATAAACAAAAATAGATCCAGAGAGAGAGAAGCATCGAACAGACTGTCAAACTCAGAGGGA
>NW_006299705.1:9890026-9891837 GCF_000327345.1 Myotis davidii | reverse complement strand
CGATCTAAATAGACACTTTTCAAAAGAGGACATACAGAAGGCCCAGAGACATATGAAAACATGCTCAAAGTCACTAATCATCTGAGAGATGCAAATCAAAACAACAATGAGATACCATCTCACACATGTCAGAATGGCCATTATCAACAAATCAACAAACAACAAGTGCTGGCGAGGATATGGAGAAAAAGGAATCCTCCTGTACTGCTGGTGGGAATGCAGACTAGTGTAGCCACTGTGGAGAACAGTATGGAGTTTCCTGTAAAAGTTAAGACTGGAACTCTCATTTGACCCAGTGATTTCACTTTTAGGAGTATATCCCAGGAAAACAGAAACACCAATCAGAAAGGATATATGCACCCCTATGTTCATAGCAGCACAATTTATAATAGCTAAGATCTGGAAACAGCCTAAGTGTCCATCAGCAGAGGAGTGGATTAGAAAACTGTGGTACATCTATACAATGGAATACTATGTTGCTATTAAAAAGAAGGAACATTTATCATTTGCAACAGCATAGATGGAACTGGAGAGAATTATGCCAACCGAAATAAGCCAGTCAGAGAAATATAAATATCACATGATCTCACTAATATGTGGGATATAGTGATCAACATAATTTGATGAACAAGAATAGATTGATCTAGAGACAAATGGTAGGGGAAGGGGGTTAGAGAGAAACCAAAGGATTTATATGCATACTTATTAGCATAACCAATTGGACACAGACACTGGGATGGTGGGGGTTTGCCCGGGCTGGGAAGGGATGGGGGAGAAGGTTAATTGGGGAAAAAAGAGACATATGTAAAACTTTAGACAATAAAAAAAAGAAAAAAAGATTGTTTAGTATTTTAGGTTCTATGCTTAGCACTCACTCTATTAACATAATTTTAATAATTAATGTGCAGGCCAAGATCTAGTAAATGGAAGAAATGAAATGTAAGCCCAAGTCAAATGACTCCAGGTCCTTTTCATTAGAGTACCATGTGTACACCTTTTTTGTCTCCTACCTACCACACTTCAGGGAAGTACTGGGTCACTTCTCAGTAAATTACATTTGAAAAAATAAATTTAATTAATAACAAGGGATAGTATTTAAAGACAGAAACACTGAAAAAATGTCTTTCTGGTCTCTCAATTATGGTGCCTAAATATTGCACTGAAAATTGTTTTGAAATTTTCACTGTTCTGCTGTATTTTAAATAGCATGTATTAGTGACCTATTGTCCTGAAGTCACGCTGAGAAATTTTAAAAATAATTATATTAATGATGACCTTTGCACATTTTAACTTATCATCCTGTGAATATATACTCTGTATATTCATATATCTATTTAGTGGATTTTAAACATTTTTATTTCATTAAATATGTGTGTATATGTGTATGTGTTTATATGTCTGTATATGTGTGTGTCCACCTTTTAGACTAGGTAATGTTAGGTCAAATTACTTTAATTGTGTGGACTTGACTCTTTATAAACATTCTAAATTTAAATGTGGCCATAATTCATTACGTCTATTAAAATTTGTCAATATTTTTATTTTATAGTCAATATTTGGTATTGAGACACTCCACAAAGTTTCATTTGATGAGCCAAGAGAAAAGACAGGTATTTCACGTTGAAATCTATTTGGGCTCCTTCTGACTCTTAGGCAAGGACTTGAGGTCAGGCAGTTTGCTCTGGAGGTAATCACAGGAAGCACTAGTGAAAGGGTAGAGCTAGTGTAACAGGGAAGGAAGAAAAGTCCTGTGTCTTCAGTCAATGACTTACGACCCAATTGGTCTGGATACAAAAGCAGAGCTGGAGGAG
>NW_006299705.1:9887183-9889375 GCF_000327345.1 Myotis davidii | reverse complement strand
GCATTTGCCTCCCTGCATTTTGCCTACATATGCAAATTAACCGCCATCTTGTTGGCAGTTAACTGCCAATCTTAGTTGGCAGTTAACTGTCAATCTTAGTTGGCAGTTAACTGCCAATCTTAGTTGCCAGTTAATTTGCATATAGCTCTGATTAGCCAATGAAAAGGGTATTGGTCGTACGCCAATTACCATTTTTGTCTTTTATTAGATAGGGTGTTCAGAAATATTCTTAACAGTATAATTTGTATTCCAAAGATAGTACAAAGACCTAGACCAAGGTCATTTTACCTAATGTTCTTCTAATCGATGTTATTTAATGTTAACTCTAAGATATTTGTAGCTTAATTGTCAATGAGGAATTTAATCTTAATTGTTTGACCATTTAATATTAGTAGCCTGTTGACTGTCACTCCTTTCCCAATTTGCTTTCTTAATTTGATCTAGATTATGTCTTTGTTGCTTACATCTTTACTTGGTTGATTATTTTGCTTTGTCTTTCACTATTTTATATTTAGGTCTCTTAGACAAGAAACACATTAATTTTTTATGCTTTATGTCTAAGTATTTTTAGGGAGACATTTAAAAGAAAAAAGATGATTGTACTGGATATGTAATGTAGATCTATTTTACAACAGGGGTGAACCTTGCATTAATCTTGTTTGTAGCTCTTCTGCTGTATTTCAGCAGAAAGTCTGGATCCAGCTTCACAGTGGAGCTGTGCTTTATTTCTTGAACATTAAGTTAGGATATATTGAACTTCTTGTTTTTGTGATTTTTTTATGATTATCTATGTAGGAAATGTAACTGGATTATCTTGCACAGTGCTTTTCTTTTTTAAAGGAGCTGTAATTTCTTTAATTATTTCATAAGCCGCTCTCTTTGAACATATCATTAACAGTTTAAATTACTCTTCATATAATATTTTCTTCAATGTTTGTAAATAGTTTTTGAAAAAATTCCATGCAACATTTTATTATGGCATTGCCAAATAGAGATCAGAGGCCTTCAGCATGGAGTTGAGAAAATAAGATAATAGGACAAAGTACATAAAACCTGAAGGTCAGAACTTAAATGTATTGGTTCCCAGAGCACTGAAGGATTTAAGCCGTGTAGATAAGATTTATGTGGTTTCTGGAGGTAGTTATTTACTCCTTGACTAAGCACACCTTTCAGAAGAGCCATTTCCCATGAAAATAACAGAGGAGAAAAGTACAATTCTGCAAAAGATAACTATTAATACTTATAACTATTCTTCATCCTAAGACTGTTCTTTCCAATATATTCACACATAGGGCAAAATGCTTAATATTGACTCACTATTTTAAAGAGAATTAAGTAAAATCACAAGTAATATTAATAGCACTTAAATAGTCAACCAGACCATAATTGGAATATGACAAGGTTTTTATGTTCAAACATTACTGTCCATTGTCACTAGAAAGATTAAATGTTGATTCTTAAGAATATTTGCATAAAAATATGTCAGCATGTCAAACAACATAAATTGAGTGTCTATAAATTGAATGGAACCCAAGCTCTCATAATTAAGTGGTAGAGATATCTGTATTTAAGCCTTCTGACCAACAGACTACAGGGTAGAAATCAACACAGAACACAAGAGATGAGAGAGATACTTCTAGGTTCATATTGACCATCCCAACTACAAATATTTTATGCTTAATGAGGTGAGAGAAACTAACAGGATAAGGCAAGAAGAAAGATATTGCTGTTATTCTCTAGGATAGGGACTAGAAAACTGTGAGCCTTGAGCCAAAACTGGCCTGCCACTCATTTTTGTAATAAAGGGCTTTGTTCTTTTTGAACACTGTCTCCTTAATGCTTA
This sequence comes from Myotis davidii, assembly GCF_000327345.1. Taxonomy (NCBI): domain Eukaryota; kingdom Metazoa; phylum Chordata; class Mammalia; order Chiroptera; family Vespertilionidae; genus Myotis; species Myotis davidii. Next base: position 9,887,532 of record NW_006299705.1, on the reverse strand, counting down.
TGTATTTCTATTGCCATTTTCATGCTGGAATCATATGTCCTACAAAGCTTATAAGTTTACATGTAGCCCATCATTAGAAAAAATCTGTTAGTCCATTCTTAGGTAATAATGCTTTTTAATACATTAATATAAAATATATCATCATTATCTACTTTTAAGAAAAATATGTATCATCATTGTTATTTTGAAAAACATGAGATTGCAATTTTTTTTTTTTAAAAAAATATATATATTTGTTTTCAGAAAGAAAGGGAGGAGATAGAAACATCAATGATGAGAGAGAGATTGGCTGCCTCCTGCACGCCCCCTCATGGGGATGGAGCCTGAAACGCAGGCCTGTGCCCTTGAC
>NW_006299705.1:9882057-9886867 GCF_000327345.1 Myotis davidii | reverse complement strand
CATTGCTGGTCCCAACATCAGTCCTGCCTCTGCGATGGGAGAACTTAGATAAAACTGGATAGAATTGGTATCAGCCTATTTCAAACTAAGAATCAATAACTATGACTGTGCAACACAGCTTCTCTTATCTATAAGGGATTTAGAGATTGGTGAATTTAGTGTTTGTTGTTGTTGTGTTAAAATATGCACAACATATAATTTACCATTTTGAGCATTTCTAAATATACAGTTCAGTAGCATTCATATTGTTGTGTAACCATTGCCATGATCCATCTTTAGAACTTTTTTATCCGAGAATGAGAGAGAATTGATGGGCTGCCTCTGCAAGCCCCACTATTTAGTTCACAGGACGTGATATGCAAACAGGCATGTGCCCTGACCAGGAATCAAACCATGACCTCCTTGCTCAACCACTGAGCCACGCTGGTTCTTTAATCCTCAGCTTTATAAAGTCAGAGAGTGTGATTTATATCTTGGAAAAAGGATTTTCTAAACCAGCCTTTCTCAAAGTGTCTTATATAAACACATCATTTAGGAATTCAACTGAATTGCTTACATAAATACACTTTTATTTTTCCTCATGTTTTAGTTAAGTCTTGAAATAATTGTTAGAAGTTTATGCCACAACTCTGAGGGTCTTATATAAACACATCATTTAGGAATTCAACTTAATTGCTTATATAAATACACTCATTTTTCCTCATGTTTTAGTTAAGTCTTGAAGTTAGAAGTTTAACTGTTAGAAGTTTAATTGTTAGAAGTTTATGCCACAACTCTGAGATGTCTGGGCTTAGTTTTGGTGATTTCCTTGGCCTTTTTCTTGCTTTTACTTCATGGCTTTTAGGCAGCCATTGCTGGTCCCAACATCAGTCCTGCCTCTGCACAGGGAGAGCTTAGGTAAAACTGGATAGAATTGGTACCAGCCTATTTCAAAATAAGGATCAATAACTATGAATGTGCAACACAGCTTCTCTTATCTATAAGGGATTTAGAGATTGGTGAATTTAGTGTTTGTTGTTGTTGTTGTTGTGTTAAAATATGCACAACATATAATTTACCATTTTGAGCATTTCTAAATATACAGTTCAGTAGCATTCATATTGTTGTGTAACCATTGCCATGATCCATCTTTAGAACGGAGATGGAGAGAGAGGCAGACAAACTTGGGGCATTCATAATGAGCTATAGCATATTAACAATTCTGAAAAATCCTTTGGTTAAGAATTTCAAAATGTTTTGACCAAAAATGTCTTTACTCTATTGCCATTTATTTATTTTGGAAGTTCTGTTCCATAGAAAATACTTGGGTTAACATTGTTTGTAATTTACCTATTAATTTACATATAACAAATTTGTTTATAATAATGTACTATTTATTATTGTTATGTGGGGTCACAAAGGTTTATCTTTTATAAAAACTATTTTGTCCCCTTATTGTTTTTTTATTTTTATATTTATTATCTTCTATTCCACTTAATCCAATATGATCCATGTTGTCACACAAAGAAAAAATATCTTATTATTGTTTCCTTAACAATTAAAATTACTTTTCATCTACTAATATTTTTTTCAATGTTTATAAATGTCTTTGAAAAAGTTCTGGGCAACCTCTCATTACAGCAGTGCCAAACAGAAGTCAGAGGTCTTCAGCATGGAGGTGAAAAAATGAGGTGAGAAGGGAAAATCCCAGGGAAAGTACAAAGTATATAAAGACCTGAGGGTCATGACTTAAATAAAGGGGTGGGAAAAAGTAGGCTTACAGTTGTGAGTATGCAAAGCAGAGTTTATTCTTATCCTATATAATAAAAGAGAACAATGGTAATTGGCGTACGACGATACCCTTTTCATTGGCTAATCAGGGCTATATGCAAACTAACTGCCAACTCAGATGGCAGTTAACTGACAACAAAATGGCAGTTAATTTGCAGAAGGGAAAATCCCAGAGAAAGTACAAAGTACATAAAGACCTGAGGGTCACAACTTAAATAAAGGGGTGGGAAAAAGTAGGCTTACAGTTGTGAGTATGCAAAACAGAGTTTATTCTTTTATTATAATTGTAACCTGCATGTCTTATTCCATATGAACAACTGTAAATCTACTTTTGCCCAATCCTGGGTATTGGTTCACAATATATTTAAACAACTCTCTCATTATAATTCAAACAGTATTCATCATTCCCTACTCATGTAAATATCTTCTCTTATCATATGCCAGTGTCACACAGTGTGTGTGTGTGACATGAAATCAAATCACCATGCCAGGTGCTGGCACCTGTTTGGTTAGGTTTCCTTCTGATGTTGGTATATCTGCATCTTCAGCTCAACTTTGATAAGTATCTGACTATGACATCAATGAATAAAAGCATCAATTAATAATAACCTGAAAAGTTCATCCCTTCTGACCACCCATGGATGGTGATACACTATTATGATACGTTGGAACTCTCTGTGATCTAGGACTCTAGGCCTGATGTCTCCAGGCAACTGTCCCTGCACCGAGAATCCCATTGTAGGGGATGTTAGTTTCAAACATCTGAGTGCATAAACCTGGCAGCGGTTATTGCTTTGAAGGTAAAGATTCCCAGTGACAAAAGGGATAGTAAGTGAAGTTTATTTTTACATGATTGTTATACTGATGGCTTTACTGTCTAGTCTCTCTTCTACCCCCTTGCTTCTTAGGTTCAACATCTGTTCACAGGACAATACCTAAGAACAATCAGGTGCTGTTGAGTAGGTAAAATAGGGCTAGATGAATGAATTGCCTAAATGCTACGCTCAGCATGGTAACGTGGCAGGAGGAGTTAAGGGACTTGTGTTCCAGTTATAGCCTTGTCTTCACTTTTCTTTCTTTTTAAAAATATATTTCTATTGATTCTGGGAATCGAACCTTAACCTCCTGGTTCATAGGTTGATGCTCAATCACTGAACCACACTAGCTAGGTTGTCTTAATTTTTCTTTCTATCCTTGGTCAAGTTACTTAACCTCTTTATCTATAACAGGTTTTCCTCATTTGCAAAAAGAAGGCCATCAGTGTGTATTCTCTCTGGTAAAGATAAATTAAAATGATATATATTGCAATATTTTGAAAAATAAGATGCATTATATGGATGGCAGGAACTATTAGTTGTTCATACACAAAAGCATAATTTCTGAATGGGGAAGTGAAGCGATAAAAATTACATTTTTAGAAGATGAATTTGTTACTTGTGCAAGAAGAACTGAAGTAGGAATGTAACCGAAGTGAATTAGGGTGGCGCATTAAGTAGTGACTCAAAAAGGAGAATATTTCAAATAATGAATCAATGAAACATGATAACTAACTGGATGTGAGTTGGAGAACAGTCCAAGCTAATCTCAGAATTTCTCATTTTGTGAATCAGAAGAATGATCATATGACTCACAGATACAATGCATTTTAATGATAAAAACCAGAAAAGGAAAAAAGAAAACAAAAATAGAGAGGCAAAGAGAAAGAAAAGAAACTAATAGAATATATGTAGACACTTTTGCAACATTGTTTACATATATAATTAAAAAGAAATCTTCCAACGCACTAGATCAGTAATTTTCAACTTTTTTTTTATTGCATGGCACACATAAACTAATTACTAAAATTCTGCAGCACATCAAAAATGTATATTATATTTTTGGTCATTTTGACAAAATATAGGTATGCTTTTGATTCATTTACACCAGACAACCATTGTTGTGTTGGCTGTTGTCATTTTTTTTTTTTTATTTGACAATCTGAGTCAGTGCCCTGGCTAAATAGTCAGGTATAGCATGTCTCCCAAGTGCCTGTGGCACAGCAGGGGAACATCGCTGTTCTAGAGCCTCAGCTATGTCCTTGAATAGACACTTAGCCTTTTGTGAGGAGCTTCCCAGAACAAGTTATGAGCTTGTCCCCAAAGGTGGACCTAAGTTGCCACCTCTTGCAAAACAGAAAACAGTTCTGCTTTCAACATGACATGGATTTTTGGCATTTGATGCATCAAGATTTCAAAGTTTTTAGGACCATGTTTCAGTTAGATTCAAATTCAAGGAATTGTGACTTCCTTCTTCCCTTTCCATCTCTGCAAGGAAGCTGCTCTCAATGGCAGCCTGGGGACAGGAACTGGCCCTTCCATGAGCCAGTGGAAGGTCTACTTTTCCTCTTCCCTCATCTTTCAGAGGTCATTGCCTTTTCACAGTGCATTGTGATAAAAGGCTTAGACCCATAGGATGTGATACTGTTATGGTAGGGTAGCGTTTTCCTGGAAGGGAAAAACACGGAAATAAAGACTTTACTTAAAATGGCTCAACTTGAAATCAATGCTCACAATCCAGATTCAGTAGCATTTGTTGATGGAGTGTTTCCATTTCTTTTTCTGTACCCCCTTGAGGATTTGAGAGATGCTGTTATGGGGCCAAGGCACCACTAGGGGGCAGTATTGGGTAGGGAGAAGGAAAATTGCACATTTAATTATAGTAAACTTAAATTTAAAATATCAGCTGTAGACAATCAAAAGTTATCACCTCTGAATTGCTGTAACACTGATCACATGTATAGGTGATAACACCTACTGAGGGAAAGACTATTCATAATGAGCACGTAAATGTAACATGCATAACTTATCTGTCATTACTATTGAAGCATCATTTTTAATGTCCCTACCAATTTATCATTGCCTCTCACTGAGTGCTTGACAAGTGTTAGGCATTATTATTACTGTTATAATGTTAGTCATTGTTATTTCATAGTAGAGGCTTATTCTGACCACTTGTTTGGTTTAGTTTAGGAGTCAGAAACACTGAAAATCATAAAATCTAA
>NW_006299705.1:9881142-9881466 GCF_000327345.1 Myotis davidii | reverse complement strand
AAAACTAAAAAAAAAAAGACCATACCCTTTTATGTAATGATGTTTACTTTGAATTTATATTAGTTCACACAAACACGCCATCCATGCTTTTGTTCCGACCCTCCGGTCCAGTTTAAGAACCCATTGTGGCCCTCGAGTCAAAAAGTTTGCCCAACCCTGGGTTACAGTGTAAAGTGTTTCCACCTGGGTATTAAGCAAGTGTTCCTGGGCTGAAGAAACTGCAAGGCTAGTCGTCACTAAGGAGAGGAAGCTGGGCATTGCCACATGACATCATTACCTGGATGGAGGGAAGGACACTTAGCATATCATATATATATAGTGGTA
>NW_006299705.1:9877658-9880506 GCF_000327345.1 Myotis davidii | reverse complement strand
GCCGGCATCTTGTTGCTTCAGGGGGGGGGTCCCCACTGGGGTGCCTGGCCAGTCTGGGTGAGGGGCTGAGGGCCGTTTTCAGGCTGGTGGGTGACTGAAGCTCTCAACCTCTCCTTTTTTTTCTTTCTGGGATTTGTTTACCTGCTATGGCTGTCACTGGAGCTGAGAGCTGGCTTTAGCTCTGAGGCCTGGCTGCAGCTCTGAGACCTCGGCTCCTGAAAGCAGGTATCTGGCTTTGTTTGGCTTCTATAACTGAAACACTGTTGCAGTCCTGCCTGCTGAAGCCTGGCCAGCTGAAAGCAGGTTTCTGGGGATTGTTTAGCTTCTATAATTGCAACATTGTTTCTTAGAGTGCAGCTCAGAGGCCGGCAGCGGCAGGCGGGGAACCTTGGCTTCCTCAATCACTAGAGCAAGCAAGCCTCCTGTTCGCTTCAGCTGCCTGGCTGCTGGCCGCCATCTTGGTTGGCAGTTAATTTGCATATCACCCTGATTAGCCAATGGGAAGCATGTCGGAGCTACAGTTAATTACCATGTTTGTCTATTATCAGATAGGATATATTCTACCCACACATTAATATAGTCTGTTGGAACTATATCTGAACCATGGAATTTGACCTAGTTGTCTTCTGCCTTATAGAAAAACCCTGCTTCATAACCCTGCTGGTAGCACTTGGAATGTACTGGTTACTTCCTTTTTAACTCTCCTAGTACATCAGCCATCTCCTTCAGGGGACTGTCATCTCCTTTCACCCTTGTTGGAGAATACTGTGTTTTCCCCAGGATAAATTCTTTCCTCTATGTACATTCTCTCCATCTCTGACCTCATCCATTTCCTTATTTTATTTATTTGTTTTTTTTAAAAGATCGTACCTTTTTTTAAAAAAAAATATTTTATTGATTTTTTACAGAGAGGAAGGGAGAGAGTTAGAAACATCAATGAGAGAGAAACATCAATCAGCCGCCTCCTGCACATCTCCCACTGGGGATGTGCCTGCAAACCAGGTACATGCCTTGACCGTAATCGAACCTGGGACCCTTCAGTCCATCGGCCGACGCTCTATCCACTGAGCCAAACCAGTTTTGGCCATTTCCTTATTTTTAACTATCATTCTTATTTAGATGAAAGGCAACTCTATATCTAAAACACTTACTTCTGTCCTAAGGCTATGTCCTGTATGTCCAGCTACTCCAACATATCAAACAACCTGACAGGTTCCCCTGAAACTAGGATTTATTTACGAACAGTCTCTCTATTAAAAATACTAATATATTATTTTCATCAGCCTTCTCTTTTAGTCCCATCTGTCTCCCGCATAGAATCAGTCCTCAATCACAATCAATTTTTCCATGTTGCTAATTTTTTTCCATTTCTATCTTTCCTTATTGTCTTAAACTCTATCCTTCTTTAGACTCTCATTATTGTCCCTAGTTATTTATTAATCATTAACAAAATTCTATTATTGCTCTGTAAGAAACAGAAAGATGAAGATATTGTAAACTTTACCAACACAGTTTGTAATCTAGAAGGATGGATAACATATACCCCAAAAATGATCATAAAAGACAGCACTATTTATGTCCTAAGTGAAGGAAGACCTATACAGCAGAGTGGTTGATTGAAGATTTCATTAAAAAAATAGCATTTGAGGTGGAAAGGTGGGTAAATTGAAATCATGGCAATTCTAGGTAAAAGCAATTGAATTAATTACCCAAGGTGGAAAAATAGGAAGCCTCAAACTGGATGAAGCATAACAGATGTGTAGGAAAGCAATGGGAAAACATATGGAAGCATAGTTATGGGGAGCTTCCTGCTGTCCATGTACACTGGGATTTTATTTTGTGCGAGTCAAGAAAAATGGTACCCCTCTCTTTTTTTTCTTTCTTGAAATATGATCTGACTTAGTGAGCATTCCCCCCACCATTATCATTATGGTCTATATATGCTTGGGCAATGAATGAGTTTGAGGACTGAGAATGAAGACTATAAGCAATTCTACAGCCAGCCAAAATATTTCAAGTATTATTTAAGGAAACAGTATGCTGCATTCTATACATGAATATGGTAGCTATTTAAAAAATATGCAATGTAGTCACATGATTATTTAAGCATATGATTATATTAATGAAAACCTTGTTTTCCTCCTTTCCACATAAATGTTCTTTCTCTCTGCCTCAATAGTTAACCATTTCTAAAAATCTTTCTGAGTATTATTTCACATTATTCATAAAATAGCCAATGATTATGAATATATATACATATGCACACACACATATATACATATATATGTATATTTATCCTCCTTTTTATTTATAAAGGATAAATCACTATATACTGTTCTTAAACTCTTCCAGGAGTTCCTGCAACATTTCCAGGAAAAACAACAAAGAGAAAACATCTATTTTTTTTCATTTCATGATATAGCATGGAGATACTTCCTTATCATACACACAGAATTCTCATGGCGATAGTTCCATTGCATTCTACTTTTGATAATTTTCCATTGTCTATTTAAACAATCACATGGAGGGACATTTGGATTGTTTTTGGCTTTTTTTTTTTATTACAAACAACTAGGGGCCCAGTGCACGAAATTCGTGCACTGGGTATGTGTGTGGGGGGAGTGTCACTCAGCCCAGCCTGCCCCCTCTCACATACTGGGAGCCCTCAGGCGTTGACCCCCATCACCCTCCAATCGCAGGATCGGCCCCCAGCCCAGGCCTGATGCCTCTGGCCCAGGCATCAGGCCTGGGCAGGGGACCCCCAGACCCCTCTGATTGTGGCTCTGCCCCTTGCCCAGGCCTGATGCCTCTGGCTCAGGATTCAGGCCTGGGCAGGGGACCCCCCTCT
>NW_006299705.1:9840782-9877114 GCF_000327345.1 Myotis davidii | reverse complement strand
TTGCCTCCCTGCATTGTGCCTACATATGCAAATTAACCGCCATCTTGTTGGCAGTTAACTGCCAATCTTTGTTGGCAGTTAGTTTGCATATAGCCCTGATTAGCCAATGAAAAGGGTATCATCGTATGCCAATTACCATTTTTCTCTTTTATTAGTGTAGATGTTGCACTGAATAACCTGCTCACTCATTTTACAAATATGCTGGCTTGTTCATAGGTAACCTCCTAGAGTGGGCTCTCAAAATCAATATTAAATTCTTTTGTAATGTTGCTATATGTTACTAAATGGCCTGTTAGGGAGTTGTATCATTTCTCATTCCCACCTGCAGTGTGGGGGAGTGGCTGCTTTAGTCACTGCAATGGGGTGTACTGTTAACTATGGAATTTTGCCCACTGATAGAAAAGAAATAACTATAGTTTTAATTTTCATTTTGCTTTCTTTTCTTATTAGGGTCAACATTTTTATATTCATTTGAAGACCAGTTATAGTTCTTTACTGTAAAATTTCTATTCATTCCATATAATGTTATTCTATTTAGTTGTTATATTTTTTATTTATCAGAATTTTATATATTAGAAAGATTGAATAACCCCATTTTTCTACAGTAGGCATTTGGAAACTTTTTCTTTGTTATTTGTCTTTTGATTTTACTCATTTTCCTTTTTTTTGCCCTGAAGGTTTTTAAATGTAGTTAAAATTATCCACCCTTTCTTTTATGGAATCTGGATTTTCTAGTCCTAACTACAAAGTTATAAAGTAGTTTTTTCATTTTTTCTTTTAATATTTCATGGTCATATATTTCACATTTAATATTTATTATATTTTTAGTTTATAGTGTTATTAGTGTGATTTGTAGATGGGATTTTTCTCCAAATGAGTCTTAAGTTTCCAAACACCATATACTTAGAAAAAAAGAAAAATAAAGAAAAGAAGAAAACCTTAACTGCATTTTTTATAATATTGCCTTTATTATATAATTCTCACTTTATGTCCTATGTTGGACTTTTCAAATTGTTCCAGTGGCCTGTATATCTTTTACATATTAGTCGCATACTGTTCTAAGTAGGCCATTTTTTAAAAAATTATGATTAAGTATAGATATTATATTTTATGTACAATTGCAATACTGTAAACAACTGTTCTGTATATTGTTAATTAGAAGGAGGGATTATTTTCATTATGTCTATGGGAAATTTGTCTCTTTCCTTTGAAGCAGTTATAAACTCTGCCCTCCCTGTCACTCTGATCCTCACTGTCCTTAGTGTCCCAATACACACTTTCTATTTTGATGAATTTCAGTAGCTTGCTCAGATTTAGACACTTTTAATGGTCAAGCTCTGGGCAAGGAGAATGACAAGCTCTGATGTAATACTCGATGTGCTTTGCTGAGGCTATCACCTGGATTTGGGAGAAGCAGAGTACTACTTACAAGACAGGCATAATTTTGCAGGCTACCATCTATCCATCAGCGAAAGAAGTCAACAGAAATATCTTAAGAAATGTCAACTGGAATTTCTTTGCAATAGTTTAAAAATAAAAGAAATGCTATTTTGCTATAAAAACAAATATTATAACAATTAGCTCATTTTTTTTCCATTTTATGTCTTATCTCACTTTGAAAATTAGAAGAATGTTTTCACATCAATTACATCCTTACTACTATTGATCCAATAGCAAATATGAAACCTTTTGCAATAATACTGTGATTTAAGTTCAAGTTGAAAACTCCAGGGTTTTTTAATATAAAAAAAAGCAAGGGAATAATCCCCTCATTTCACTTTTTGTTTCTTTCATCAAATAGCACACATTGGTGAAGTTACAATGTTCAAGGTGATGTTATAGATAAATTAAAGAATAAAACTTATGCAAATGTATCTCTGACTTCAAGGAACTTACATTTTGTCTAATTACAACAGAAATAGGCATATGTGAAATTAGCTATAAGTAAAAGACTTTTCAGAATAAGAGACAAATGCATGAAGAGAAAATAGGTGCAGTATGAATTCAAGTGAGAGAGATTACTTACCATGGGAGAGGGCTAGCAATCAGCCAATGCTTTTTGAGAAGACAGACTTTGAGACTGACTTTTTAGAGCAGATAATATTAAATAAATAGGAGAGCATGAGAAGTTGAAAAGGCTAAAGTGTTTCGGTCAGTGAGCGTAAAAATACCATAGTTAATCTTTCTGACTCAGATAAGAGTACTCCCCATTTTGTGATAAAAATAAATTGTTCTCATAATTAACAGTGTAGCCTGATGAGCCATTTAAGCATTTCAGCCAAATGTTGAACCCTAACTATTTTTCATCTTTTTCTGAGGAATCCAGCATCACACACAGGGAGTATGATTTAGCACTTCCATTTCAGTGACACTGGGGTTTGTCTTTATTATGCTCAATTTGGCATCATTGCCATCACTCTCCTGCGATGAATGTGGATCCATCTATCTTAGGTCCTCTTTCAATGAAGCCTATTTTCCACAATTGCGGTTTATAATGTCCTATCTTTCTGTCTGATTAGGAATGTCCTAATCATGTTACCTAAATGCTTTGAGATACTATATGTTTATTCACGTAATGACACATGAATAATGTTATTTTCAAAAGGCAGTCTTATCAGGAACCTGCCACTATTAATGTATTTTTTCACATAATGTATTTTTGAAAATTTAAAGAAAGATCAACCATGTATATTTCTCTTTAAAAGTTTATTTAATGTTATGTTTCATTGCTGTATAGCGTGCAGTATAGCAAATGCAAACCTCAGCAGCCATGGGAGAGGGCTAGCAATCAGCCAATGCTTTTTGAGAAGACAGACTTTGAGACTGACTTTTTAGAGCAGATAATATTAAATAAATAGGAGAGCATGAGAAGTTGAAAAGGCTAAAGTGTTTCGGTCAGTGAGCGTAAAAATACCATAGTTAATCTTTCTGACTCAGATAAGAGTACTCCCCATTTTGTGATAAAAATAAATTGTTCTCGTAATTAACAGTAATATAAAACACAACAAAACATACATAGTTTTCCTATTTGTCAGGTACTTTTAAAGTGCCTACATGTATATACTTATGTAATCATTATAACCACCTTATTTTTTCTACTCAGAAAACTAAGGCACAGAGAATTTGACTTTACAAGGGCAGAGAGTTTAACTTGAAAATAGCTAAACTGGGATTTGAACTCAGACTCACTCTCTCTAGAACCTGTTCATAACCACATGGAAATTTCAATGTGATTTAGCTCTACAGCACATGTTAAAAGTACTTTTTAAATTGTTGGCAGCATTACAGATGTCCCCCAATTTTCCCTCCTTTACCCGCCACTCCCAGCCCCTACTCTACCACAGCACATTTTTACTTATCATGCAATCCTATGTTTATGAAATGACACTGTAACTTCCGCTCATTTGCATTATAAGTTTCTTTTGGTGAGCAGATACTTTAAATTTTACCTTTTCTCCCTTGGATTTTATATAAGTATTAGTTTGTTGATTTCTAACATCTTGTGCTTGTTTGTTTTCATTTGATTTTAGAATTTTTTTCCTTTTATTAAATTTGGAAAAAAAATAAAATTTTATTGCATGCTTTAACTATATTCTTCAATTTATAGCTTTACAATTGTAAAATAATGAAATTATGTTCTTCAGTTTGTAGCTTTGTACTTGTAAAGGAATCAAATTATAATAAATCTTATGTAAATAGGACATGAGGGAGTAGATCTGAAAGTGTTTATTTTAGCTAATTACTTAATCAATAGTTATTAGTTAAGCAAAGAAGCTTGGAGAAACAATATTTTTAGATGTAATAATGATTTAAAACAGAGATAATATGTATGCAGAAAATATGTATGCAATAATTTTCCCTAAGACCCAGTTAACAGAAAATTTTGAGAAACTCATTAAATAATTACATATAGACAGTCATTTTTCTTCATTGTTGCAAAAAAAAACCCACCACTATTTCTTCTCCATTAAATTTTTATTATCAGTACTGGTTTTTGCTACTGTATGAGTGATTTTCAACTTACTGCTTTAAAAGAAAAAAAACTGTCAACATTTCCAGGAAAAACAACAAAGAGAAAACATCTCCAATTCTGACTAGTTCCAAAGGAACAGTGATTAAAGGTCCCATAAAATGTCCTTCAGATTCTGGCAAGCTTAAAGAGGAAGAAAAATATAATTTAAATTTGACTCTACATAATAATGTGGCTTATAATCACAAATCACCAGAGAAATGAAAATTAAAACCACAATGAGATGTTACCTTACAACTGTCAGAATGGCTACAATCAATAAATCAACAAACAACAAGTGTCCAGCATGGAAAAAAGGGAACCCTTGTGCGCTGTTGGTAGGAATGCAGATTGGTGTAGCCACTGTGGAAAGTAGTATGGAGTTACCTCAAAAAATTAAAAATTGAACTGTCTTATGACCCAGCAATTCCATTTCTGGGAATTTATCCAAAGAAAACCAAAACACTAATTTGAAAGAATATATGTACCCTTATATTCATTGCAGCATTATTTACAACTAGAGGCCAGGTGCACAAAATTCATACATGGGGGTTGGGGTGGGGGAGTCCCTCAGCTCAGCCTGCACCCTCTCACAATCCGGGACCCCTCAGGGGATGTCCAACTGCTGGTTTAGGCCTGATCCTGCAAGGATCCCTGCGGGATTGGGCCTAAACCGGCAGTTGGACATCCCTCTTGCATCAGGATCACTGGCTCCTAACCACTGGCCTGCTGGCTTGCCAGACTGTCCCTAACCACTCTGCCTGCCTGCCTGCCTCATTGCCCCTAACCACTTGCCTGCCTTCCTGATCACCCCTAACGCCTCTGCCTGCTTGTCTGATCACCTCTAAACACTTGCCTGCCTGCCTGATCACTCCTAACCACCTCTGCCTCAGCCCCTGCCACCATGGCTTCATCCAAAGGACATCTGGAATGACGTCTAGAAGGTTGTTCGGCTGTCCGGTCTAATTAGCATATTATGCTTTTATTATAATAGATAGCTAAGATCTGGAAGCAGCCTAAGTGCCCATTAGTAGATGAGTGGATAAAAAAGCTATGGTACATTTTCACAATGGGATATTACTTGGCCATAAAAAAGAAGGAAATTTTACCCTTTGCAACAGCATGGATGACTTGGAGAGCATTATGCTAAATGAAAATAAGCTAGTCAGAGAAAGACAAAGTACCATATGATTTTGCTTATATGTGAAATCTAATCTAATTAATAAAGTGAACTAATAAGCAAACTAGAGACAGACTCACAGAGACCAAGTTCTCAGCTGTTAGGAGGGTGTCGGAGGGCTGGATGGGGGAGGTGTTTGAGGGGATTGAGTTAAAGAGAGAAAGGAAAAAATCATGGACATGGACCACAGTGTGATGCTCGCCAGGGGGAAGGGGTTGGGGAGAGGTGGAGAAGGGCATATAAATGGTAACGGAAGGAGATTTGAATTGGGGTGGCGAACACACAATACAGAATACAGATGATGTTCTATGGAATTGCACACCTTAAACCTGTATAATTTCATTAACCAGTGTCACCCCAATGCATTTATAAAAAGAAAAAAACGGCTTTTCAGAGTAGAGGATTGTTTGAAAATAGCTTTCTCATCATAAATTACATTATTCCATCCTAATAATGTATGTTTTGCCAAATGCTAGTTCTTCAAGAGAGAAGGCCTGAAAAAGGAAGGGTCTACAATTTAATACTTTTGAAAAACAGAGGAAACATACCATCTTCTTAGTACATTGTAATATTATGGGTTCTAAGAAGTTCTACCTAAAATAACTTATTTTTAATTTTTAGTAGAGGTTTTCAAACATATTGGATGCCACAATAATTTTTATGCAATACTTACAAGGATTCCTCAAACTAATGTTCTGAGGAACGTTCTTGGAAGAGACAGAAATAGTTACTTAGTTATTGAGTGCCCACTGAGGATAAAATGCTATGTTATAACTTGGTTAATAGGAAAATTTCAAAACAATTAGTTTTGATTTTTCCTTTTAAAAGTTTCAAAGAAAATGAAACTCTGGGCTTCAGTCTCTTCAGCTCTGAAATGGAAATAGCACCTATATCATAGGACTGTTTTAATACTAAAAGAGATAAATATGGGTAAAGCCCATACAGAAGTGCACACTTAAGGACTGGCTTATATAATTATGTGACAATTCAAATGTGTACAAATGCAACACCATTAATTTCAGAGAAGACAGTGGTAATTCATTTTATGATAAACATAATGAAGTTGCTCTAATCTCTCACTTATATACAATTCCCTTTGTGACCAATTAATATGCATTGTTTTAAGATGGTTATAGAATATTGTTTCTACAGTTTAGCATAGAGTGAAACTAAGTAAATATAATGAAGATCAAATTGCTAAAAATATGAAGGCATTTCTTGAGAGTTGTCACTATAATGCACAATCACAGGACCTAAAAATTAGTTTCTTCTCAATATACACCTATTTATATAGCACTGGTAATATTTTCAGGTCCTATGTTTCCATTAGTAAAGCCATAATCTTTTTTGTCTGACATGAAAGAAAGTTAATGAAAGTACATTCTAGCCTGAATGGAAGGTGTGGAAAAACTGATTTTTTTTTAAAGGAAAATAAATTGATGTAAAAAAATGTTTTTTAAATTTCCTCAAATAATTATGATGCTAATGAGTATTTCAGTTTTCATAAAGATTAGACAGGAATGTATGAAGGGTAAAAAGTCCATTTTTAATCAGCTACTTTGATATACTACTCCACCGAAACCTTCTTATATTCTGAATTTTAGATGTGCCAATTTATTTTATTGAAAAGTTGCAGAAGCAGAATCCCCTGGTAACATGTCAACTGTGCACCTGAAGACTTTTCAAATAATGAACAGAACTTGCATAAAACTGTTAAGCAAATAATGGATTTTGTGCAACCCATGTTCCCAGGGGTATTTTGCAGATATAGCTTTGTCTTATACTATTATATCAGGTGAACCCAAGAAGAGAGGGCAAAATTGCTATCAAGAGTAAATGATTGGAATCTAATTTTTCTGTTAACTGAACTGAACCCATATACACATTCTATTATTCCTCATGTTTGATAGACATATTCTATTAGCAATGTTTTCCTCACCACATACCGTAATTTGGTATTTAATTATTTGCATAACATAAATCATCACTTGAAACTTATTATATTAAAAGTTACAAATATAAGCCCTTTTTAACACACACCAATGCTTTGAAAAACTGGCTTGTCAAATTCAAAATGGTAAAATTAATAAAACGAGTAGCTAAGCATCTTATTTGCAATTGTACTCTTGAATGTTTTTTTTTAAACTATAATTGAGAAAAAATATATTTATTGACTTTCCAATAAGGAAATGTTTACTTTCTTTTATCTAGTAATTATGGAAACAAATTGCCTGGTAACATTTGAAACAAAGAAATCAAATTTGAGTCATTTTGTTATAGATATTTAATAAATTATATGATTGCACATTTTTGGTGTTTTTTAAAAATTAAAGTGATTGGAAAATATGTAGGCACTTAATCAAAATGTTGAATTACTCAGAAAACTCTTACTATAAAATATTGAAGGTTCAGGGGGTGATTTGACAGTTGTCTATGAAAAGCTTATCTCCACTGGAATATAAACAAGGTGAGGTTGGTGAGCTTGTGAGACTTGTTCATAGAGAAGATTTTCTTCACTGTATACTTTCAAGTTTATGGATTTTGAAAGAGTAGGAGAACTATTCTATTGTAGACCTAGAAATATTTTTCTCTAGGCCTGTTTAAAAAGTAAGGAAACTTCTGTTCTCAGAGGTTACAACATAGTTTTAATAGAAATTGGGAGAAGACATTTGATATTTTAAGTCCCAGGCATGGATACGATTTTAAGATATGATTTTTGTCTTAGGTGATACAACACATTTCTTTGTTCAAAAGATTTTCCCCAGCAAAATAAACTGGGAGGTAACAGTCCAAATGCTCCATGGTGGTAAATGAATTATTTTGCATGTCATCATTGCTGATTTCAAAAATCACACCTCATATCTGACCCCTTTCTTCATTTATGGAGAGAGGGCCAATCCATGAAAAGGTAAAAGAAGTATGGTCTGATACCCAGTTCTTCACATTTATGCTCATGTTGAGCCCCTGTGAATGTCTGGCCTTGCCGTTGTAGCTCTCATTTTTTCTCTATGTTTTAGGCTCAACATAACTAAGTTGTTTTCACTGGGCAAGGTGACAATGGTGGGTTGGTCTGAGATGGTTGATACTGAATTATTTTCCATAGGGTTAATCTATTCCATTCTCACCCATTCATCTCCTTCTTCCTGAGAGACTGAGTTTCCTATGTAACACAGAGGAAACTTTCACACTGCTAAAATCTGGATTTGATATTCTGTGCTTTCAGTTAGCTTTACCTGTCCACAACAACACAGTCCTTTTCGTATTCTCATAGATGTCTGTGAAGTCTTACCATATAACAAAACCACATATACTTTTATTAAATGAATAATTATATTATCTTTAAAATAAAGAATCAAGGCATTTATTAGTTTGAGTTCAATTTCAGTAAATGAATGTCAAGGTATTTTGTGCAGAGTTAAAAGTTATTCCAGGAAATAGCATCGTATGCTATAGAAAAGGGCATTACAGCCTAAATCACTTTATTTTTAGTCGAACATTTTTGTTTAAATGTGTGGTGAGTACTGAACAAAGGAAACAAAAGATATCTATTTAAATGACTCTTTTAAAGCCATAGATTTCATTAGAAAAAGAGGTACTCTAAGTTTATAGAATTTCTATAAATCTGCATCTGTATCAATAATAATGTAAGCTACTACTTAATATTTGCACAATTTTTGAAAACATTGCATTGTAAAGTTTCTAGCATATGGTTATATATGTCTATTTTTTTCTTAGAGAGTAGATTAGTAGGCTAGTTGAAGAATAATTAATGATTTATGGTTCCAGATTGATTCACAATTGGATTGGACATAATTTTTTATACTACATAATAAAGACAGAATATGCAAATTGACTGTCACTTTGCAACAAAGATGGCGGTGCCCACACTCAATAAGGAGGGAATATGCATATTGATGCAATAAAGATGGTGGGGACGGACCAGGACACTTGTGTTGTCACCATGGCCCGGCTGCTCTGGGCCTCTGGGCAGTGCATGAAGACAGAAGGCGGCTCTGGGGCAGGGTAAAGGCGGAAAGGCAGGTCTGGGCTGGAGCCAAGGCAGAAAGGAGGCTTAAGGCCAGAGCAAAGGCGGTGCTGGCAGCCAGGGGAAGGAAGGCCTATTCTTGCATGAATCTTCCTGCATCGGGCCTCTAGTCTTTTGTAATCTTGATCATTGTTTTGTATTCTATTGCATTGTAATTTGAAAGTATGGTTTGTCTATCTCTCTTTCCTTATCATCTAAGTACTAAAATGAACTTGGTAATTACTATATTAAAATGCATTAAGTATAAATTACTTTCCTTTTGTTTTAGAAATACCTTGGCTATGCTGCAGTTATGTCTTAAGGTACCTAAAACGTTTTCTTTTAGTAAAGTTGTTGGACCTTAAGGATAGGGTCTGCCTGCCTCTTGTCATTGGATTAAAGGACATATCTTTAGAGTGCTGTCCAACAGAATTTACTGCAATGAACACATTCTATATCTACACTGACTAGTACAGTAACCATTATCTGTATTGGGGCCATTAATCACTTGAAATGTGGCTAGTAACATGAGGAACTATTTTTTAATTTTATATCACTTTAGTTAATTTAAAATTAGATAGCCATACAGTATATATCATATTGAAAAAAATAGTCTTGAACTTCATGTCACCTAATACCTTGAGTTTGTTTTCTCATTTGTAAAATAATCACCCATGTGTTTCTCAGAAAATTGTTATAAAGATCAAAGGAAAACAGAAAAATATCTAAAAATAGTGATAAGAGGCCTTGGGTGGTCTCTGAATCTGTACTTCTTAGGTTGGGTTCTAATACCACTAATTGTGCATTGAATAAGGTACTACAACTCTCTCCATTTCAGTTACATCCTGTGTAAAACGGGAATAATAACAGTACCTAACTCATTGATTTTTTAGACAATTAAATGAGACAATGCGTGCAGCTTTTAGAATAGTGCCTGACAACCAGTTGATAATGATAAATAGTAGTTATTGTTCTTCTTATTATATATACAAACATGTGGAAAAACACTCTAATGTTTAGAGAAAAATCAAGTCTTTCTCCATTCATTTCCCCCAAAAAGGGAAGAACCTGCTATGATTTAAAAAAAAAATTAGTTCGTAAGGATACATGATGATTTAAACTTGAGTTAAAGAGCTAAAGATTCCCTTTAAAATTTCTTTAATTTATTTGATT
This sequence comes from Myotis davidii, assembly GCF_000327345.1. Taxonomy (NCBI): domain Eukaryota; kingdom Metazoa; phylum Chordata; class Mammalia; order Chiroptera; family Vespertilionidae; genus Myotis; species Myotis davidii. The sequence continues at coordinate 9,866,728 of NW_006299705.1, read as the reverse complement.
ATTTATTTTGCTCTATTATGTGGTGGTGTATATTGAGTCTGTGGTGAAATCTCCTAAGGTAAAACCTCCAAGAAAGGAAACTTGTTATGGCTTAAAAAGGGTGATGAAAAGAGATACTGAATTGTCTGTATTATATATTATTATTCATAAGGGAAGAAACCAGAAAAAAAAATTGAGTCTGATGCTCTAATTAGCAACCCAGAGTTTGCAGTTCATATTAGCCTTAGGTTAGGTGTCAGGGCAGGGCTTGGGATATGAGATTCAGAATCCTGACATTATATATATATAATCAATCCTAGCATTAAATACAGAAAAGAGATAACTGGTTGCCAGAGTTTGGCTGGTAGAGAGTATAGGATGGGGTGAATAGACTGGGCACATAGGATTTTTAGGGCAGAGAAACTACTCAGTATGATACTAATGATAGATAAAAGTCATTATACATTTGTCCAAACCCATAAGATATATGACCCCAAGTGAACCATATTGTAAAGTATGGACTTTGGGTGACTATGATGTATCCATCTAGGTTCGTGAATGTGCTACTCTAGTGGGGATACTAATAATGGGGGAGGCTAAGCTATGCGTGTAAGGGCAGGGAGTAAATGGGTAGAAAGAGGAATAAGTAGGTGGAACACAGAAAATTATTCGAGCAGTGGAACTGTTCTGTACATAGGGCTGGGAATGAAATAAGTGATCCTCAGATCTGTGGTGAGTGAAATTAGAACTTACCTAGAGAAAAATTAAGGGTATCTAGATAAAACTGAAAACCTCCCTATATTCAGGGTTTATGAACATCTAGTGAAAACAATTAGCATACTTTCATGATTTTCTATAGCAGCACCTGCATGGACACAGTAGGAAATAAAACGTAATTCAGTTTGTCACAGGGTTGGAGTTGGCAGGACAAATGTGTTGGAAATGATCATGGGGACAGATAATTCCAGGATACAGATAAGAGTGTTAGTTAAAAGTAATTAATGGATCCTACCAAGCTAGGTAGAAAGCCAAATGATCTGGCAACAATAAATAAGAAAATAGGAGTGTGTGACATAATGGAGGTCTTGATGATCTCTAAGTAGGCTGTGGAGAAAAAGGAAATAACATAAATTGAAAGTTGTTTTGTGGACTATACTTAAGTAGAGTCTGGTGGTGGCATGACGGTGTGTCAAGAAATAAAACATTCTTACTATCTATATATATATAGATCAGAAACTAGTTAGGTAAAATATATGCATATTTACAAGTAGGTTGTACTAATTATAAATGTTCTTGTTATTCACAAACAAGGGAAGTCTTATCAAAGGAGTAGAGGGTAGAGCTTGGTCTGGAACTGAGGAATGAGTCCATTTTAGGTAAATAGAAAGTAAAAGGGACTGATTTATTCTATGTGTTTTAGGAACATAATATAAACAAAGGCACAGGTGTCAGGGGACCAAAATCAATAATAAGGATTACATCAACAATGACAGTAATAACAAGTTGTTATGTACTGACTTTACACATATTTTATTTAATCGATTGCAGCCCTGTAAAATAGCTGTTACCCCGTTTGTAGATGAAGAAATAGAAGCCTATTTTTGACTCATTTTTTATATGTCATATATAACCATAGTAAAACAAAGATTTATATTTTTGATGTTTATTATATATACATATATATATAAAATAAATTTTACATAATATAGGTTGGGCCTATTGAGGTTACACATTTATACAGGGACATTTCCTAGGCTTCTAGGCAGATGCTCAAAGATTGTGCTTTAATATTAAAGTGACATTGCTCAGTGGGGAGGCTGCTCAAATCTACTTTGTTACTGGGTATAAGTGATCCAGAGAAGTTTTCAGTGTCCCAAGTGTTTTACCTATATCACGTCAAGATTCCAGAAATTTGGGTAGTTAAATTGCTCCTATTCGTCTGAATGCTTTGTCGTCATTTAGACACTGCCTCAGAAATATGTCTTTAAGGATTTGATTTACAGAGCTCTCCATAATGGAAAAGACCAAAGAGCACCGTTTATCTTGAGCATTTAGAAATGTAAATGTATTCTTGTTTAATTGTTTGGTCTTTGAACCTCATAAAGAACAGCTGAAGCTAGACTTTTGCAATTTTTAAGGCCAATAATCTGATATTGCAGGATGGCTCTATGCTTATAGAGGCATGTTATATTCTATGAAATTCGATAAGGCATTTGCATCTGTACATGGGCAGGATTAATCCTGAATGTAAATGTTAATACAACAAGGTGTTTAGATTTATAACTTGTCAAAGCACTCAGTGTTGTTAGTCATGGTACTTAATTTTATCATAAAAATCTATCTAAACATATCAGTGTTCTTAAGATTCTAAAGGCTTATTCTAATTTTAGGAAAAAAAGGATTTGAAATACTTTTTATCAGTGTCTACATAAATTGTGCTTACAACTTTTTTAACTTTTGAAATAATTGCTATAATTCTGGAAAAAAATTCAGAATGCTTCAGAATGCACCAAAGCTTTTCTTTTCTTTTTTTTTTATCTTAATGAAACTTCATAAATGCAACTTCATTTCACGCCTGAAAACATGTATTATGTGAATTCCTGAAACTCATTTTTCTATGACTCACCATGTGACTCTAATATGGAAACTGAAAATATTATTACCCAATTAATTCTGAGTTACTAAATGCAGCAACAAGATGTAAATGACAAAATAGTGAAATGAGAACTACTTAATTTCTTAAGTGATAGAGAGAAGCATGAGTAAAATAAATGTGCATATGTTTCAGTCATTTAACATTGTTTTATTCATTGAACAAATATTTACTAAGTGCATACTGTAACACCATTCTAAGCCCTGAGAGAATTATACATGTCTGATTAAAAGCCAGACTCTCAGTGTAAAGAGCTCACAGATGAATAGAAGAGACATACACCTGCCTACAAATGTAGGGGAATGTTCCTTGAAAGAATTCTACCTAATACTTAATTTAACTGTACTACATAAACTGATGCTCCCCATTTCTACTACAACACATAATTGATGGGTGTCCATGATACACTGGAAGGAAGGGTAATTTGGGGATGCTTTTCTGCTTTCACTCCCGAGTTTTGCATGCTTATCAAGAGAACTGGGTATTTTTTGCCCTGCTGGTGTGGCTAAGCAGTTGAGCGTCAGCTTAGGAACCAGGAGGTCATCCGTTCAATTCCAGGTCAGGGCACATGCCTGGGTTGCAGGCTTGATCCTCAATAGGGGGTATGTAGGAGGCAGCCAATACATGCTGTTCATTTCTCATCGATATTTATATCTCTCTATCTGCCTCCCTCTCTCTCTAAAAATCAAAGAAGACATATTTAAAAAAAGAGAGAATGAACTGGGTATTTTTTCAACCATGTTTATACCAATCAAACTTATTATTAATTTAAAATTTTTAAATGCACATAAAATAGTACATACAATAGAGTGATACAACTTAAACAATAATAATAACAAAACATATCCACACACCCACAACCAGCTTAATAGAGCAATACTAATATTTTACATCTCTGTTCCTGTGAATTGTGTGTGTTATAATTTCCTAACTTAATTCATGTTATATAAATGAACTAAATATGGACATAACATTTTTCATTTATATGAGTACTATAAAAATGTTTTAGAAATAATGGATAAAGATAAGTCATTAAAGTTATTATGGATTTAGAGTATGAGTAAAACGTGACAACCTATCTAGATTGGATTACCAGTCCTCTCCAAAAATTAAAAAATAATTGCAGTAACTGTTTGAGTCAAAGCAATGTTCCGTAGCATTTCCTTGGTTAGTAACCAATTTATAAGTAAAAAAAAACACAACAGAGTTGAACTTCTACCTCATTTTTATGCAAATAAATTAGTTAATATATTTTACCATGCTCAAATTAACATACTAGAGGCCCGGTGCACAAAATTTGTGCACTCACGGGGTCCCTCAGCCTGGCCTGCACCCTCCCACAGTCCAGGAGCCCTCAGGGGTTGTTCGACTAACAGCTTATCTTGAGGGAGAGGCTCCCACAACAGCCACTGTGCTCGCTAGCCATGAGCCTGTCTCAGGGCTTCTGGCTGAGGGGTGCTCCCCTTGTGGGAGTGCACTGACCACCAGGGGGAAGCTCCTGTGTTGAGTGTCTTCCCCGTGGTGGTCAGTGCACATCATAGCAATCAGTTGTTCTGTTCAGTCAATTTGCATATTAGCCTTTTATTATATAGGATATGTACTGTATATATTTGATACATCCAAAGCAATCAGATTGTTCCCTTTATTACTTGTGAAATTACTATTTTTTTGTTCTCAGTCCTTTATAAAATAAATTATGTTTCCATTTCAGAACAAAATATAGTTTCAGTGTATATTAATCTAGGTAAGAGGCACTATGGCATCCTATAAATATTAACAGTTTATTCTGAATTTGTAAGTTTGAGTTTATTATGATTTTAAAACTGTTTGTGACTTTTAAATTATACATCTATCCAATCTCATCCTGGGTAATATTTTTAAAGTTTCAAAAATGAAATATGCTTCCTTGGGGGCATCTGTTTTGAGAAAATGAATACAACAGAGTTATTATACTTTGGATTTTTAAAACATATTGGTTTATCATTACGATTATTCATCATGACTCCAAAGGAGAAAAATGAAACTTAAATCACTTTCTGTTTCTGTAGGATAAGAGCAAAAAGTAAGCAGGCAACAGCTAGGAAAAGGGTAGGGGGAGGTAGCAAGGTCACACTGTAGAGAATTAATTCTTTCACCTTCTCAGAATGAGAAGAAGATTTTATGCAACCAGCCATTAAACCCATTAGGGGAGAGAATAGGTAACTACAACTTTTATGTATCAGAATAAGTGGAAACAAAAGTAAACCAGCACAAAACCATTTTTAGGATTGAAGCATTAAATTTGTCTTTGTACTGACATGATTAAAGTCATAAGATCCTGGATATGTGTATTATCTGAATATACACATTTGTGTTTTCAAGTCAAACATCATTGCTGTTTTTCATGATTCAGTGTAGTTTAGGATAAATTTAAACAAGTTCTAAATAATATAATAATTTGAATTTAGATTTAAAAAAAATCTACCAGATTATTAAGCAACCCAAAAATCTAGCTCCAGAACATAAACTCGCTTTGGCTAATCTAGTGTAATTATAGTGTTGGCACAACTTGACACCTAAATGGAGGTTTCATTTTTAAGACATGAGTGTTTGTCTGACAATAAAAAACCAGAAGTATTTGATGTGTTCTATAAATACTTATGTGGATTGCAACCTCAGAGAAATTGGAGAAATTTGATTTTGGATATATCAACATTAGAAATGACAAAGTGGCTAATCAGCTTTTTAACTGTGTTTTAAAGAATATAAACTATCAGAAAGACCCAGAGAAGGCTGACTGAAGCATGATATAGGCTGAGAGAGGGGGGAAAAAGAAAATTCTGGGAGAAAATGTAACTGATAAAATAAATTTTTCATATGAAAACTTAAAATCATAAAACTAATGAATTAGACGACTGGTGATTAATTTCAATGAAAAGTAGTTCTCAACTGTTGAAAGCATTATCCCAAATGAGCTTTTAATAATGTCTTAAGTGTCTTACAAATTATTATCTACTTAACAGAGCATTGGGACAAAGAAATCTATAACTGAAGAATTAGAAGCCAGAACTAATGGAAGGTTAATTTTTAAAAAATTAACTCTGAAAGTAAAAGGAAGATAGTGAGTAAAGATCTTCAATCTTAAATTTAAGTGCAACCTTAGGATTTTCCCAGGAACTTGCAGGATCATTGACCAAGTCGTCTTTGAGTTTTAAGTAGTTATGTAGCACTCTGCTTACTAATCTCAGTGGCAAAGATTGCCCAGAAATTAATATAAGGTCAGGACATTAAAAATTCAGAACTTTGTAGGAGAAAATAGAAATCTATTAAGGAGACTCAGGACATTTAAAATGTTTTGGAAGTGGAGCAATACACATGACATCACCAAGTGTCAGAGTAAGAAATTTTACAAAGAATTAGCTTGAAGCAATATATTCCGCCCCCCCCCCCCAAATGTAGTGGAATGGTTATGAAACTTATGGAAGGTATATGCTCATTAATACATTTGGATAGTTAAGGCCAGTTCTGAGACAGAACTTTATCTGAAATTATATTTATGAGGAAGGCTTAATCTCAAAGTTGTTAAATTGCTTTAAAACTCTAAATTTTTCCTTTTCATCTTCACTCCTCATGGAGATACAATCCTTTCTTTCTCTTTTTCTTTCTTTCTTTCCTTCTCTCTCTCTCTCTCTCTCCTCTCTCTCTCTTTCCTTTCCTTTCTTTTAAAGAGAGAGGGAGAAACATTGACTGGTTGCCTCTCTTAAGCACCCCAAGCTAGGTATGTGCCCCACTTGGACCCATAACCTTTTGGTGTATTAGATGTTGTCCCTACATAAAATTCACATGAGTGGCACATATCTTAATCTGTCTTTATATGTGGGGCAAAAAAGGGTGGTGGTATTTCTAATTTTATCACATTCACTAAAGTAGATTTGTTATCGGTGGAAATAGATTTCTTGGAGTGCCACAGGGAAAAGAGTTTCCTGAGGCCCTGATGGGAGGATGGGGTATCATGCACAGTTCTATTGATGATGTAAAATGAAGGAGGTTTCCCTCCAATGTCCCATTTCCATCTGTCTTGCCATGGAAGAAGTCCAATCTTTTCTCTAGAAAGGCTAGAAATAAAGCCACTGTCCAGAATTTCTGCTCCCTATTAAAATCCAATCCAGTCCAGCATCTGGCTAGCATAGCTGTGTTCCCAGCTGCAGTCCATTGTGTATGGGGTCCTCATGGTGCTGGGCCATGCGGCTGCTTACATGGCAGACAATCACATGGCCAGTGTGGAACACAGAGTGAGAAGGAACAAGGGGTGCAAGTGCAGGCAAGAGGGGGAATTCTCTTTTTCTGGGGATTTTAACCTTCCAAGATTTCATGGGCAGGCTTCCATTGGGGTCCACCCTCCTAGCCAATGATCTTTTTCCCAAGCTGGAGCTAGTGTGACAAGCAAGCACCTTCTCTACATCACCCCGACTTCATGATCCATGTTCCCCTTGTTCAATCACTTCTCCCAGTGATCTGCAGGGAATGGACTGGTGGCTCCCTGGGGAGTGTGAAGCTATAGCTTCCTAGTGATGCTGCCCAGATGCTTATAATGTCCAGCTTTCCCTTTGCTTTCTTCCTATTGTTAACATTAATAAACTAATTATGACAATAACAGTTTCCTGCCAGTGTTTTCTATTTTAACACATATTATACATCATTTATAACCTTCTGGTAACTCAATTTCATAAATCTTGTATCAGAGCTATTAGGTATGAAGTTATGTGTTTTAAAAAATACACATTAAAATTTAAATAGAAGCATTTCATTACTGAGATAAGTTTGAAACAGATATAGATGACCAAATATATATGAAGGAAATGTAGAACAGAATAAAGTATACTTATTGGTATATCATACTTAATGGAAATGAAACTGTATTGATCTTTTATCATATCTTCAATATTCATCACTTTTTATGTAAAGTAATAAATTATATTTAAAATGTTCATGACTAGGAAGTAAATCACTTTCTGGTAATTATGTTCTACTTAGAAATATAAATAAAATAATTTGCAGAAGCATAATTTCTCTGCATTGATTTGCATATGTAAGTGTAGCATTGTTTATACAAAACATATGAAGGTGAGAACAAAGAGAGCTAAGTAAATATGCATTTCATTTTGCTGTAAAATTTAATTGTGCATGTTTGTAGATGTCTAAACACAATTAAACAACTAATCATTCCATAAACAGGATAAAAAGTTACAAAAAACACAGCATAGGGTATGATTGCTATTTTAGTCTTTTGTTTATATATGTTTCTCTTTTTCAATATAGCATATTTGAATGATTTAGGTACTTACAATTGTGTCATTGAACCAATGAATGGCCAGAAATAACCTGCATTACAAATAAAGCAGGGTCCTTGGATGGTAACTCAGTTGGTTAGAGCATCTTCATGATACACCAAGGTTGCAGGTTCAATCTCCCATCAGGGTACATATAAGAAGCAGGGAAAATGTGAGACATAGCATTTTTTTGGGGGGATGATAAAAAAGTTCTGGGATAGTGGTGGTGGTTGCACAGCTGTATATGGTAAATATACTAAAATCTGGTGAATAGTATACTTTAAAATGATAAACTTTATGATATGTGAATTATCTATCTCTAATTTAAAAAGTAATGAAACAAAAATAATTTTTGGTGGTAACATAAAATTTGATATTAGCATGTTCTGGATTATCTAGGTTACTGTTAAATAACCTAATATCTGCATTTGTAGTGTTAAAGTGTAGTACTTTATAATCATAAGTAAATGAAACAAAAAAGAATCCACTGTATCAAGAATATATTAGACAAATAAAAGCCAAATAAGTTGCACAATTTTTCAAATAGAGGAATTTGATGGGAGAATTGAATATTTACAGTACTTACTAGTACACAAAATAGACACACCAAACTCAGAGTGTGCAATATATCGTCAGCATCATATTTATGTTGTGCTTAGCAATTTGGTTTCCACAAAGAAAAATCATCCTTAAAATTCAGTTGGTGTTGTACATGCCATGCATACCAAGCTCATCTTCTTTTATTCCTGTGGGACACTTCCTTTATGGAAATTTCCCTTTCTTGGTTGTGTGATAGACTGTCCCACTTTTGGATCCATCCCTTCCTCTTTAAAAAAAGACACAAAACTTTTTCTCCTATATCTCATTTATATTTGTAGTTATTTTAAAGTACTTCAGAATGAAAGCACAGTCCAAATTATGAGGAGGCACTAAAAATAACCTCAGGTGGCCTGGTCTGCAGTTCTGTCTGAGAGAAAGCTGCCCCTCCAGCTCTTGTCCTAAAACCAGATAACTCAGTTCCTCCCCATATGTCCCTGGTGCCCCAGTAATGGAACTCAGAGCAAGTGAATCCTAGTAAGTCCGTGCATGGGCCCTTTAAAAGGAATGCATGGGACTCCAGTAGTCCTCTGTCTAACTCAGCCACAATCCAAGCTGGTTTAACAGCCAGAAGTTATGGGGACTTCTCTTCCTGGCACTGGATCCCGGGGCTGGGGGCCTGGTGTGGAGCTGGGAATACCTCGCTCCTCAGGCAGGACCTCTGCATCTGAGATAACCCTCCCAACTTTTATCCATCACACGTGGGTGTGGAACCAGTGTGTTTGTGTCTCCATTCCTCTTAACAGTTTCAATGTGGCTGCTTTTTTTATACCCTTAGTTGTAGGACTTCTGTTTAGCTAGAGTTCAGGTGGTTTTGAATGATGGTTGTTTTGTAGTTTAGTTGTAAATTTGATGTGGTTGTGGGAGGATTTGAGGACCACTATATTGACCAGAACCCTCAGCATGAGCAGCTAAAGAATTGTATTACATGAATTCAAAGTGAAGTTTCAAGTGAAGCAGAATGTATAAAATGACTGATTCTAGGGTTTTTCAGACACCTCCCAAACCTATAAATATGTTTCTTTTATTGATTTACTTTTGGGTTGAGTATATTAATTGAAAAAGTGATTTTTGGTGTTAATAATGTTTTAATTTTTAAAAAAATACACTTCACACATAGTGTGGAAAGACAAGAATTGAATTAAAAGCAAATATGGTTGTTAAGTACTATTAACAACAAAATAAAAAGTTAGCCTAGAAATGCATTCAAGACCTTATATAAAGGAAGAGTTATTTTATATCAGCATCATGTCAAATGCTAGTCATATTAAAAAGTAAAAGTCCCAAGGATGGGGGATTCCTTATATTGTTGCAATAAGAATGTTTCTTTGTGACTTGCTGGTTGATAACTAAAGTCAGCTTATTTATGTGCTTACTATGTACCTGGACTTCTGCTAAATGCATTATAAGTGTTATATAGATTCTATTTACAATTCCATTTTACCATAGAGAAAAATTGAGGCTTAGATAATTTAAATAACTTGACTATGGTAAAACAAATAAACAAAACTATAACAACCAAAGCTAATAAATTGCAGGACCTAAAGAATGGTTTCTGAAAACAGATAAACATTTTTGATTGAATGAATGAAACTGTAATTGAACTCACGTCATCTGCCTGTAGAGCTTGCTTTGGTAGACAACATATAGTATACCCCCCGATGCCATTGGTTTTTCTATTCTTACTAGAGGCCCAATGCACAAAATTCGTGCATGGGTAAGGTCCCTAGGTCTGGCCAGCAATCAGGGTCAATCTGTGGGGTGACCAGCAGGGAAATCAGGGGTGCACCCTGCTGGCACCCACCTTAGCTAGCCTGGCATCACCCGCTCGCCAGCCCTGTCCACCCACCACTGCAGCTCACCTCCCTCTGCGGGGCGACTGTCCACCCACCTTGGCTGGCCAGGGGGTAGCTCCTGCATTGAGGTTCTGCCCCCTGGTGGTCAGTGCACATCATAGCGACTGGTCGTTCTGCCATTGGGTCGATTTGCATATTAGGCTTTTATTATATAGGACTGGGGCACAGTGCACGAAATTCATGCACTGGGGGGGGGGTCCTCAGTCCAGCCTGCTCTGCCCCTTCTCACAGAATGGGAGCCCTCAGGGGATGTCCTACTGATGGCTTAGGCCTGATCCTGCCTCTACGGGAGGCAACTGGGCTGATCAGGGGAAGGCACCAGCCCCATTATCCCGCTGCTGCAGCCACTACCAGTCACTGCAGCCGCCAAGGTGTTTTCATCAACACGGACTCCAGTCCCTTCACCACGAAAAAATGACAACTTTCTTTAAGCATTTTCAAGATGTGTCTTTCATAGGATATGACATTTCTTACCCCCTCCAGCAGCAGACCTTCATTTTATCCTCCAGGAGTGTGGTGGAAAACCCTAGATCACCTTCTTGGATTCTTATAACCCAAGTTACCAAGAACACTGCAAGTAGCGGCATACAGAAAGCTTAGCCAATGAGTGGTCAGAAAAGGTGTTTACGCTCGAACTGGTTTGGCTCAGTGGATAGAGCGTCAGCCTACAGACTAAAGGGTCCCAGGTTTGATTCCTGTTAAGGGCATGTACCTTGCTTGGAGGCACATCCCCAGTGGGGAGTGTGCAGGAGGCAGCTGATCGATGATTCTCTCTCATCGATGTTTCCAGCTGTCTATCCCTCTCCCCTCTTCTCTGTAAAAAAATCAATAAAATACATTTAAAAAAGAAAAGGTGTTTCCTCCTCTGCAGCTCATGTGTAGAGGACCCTCTGCGTTGTGTCCCCTGTGATAGGGATGTGTCCCCGCTGCCGGGGGAGCATGCCCCTGAGGCCGGGAGCCAGCCCCACATGTTGTGGGCACTGGGCTTGGGGGCGTGTGGAGACCCCAGGCCATGTGTGCTGTGGCTTCCAGGTCTCCACACGTGCCCAAAGCTGGCAGCCAGCCCTGTGTGGTGGGCACCGGGCAGGAGGGCGTGCAGAGACCCCGGGCCACACACGAGGCGGCCGCTGGGTCTCTGCACACCCTGAGGCCAGCAGCCAGCCCTGCATTGTGGGCGCCTGGCTGGGGGCAGGTGGACCCAGGCCACATGGCAGCTGCTGCTGACAGGGGCACAGCTCCCAGACTGGCAGCCCTGCATTGTGGTCGCCAGGCTGGGGGGCATTGACCTGGGTCACTGCTTGGCGCCGGCGCAAGCCGCCATGGGGCGGGAATATCTGCTTGGCGCCTGTGACCGTAGGCCCGGAGTGGCTGGGTGCATTCTGGGACCCCAGCTGCTCTGGGCCTATGTGTGGGCCTACAGGGTAGAAGTGGCCTAGATCCTGAGTATGTTCCTGGGACCCAGGCCGCTCAGTGCCTGTGTATGCAAATTAACCCACCATCTTTGTTGGGTTAATTTGCATACTCACTCCTGATTGGCTGGTGAGCGTAGTGGAGGGATGGTCAATTTACATGTTTCTCTTTTATTATATAGGATTCTTGTTTTTATTCTTATTCTCAACGGTCTGTAGGTTCTCTTTTGATATTTTTGAATTTTGTGATCAAATTTTTATGATTATTTATTTTATGATTTCATTTATAAGGAATGTCCAGAATAAGCAAATTCATAAAGACAGAAAGTAGATTAGCAGTAGTTGTCAGAGGCCGGGGTGACAGCACAATTTATTGTGTTAATTTTATATAAGCAACAGTCACATTTAGCATTTATTTTTTGCATATAGTGAAATCTCATGAAGAACTCTAACATCTCTTACTCCAAAACCTTGAATACTAAATGAGAATTTAAACTACTCAAGCCCATGATGAAGAGTACATATGATAAATATGTGACAATAGTAATGATACCCACAAACGGCAAAACATAGATAATTGGAATGTGGGCAGGACTTACATATGTTTATTATAAAATTAGTGAAATGAGGTGAGATAATAGCATGGCTGTAAAAGTTATTCCAATAGCCTTATTTATAACAGTGTCAGTTAAGCATTTTTATTATTCCTATAGCATTTGACATTAGAGATATCTAGTTTAGAATTATTGTAAATCTGTTGTCCCTTTGTTTTGATTCTCATAAAGTAGCCTACAAACTCTTACAGCACTATTGAAAATATTTGAAACTATTTTTATATTTCAAAAGGATGATTACTTCCTTTGCAATATTGGGTAATTGAAGATATCTATAGTTATCAGCTGACATAAGGCTAATTTGTTTATTTGGGAAAAACTTTTGGATGAGAATTTACACTTATCACTGAAGTTTTCAATATACTACTAAGCTGTCCACAATTGCCTCACTTATTCTTTTTTGGAGGGCTATTGTTTCTAAGTTTTATTTAATTAAGAATTACTTTAACTCAAGAAAGAAACAGAATCTTAATTTACATTAATTTTGTTTCAAAATCAGATAATTTTACTTTAAATATTTTACTTTTTAATTGGTTGGTAATCATCCTGTTTATTTTATTTTTTAAAAAATTATTGTAGGGTATATACTTCTGTTTCTACACTTTCCTTCTTTCTTTATTGTTTTATTTCCTTTTTTAGCAGTGAAATGATAAATAATGTTTACTACAACACATTATCTCTGTTAACTTATCAGCATTAGCCATGGATCCATTTTCCTTTTCATCATACAAAACGCATTGCTTGATAAGAAAATATATCCTAGACAACAGTTTGAGGTATGTTTTCTTGTTGCTATTCTCTGTAAGCACTGCTTCCAAGGGAAGAAAATTTGTCTTCTGATGGCAAATTGCTATTCTGCTCATTACCTTGCTTTCATTATAATGTCTTCATCTTAGTGATTTCTGTGTGCAATATGTTGTGGTGTATTTGTGCTGGATTTAGTCCTGAGATGTTGCCTTTGACATGACAAGGGCTGGCATCCTGATAGGTTGAAAAGAAATCTCCCAGGAGCTGAGTGATGGATTAACAGAAATAACTATCTGTGTTTAGATATGTAAGATCATTGATCTACATACTGAGTCAACATTTATTATGTGCTCCTTGGGCACAGATTGGTATAAAATGATTTGGGGAATGTGTAAAGCAAATAAAAAACTGACTTTAAGCAGCTTTTAATCTATACTCTAGTCATATTCTCCATATGCAGAGCTTCTGATTCTATGAAAATGTGGCTATGCAGTTGTAGAGCTAGAGGAAATTTTTTTTCCAAAAATTACTTTAAGTATTTCTGTCACTTCAGCCATGAACAAATTTAGATCATCTCCCAAATAAAAATAACCTTTCAGGGAAAACCCCACAATTTGTTTCTAACTATATCATTTCTGCTTTGGGAAGATTTTTGTTTTCTGTACTAGACACTGAGATATGCCCTTTATGTGCTGAATATTAATTATATCAACATTATTTCTCTCAATAAATCTACCAACTTCACATTAATAGCAGGAAATAAAGACTTTATGGTATTAAGGAACCCAGGCTTGTCTGGTCCCAGAGGCAAAGCTCTTACTCATTATATTCAATTCATAAAATGCTTTACATATTACATAAATACATTTTCATCCATCAACAAAATAAATTCCACAAATCATAATAAATATATTTTCCCCATTCTTCTCAGCTTTTGCTTTTCCCTTACTTATGTAGTATGATTTACTTTTAAATCTCTGAGGAAAACATATCAGTCATTTAATTATAAAAAATCCTTTCCATAACATCTACCTGGAATATTTCTTATTTCAATTACCCTTCTCCCTTCATGAATATACCTTGCTGGTGGGTGCAATGCTTCCTATGCCACTTTTCAAATGCACTATATTATATTCAGAGGTTTGTTGTTTTTGTTGTTATATTCTTAAAGTAGATCCAGGCATTTAATCTTCTCAATACAGAGTTCATTATACTTTCTTTTTTTTTGTTGCCTATTCTTTTTATGAGTGCTCTGTGTATGATTCCAACTAACTTACTGTCTTATAAATAGGACTAGAGGCCCAGTGCATGAAATTTGTGCACTGGGGGAGGGGGAGTGGCCCTTGCCCAGCCCAGCCTGCACCCTCTCCAATCTGGGACTCCTTGGGGGAAGTCAGACATCCCTCTCACAATACGGGATTGCTGGCTCCTAACCGCTCGCCTGCCTGCCAGCCTGATCACCCCCTAATTGCTCTCCTACTGGCCTGATTAACACCTAACTGCTCCCCTGCCAGCCCAATTGCCCCCAACTGCCCTCCTCTGCTGGCCTGATCTTGCCCCCAACCGCCCTCCTCTGCTGGCCAATTTGGTTCTGATTGGTCGGTTTCTATGCCAGTCAGCATCAAAAGCTCTGCCTCCTAGGCAGCCATTGGCCCTTCACAGTTCACCCGGATTTGGTTCTGAATGGTCGGTTCATATGCCAGTCAGCATCTCTGGGCCTATCAACGGGGCCTGATCAGAAAGGCAGGGCTGATCAGCAGCCCTGGTAGAGGCCTGGAGAGAAATGGAGGCACCACTGCTGGAGAGAAAGAGAGAGGCAAGTGCTGATTAACAGCTGCCACAGAGGCTATGGATCAGACCCTGCTTCTCCAGGCCTCTCTCCCAGTCTGATTCGTAGCCTCCTCAGTAGTCAGTGCTGGGTCACTATGCCTGCAGCCGTAGCAGTCAGTGCTTGGTGGCCACGACAACCCAGTGCCGACTGCAGGACTGACTTCCAGTTGATCAAGCCTCCGGTCATGACAGACTCAGGGTTTTTATATATTAGGATAATTTTATAATGACTTGATATTAGGTCATTAATTAATAAACATGCACTTGTACATTTCCAGGTTTCAAAGGAAAGAATGCAAATAAACTTTTCTATTGAGCAATTGGTCAAATTTCACATAAAACTTGAATGTCTTTAATATTTATATAAAGTCTATATGAAACTTTAACCACAGTGTGACTCAAAACATTTTCCTTCTCTATTAATATGTTTAGAAATGGCAGAATGCCATCTTAATTCATTGAGAGTAAATAAACAGTCTTTAAAGTTGGGGTAGTTTTGGGAGACTGCAATAATAGGTTGAAAAAAGATTTGGAGCCACGTATCAACACATCTGTGAATTGAAACTGCTGTTCTGATGTTCAGGGCATAATAATTGTGACTGCATTTGGAACATTTTGTCCTATGCCCATACATAAGGTGATGTTCCTCTTTCAGGAGGTTTTAACGGACTGTAAAAATTAACAGTGCCAAGAGAATTATTAGACTATTTAGAAGAACAGGGCTATAAGAGTATATTAATTATTGTTACTAAGTATATTATTCATAGTAGACTCCAAAATCTATTCTTGTTACTTAATATAAATGTGTTAAAGTGAGATAGGAATGTACAAAGCACCATAAGTAAAAACTGAATATGGATTTCTAGTATTCAAGAATTTTTTTGGCAAAGTTAAAAAAAATTCTTCCTATGGGCCTCAGTAAAAGACCAAGAGAAATCAAAATATCGACTTATTCAGCATCTATTTCTTCCAACTGAATACCTGACATCGATGTTTTGTAAGTGAATGTAGGATTATGAAAAATATGTAACTGACATAGATTTCAACCGGGTAGATGAAAGTAATCTCCAAATGTTTTCTCATTACTGAGAATTGACAAAATTCCATGAGGGTGTACTCTGAAATAAAATCAGCATTTCACAGTTTACTTTGTACACATCTGATTTGTTTTGAATCAAAGAGAGATTGTTAGTAAAAATGGACTTTTGCAATGAGGTTTTTTTTGGCCTGAATAAAAAAGATTCTGGCACTTTCAGTATTTCACATGGAATGTACCTTTGTACGCCTTTTACAGGACTCTTTCTGAGTAGCGATACAGTCTTTGTCAGTCATTGAGGAAGAATCAGTAACATAAAATAAGAAAACGTCTTCACCTTATTCTACAATATATCTGAATTCAGAAGATCCCTACCTCATTTCTAGTGCTGCGCTTCACCCTTAACAAAAATATGTCAGCTAGAAAAGCATAAATATCCACCATAGGATTAAGGTGTCTTATCCAAGGAGGCTGTACAAAGACTAATATTTCAAATGGTCATTTTGTTTGGTCTCCTGGCAGGTTTTACTCGTTTAAGTAACACCACCCTCAAATATACCTTATTTCCACCATGCTAGGATTCCCGATGAGTGAGATGTAGGCCTCTTCTTTGTAAAGTAGAAGCAGGGCTACTGTGAATATGGGCATGAGAATGAGTAAAGACCTGGCACCATACTTTCAGAAAGAGGATGTGGGGAATTTGAGAATCCAACACTGATTGTGTTAAAGATCTGTTGCTCACCTGAACCACTGTTTGAAGTCCACTGATTTCATCACTGTTTAAGGTAATTCTCAGTCTCTTTTTGGGATTAAAAAGAGAGTTTAATCCATAACTGTTTTCTTCTCTGAAGCCAGTTTTATTAGACTCCATTTCACCGTTTCATTAGAATCGGCATTCAAGTAAAGGAGATGAGTATAAGGTTTTATGACTGGGTGGCTTTCTCAGAACCAGTTAGCATTTTAAACCAGTGACTTCGCTGTACAGGGGGCTGCCCTACGTGTTATAGGATATTTACAGCGTATCTGGCCTCTACTTAGTAGATGTCAGTGGAATTCCCTAGTTATGACAACTAAACATGTCTTCAGTGATTGCCAAGGGAATAACAACAATCGCCTCAGTTGAGAATTGACTTAAATCCAGTGTTTTTAAGTCCTCTTTGTTTTTTATTAAGTCAGATATTATCCTAGAATTATTCTTACCATTTAGTATGAAATTATTATTACTATCATTATTATTTTGAGTCTGTATGGTCGCTAACAATGTGATTTTCTAAGTGGAGAGAAGTGATATCCTTAAAAACATTCTGCCTTTTCTTAGGCAACTGAGCCTGGCGAGAATATATCCCCAAATTATATATAGAATTATATAGATAACCGTCACCCCTCCCCCCCCCCCGAGATATAGATTCATTAGATGATTTAAAATAGAATCATAGGAAAAGCACGGCCCACGGTGTATTGCTACCCCTGCCTATCCTGGGTCATGACTCTTGTATATGTTTTTACAACATAACAGAAGAGAGCTTGAAATCCCTTTGTGAATCTATAGGTTTTAATACATTTCTCTGGCTGGCCAGAGGTGAGGAGGAGGAGATGAAGAACATAAGAAAATAAATGGTAGGAAACAACTATCCTCTTTCAATTTGAACTGGTTGTTAGTGCCTGCTACTCCTGTGTAATAGAAGCAGCAAATCATGAGAAAATGAAAAAAAAAGTTTCAGTGAATTCTCCGAGATGTGTCCCTTAAAACTAGGGGCCGGAAGGCCAGGATACAATACTAAGAATAGCAATAAAACCACATATTTACCACTTCAGGGATATTTCCCATTATAAGGGGAAAACCTTTCTTTGCTTACCTTCTGCACTCTTGAAGTTTCTTCTTTAAATCGTCAAAAGTTCCATTGAGCATCACAGAAATTGAGATTCCCATTATCTGAGCAAAAGGGAAAATGTTGAATGAATGGTAAACAATGATACTTTAAAGAAAATTAAGTTCATCAATCACACTATAAAATGCAGCATACTCAGATAACAGAATCATTCTAAAGCCCATCTCATATTTCTAGTTTTGTATTTTATGTATGCCAGAACACATGGAAAATATTTTAAGCCAGTTCTCTTCTTTTATACATTTTAAAACATGGCTAATCAAAATACACAATATTCCTATTGCCAAAGAATGCTAATTTGAAATTCTATTATAGAATCTTCCTCTTTAGCATCTATTAATCATAGATCTGCTGAGGTGCTATGCAAAAAAATAATAAAATAAAAAATGACATCAAACAAGCAAGCAAAAATTGCACAAATACTTCCTGGTTTTTTAAAAAGCTTCTAATTTAAGACACTGAAAAGTAAAAATGTATGTATCTTGTATAAGTGGTATAAGAATCAGTAAAGATATAATTTTTTAAATACCTCTAAGTTTAAATTAATATGATTATTTATAAGATAAATACTATGTAATTAAAGAAGGAGGCCGTTCTGCAGCCATTTGGAGGACAAACACTTGTTGTACTTATAATAAGGATGAAATTCTAAGCATAGGGTCCATCTTTTTACAAAGTCTACAGTAAAACCTAGTATGATAGTGGAGTTAAGCAATAGATATGCTTTTTATTTTATTTTGCTTTTTATCAAAGTATGTATGCACATATTTTAGTAAGTTATATGGTGCTGTAAGATTTATGAGGTCAAGAAAAGTCATTCCACATCTCTCCCTATTTTCCTTCCATAATACTATTCCATTCTCCAGAAAAAAATCATTTGCAATTCATATTTATCCCTTGAATTTAACTCTATATTTCCATATGCTGTATAAATATTCTATTTCTTAATTTATAGTTTTTGGTTATAATCTAATGACTCCCTTGAATAGATGTGTGCTAGGCTTCATGTGACACCCATTCAGACATCTAATTAATTCATTTAGATCAGTGGTTCTCAACCTGTGGGTCGCGACCCCTTTGGCGGTCGAATGACCCTTTCACAGGGGTCGCCTAAGACCATCCTGCATATCAGATATTTACATTATGATTCATAACAGTAGCAACATTACAGTTATTAAGTAGCAACGAAAATAATTTTATGGATGGGTCACAACATGAGGAACTGTATTTAAAGGGCCAGAAGATTGAGAACCACTGATTTAGATGAAGGTGGAAATTTCTGGGTGGGTTTCTAGTGAAATTTCCTTAAAAAGGTGATGAGTCAGCTGGAAAGCACTGTTTATATTTCCACTTCCACAAGTGACATACTCAAGGAGCAAACTCAGTGGGCACCAGATCACCATTGAAGTAAGTCCTGCTCTGTGGGGTGGGCACCGACACATCTGATCCTCCACAGTGGTTTGTGATCACAGCCAATCCATGCAGACAGTCAGCCAATAGGTAAATCCTTCTCACTGATGTGCCAACAGCAATCAAGACTCAACTGCAACAGGAGAGTGTACAGAGCCCAGGCAAGAGATGTGCACCTGGAGTACCCAGCTTGGTTGACTGGGGAGGCTGTGCCACTGGGCCTCACAGAACACCTACATAAGGTTACTCTATTAAGCTCAGGAGATGTAGCTGCTCTACCTACTGCATAGAAACAAACACGGGGAAGCTGCCAAAAATATTTCTCAAATGAAAGAACAGAACAAAACTCCAGAAAAAGAACTGAATAAAATGGAGATAAGCAATCTATTAGATTCAAGGTTCAAAGCAGTGGTTATAAGGATGTTCAATGAACTTAGTGAGAAGTTCAACAGCATAAAAAGGACATGGCAACCATAAAAGAAGAACCAACCAGAAATGAAGGATATGCTAAGTGAAATGAAGAATAATTTACAGGGAATCAAAAGCAGAGTAGATGCAGCCAAAAATCAAATCAGTGATTTAGAATATAAGGAAGCAAAAACACCCAATCAGAACATAAATAAAAAGATTAAAATAAAATGAGGATGTAAAGAGCCTTTGGGATAACTTCAAGTGGAAACAAAATTTATATCATGGGGGTGCTGAAAGGAAAAGAAAGAGAGAAAGAAATTAAAAACCTACTTGAAAGAATAATACCAGAAAACTTGCCTAACATTGTGAAGAAAATAGACATATAAGTCTAGGAAGCAGAGTCCAAAACAAGATGATCCCAAGGAGGCCCACACCAAGACACATCATAATTAAAATTCAAAAGGTAAAGACTCACTGTGTGGTTCTCAACCTGTAGGTCACGACCATCGGAAAACACATATAGTATATCAGATATTTACATTACGATTCATAACAGTATCAAAATTACAGTTATGGCCTGGCTGGTTTGGCTCACTGGATAGAACATCGGCCTGGGGACTGAAGAGTCCCAGGTTCGTATCTGGTCAAGGGCATGTACCTTGGTTGCGTACACACCCCCAGTAGGGGATGTGCAGGAGGCAGCTGATCAATGCTTCTCTCTCATCGATGTTTCTAACGCTCTATCCATCTCCCTTCCTCTCTGTAAAAAATCAATAAAATATATTTAAAAAAAATTACAGTTATGAAGTAGCAACAAAAATAATTTTATGGTTGGGGGTCACCACAACATGAGGAATTGTATTAAAGGGTCGCGGCATTAGGAAGGTTGAGAACCACTGATAGAGAGAAACTTAAAATTAGTTAAGTACAAGGGAGCTCAAATAAGACTGTCAGCTGATTTCTCAACAGAAACTTTGCAGACCAGGAGGGGGTGGCAAGAAATACTCAAAGGGATGAAAAGCAAGGACCAACAACCAAGATTACTCTACCTAGCACAGCTATCATTTAGAATGGAAGGACAAGAAAAAGCTAAAGTAGTTTATCACCACCAAACCAGTATTACACGATATGTTGAAGAGTCTTTAAGAAAAAGAAGAAATAAAAAGATAAAAATATGAATAATAAAATGGCAATAAATACATTTCTATCAACAACAGAATCTAAAACACAAATAAATGAACAAACAGAGCAGAAACAGACTCAGAGATACTGAGAACATTTTGACAGTTGCCTGGTAGAAGGAGGTTTAAAGGGATGGGTGAAAAAGGTGAAGGGATTAAGAAGTACCACAAATTGGTTGTTATAGATTAGTCATGGGAATATAAAATATAGCTTAGGGAATATAGTCAATAATATTCTAGTAACTAGGTCTGGTGGCAGATGGGTACAATATTTATTGGGATGATCACTTAGGAAGTTATATAATGTCTAATCACTGGGGTGTACACCTGAAACTAATATAATATTGTATGTCAACTGTAACTGAAAAATAAAAAGTAATTAAAAAAGTAAATGTAACTATTAAAAGTCCACCAAATTTTAAATACATTTTCATAAAAAAGCATTAAAAACAGTGTATCTCAAACAGTTTGTGTTGTTGAAATTGTTTTAAATATAAAAATATTTTTGTGAATATCTTCAACATTTATAACTTTTGCTGTATATATCACATGTGGTAATTTCAAAAAGAACTGTAGGTGCCTCCTATTGAAGAAGATTAGCATGTTATAAAGATCAATACATTGAAAGTTGGCAACAGTGCCATTACATAGCCATGCAATAGGTTATAGCAATTGGGCATTTAAATTTAATTCCGTTTCCTGGTGATTAGGACTAAAAAATATAAACATTTCCATTCTCTGGAAACTTATGCATTTATCATATCCTATCTAATAAAAGAGAAACATGGTAATTAGCGTACAACCGCTACCCTTCCCATTGGCTAATCAGGGCGATATGCAAATTAACTGCCAGCCAAGATAGCGGCCGGCAGCCAGACAGCTTAAAGCGAACATGAGGCTTGCTTGCTTCAGTGATGGAGGACTCCAACGTTCCCTGCCTGCCCCTGCAGGCCTCTGAGCTGGCAGTTTGAAACATAGTTACAAAAATAGAAGCTAACCAAAACCCCAGAAACCAGCTTTCAGCTAGCCAGGATCTCAGACCTGGAGTTGATACAGAGTTTCGATTGTAGAACCTAAACAAACCAGATATCTGCTTTCAGCAGCGGAGGCCTAAGAGCTAGAGCCTCAGAGCTAAAGCTGGCCCAGAATTTTTTAAAAAAGGAAAAAAAGGAGTGGTTGGGAGCTTCTGTCACCCGCCAGCCTGAAAACAGCCCTCAGACCCTCACCCAGACTGGCCAGGCACCCCAGTTGGGACCCCCACCCTGAAGGGTATGTGACCAGCTGCAAACAGCCATCATCCCCTCAACCAGGCTGGCCAGGCACCCCAGTGGGGACCCCCACCCTGATCCAGTGCCCTGCTCGGTTCGTGACAGGGGAAGGCGCCTCAACCCCCTGATCCGCCCTGCTCTGTGCCTGATAGGGGGGAGCTCCCCAACCCCCTGATTGCCCTGTGGCTCTTTGTGTGACAGGCTGCAGTGTCCCAGCCTCCTGATCGGCCCTGCTCTGTGTGTGACAGGGTGCGGCGCCCCAACCACCCACCCCCATGGGCCCTGCCCTGAGTGTGACAGGGTGCGGTGCCCCAACCCCCTGATCCGCCCTGCTCTGTGTGTGACAGGGGGCGGTGCCCCAACTCCCCTAATAGCCCTATTCTGTGAGTGACAGGAGGGGACTCCTCAACCCCCTGATAGGCCCTGCTCTGTGCGTGACGGGGGGAGCTCCCCAACCCCCTGATGGACCCTGTTCTGTGTGTGAAAGGGTATGGAGCCCCAACCCCTCTGATGGTCCCTGCTCTGTGAGTGACAGGGGGCAGCGCCCCAACCCCCTGATTGGCCCTGGCTTGTGCGTGACAGGGGGTGGCGCCATAACTTGCCCATCGACCCTGCCTTGAGTGTGACAGGGGACGGTGCCCCAATCCCCCAATCGGCCCTACCCTGAGCGTGACTGAGGGTGGCATCACAACCTCCCGATCTGCTCTGCTCTGTGCATGACAGGGGGCGGTGCCCGAACTCCCCAATCAGCCCTGCTCTGAACCCGACCAGGGGCTGCACCTAGGGATTGGGCCTGCCCTCTGCCACCCGGGAGCAGGCCTAAGCCCTCAGGTCATTATCTCCCGAGGGGTCCCAGACTGCGAGAGGGCACTGGCTGGACTGAGGGACCTCCCTCCTCCCTGAGTGCACAAATTTTTGTGCACTGGGCCTCTAGTAAGTCTTATAAAAAGGATAACAAAATAAGCAGTGTTTTCACAGATTTTATTTTTGATAAAAATATTATAACTTTTCTTATAACAGTAACTTGATTTTAGTGAAGGTTTTAAGTTACAAATTAGATAGCCTATCTACAGGGAGCTAAGATAATATTCTCTAGTTATATTATTTTCTGATTATCTATTTTCACATGAAAATAAAACACAAGGGATCCAAATAAATTGATAGTTAACATGCCCCTTAAATTATTTTCCTTAAATATTGACTATCTCAACTGGGTATTTAGTTAATACTAAATCAAAACCATTTTATGGTTGAATTCCCTGACAAGTGTTTGAGTTGCTAACATTTTATTGTTTTGATTTTTACTTATTAAAAGAGTTCTATGGAGATTATTTGTTTAAAAGGATCCTGTTAGCACAACTGCTGGTAAGTTATTCTTTCTCTAGCCATTAAGATTTAGAGAGAAGAAATATTGCATAATGGAAAGGATTGACCATGGCATTAGAATAATTTACATCCTTGGCTTTGCCATTAAACAGCTAAAGGATTCTCAGTTTTGTTTTGTTTTCATCTATCAAAGTAGTATAAAGATATGCTTACAAGTTTGCTGTAAGGATTAGATAGAATGATGAAAGTGATAGGGAAGAAAAAGTAGCACCATTTATGGAAAATTTTGTTATTATTATCATGACTACTTCATGATGCTAAAAGCATATTAATCATTTTATGGAGATATACATTCGTTAAAGAAATGTGATCGCCTTAACAGGGCAATTATTTGCCTACCCAATATTCATTTTCTCCTTACTTATTATCAGAAAACTTTGATTGTGTTTAAAATGCCAATGACAAGTCAAAACCAAATTTTCTAGCTTGTATTGCAGTGAGGTATTATCTTGTGACTCCTAGTTCTAGCTAATTACATGAATGTGTAAGATGTTAGTTTAGACTTCTGGAAAACATTTTATGTAGGTTTCTGTTATATATGGGTGAAAACAATCTCTAATTGATACAACATTTGGTTAATCAGAGTGTAGTTTTATAAATAATCAAGAACATTCTGTAGAATGTAGTTGGGATGGGTTTGAGAGACAGGATCTACCAATTACAGAGTAGAAGTGGATTGACTCCTGACATACAGCAATGAAATACCTATAGTTGTTCACATTTTTCTGCTTGCAATGAAGACCATGTGATAACTGAGGTTTTACAGATAGGGGAAATGGAAGAAACATTCATTTATACTTCTTGCTGTTTTCTGTATCTTGAAAGAAAAAGTAGAGTTAGACATGGAACAAAATCATTCTGTCCTAAGAGTTGCTCTCTACTTGTGACTTGCAATTCCAATTGACTGAGAGTTCCATTATTTGTAATTTCCAGAGTTAAAAAGACTACAAATGGAAATGGTTATTATGGTGGTTTTGAAGCTGTAATCTTAACAGGAACTAATAATTGAATGACATGCTTTTCCCAACTACTTGTTATCCACTACATAAGAGCAAGAGACCACAACAAAAAGGCCAATTATTCCAAATTAAGGCACCAGTAGGCAAAGACAAATTGCTTTAAGACCCTTACTCTAAGGGCCAGGGGATAAACAGCATACAAAATCCAGTACAAAAGAACTGAGTCTTAGGCCTTAAAGATTGTTTCTAAGACAAAATTTCTGACTATGGTTACATGTAATTTACCAGAATCATATAGTTCTTTCCTACAGAAGATTATAAGTCATCACTCTGGGGATAGATGTCATTATAGGGTACAGCCAGTATGTGGTTAATAATCTCTCCTTGCTTTCTACTTCAAGAACATCAATGCTCTAAAGAGAACCACCTCCTGGAATAAAGTCAGTGTGGAGCAGAGCTGTGGCTGTCTACCAGTAAACTTGTGGTTGAAAATATAAAATCCTTTGTTATTGTCAAATCCAAACTTTGGGGATCCTTTATTTGCATAGCATATCCTAACATGATGATACATAAGGCCTTATTTTCTTGGTAAGAAAGGAGACTATTCAAAAGACAATTATTGACTTGTGGCCTGAATTATTATACATGGGTCTTCATTATGGAAACAAATTTGTAACATCCAAAAAGAGAGACACCATAAATGGAGATAAAAAAAAAAAAGTCTAGGAGTGGGGAAGAATTGATAAAAGGCTCATCAAGAGGTTATTCCAATAGCTTTTGAAGAATGGAATAGATACTGACAAAATAAGCTAGATCCCACTAAGGAATTGATAGCACTTTGAAGGTCAATTTTATGTGTCAACTTGGCTAGACTATAGTGCCAAACACCCATCTAGATGTTGCTATCAAGTTATTTTTGAGATGCAATTAATATTTAAATCAGTAAACTTTTAGTAAAAGTAGATTACCCTTCATAATGTGACTGGCCCTCATCTACCGTATTTGCCGGCGTATAAGACGATTTTTTGGCCCTGAAAAATATGCCTCCAAGTGGGGGGTCGTCTTATACGCCAGGTACACTTCAGATAGACTGCCCATAGTGCTTGCCCCGTGCCATAGTGGCCTCCCGATGCCCGCCCACTTCATTCCACATACCGTTCAGGCATCAGCAGCGCTGCTGGGTGTATGCTCGGCTGTTATGCGATTTTGCTGTTATGCGATTTTACCACACTCGCAAAATCGCACACAGCCGATCATACACCCAGTATGATAGCGCAAAATCGCGAATCGCGATACCATACTAGGTGTATGGTTGGCTGTGTGCGATTTTGCGAGTGTGGTAAATTCGGGTTACCGTATATTTCTTTATATATGCATTGAAGATTCGCGATTTTGCTATATCATGGTGCCTG
>NW_006299705.1:9832152-9840739 GCF_000327345.1 Myotis davidii | reverse complement strand
TTGCTAGGGACTTGCCCGGCACTTGCTCTCTACCTCTATTTGTTATCTTACTTCTATCATTGACAGTCCCTCTAGGTTGTGGGCTGCTTGCCTGTGTTCCTGAGAAGCATCTACGGTACCAGTCTATAGAGTGTGTTTTCTTTAGTGAATTACCGGTATGTTTACCGGTAATAAACTTGCACTGTTCTATGTATATGTTTGATTACATACACTCTTGTGACAGTTTTCCTGCATGTCATAAGCATTTGAATATAAATTAAAATGTTAAAATCAAATCTGATATTGTTTTACCTATTATTTGGTGTGTGGAAGGTGTGCGGAAGAGGGGGTAGTCTTATACGGCGAGTATATAACAAACTCTGTATTTTGAGTGGGAATGTTAGGGGGTCGTCTTATACGCCGGCAAATACGGTAATCATTTGGAAGTCTTAAGAGAAAAGGCATCCAACTAAGAGGATAAAATTCTACTTCCAGACTGCCTTGGGACTCAAGACTGCAGCCACAAATCTTGCCAGAATTTCCAGCTTACCATCCTGCCAACTCAGCTTCTTCGGAGAACCCTGAGAAATGTGAGCACCTTAAAAGAGCACTTGCCCCACAACTACTAGGTCTTATAGTGTCAAGACATATTTATTTGATATATCTTAGTTTAGTGTAATTCAAATGTACAGAGGAGTGTGATTTAGAATGGAAGGTATAAATAAGGAGGGTAAATATATACACTTACTGTAATATGGCATCTGGAGTATAGTTCCATCCATGAACTGGTTGAGCTCCAGATTTAAAAAACTAATGGTTTTTGGTTATTAATACTGCCACTGGAAATATACGATAAATGAGAAAAGATAATTTCTAATGGACAAAAATGGAGTATCATACTGTACTTTTTAAAAGAAATAGACTTTATTTTTAAAGCAGTTTTAGATTCACAGAAAAATTGAGCAGAAGGAACAGAATTTTCATTATACCCCTGCCTCCACACATGTGTAGCCTCCCCCATTATCAACATCTCCAACCAGAGTGCTACATTTGTTATAATAGGCACATCATTATCACCAGAGTCCATAGTTTACATTAGAATTGACTTTTGGTATTGTGCATTTTATGGGTTTGAACAAATGTATATTGACATACACCCACCATTATAGTATCATACAGATTAGTTTCACTGCCCAAAATATTCTGTCTTCTGCCTATTTACATTTACCCATGCCTCTCACAACCACTGATTTTTTCATGCCTCCATAGTTTCGTCTTTTCCAGGTTGGGAAAGCTGTCATATTACTATGAAGTCTGATCATGAATGAGGGAAAGATGAAGAGAATATTGGACAGAAGCATTAAAGATGTCCTTGCATTATGTGGAAGATTTGGTAAGACCAATGTGTAATCCTCAAAGTCAGCCAATAAGGAGGCTCTTTTTCCCTAGGCTGGCTGGAATACCATCTTAGGTCAAAGAGAGATGAATTTAAGTGCAGCAGCTAAATTTCTTGGTCAGTTATGCTACCTGTAGTAGGAGATCTGGGAATAGAACTCAAGGTAGCTATAAATCATAGAAATTCTATTTGATGGATTAAAATCAGATGGGACTTTATTTTATTCTTCATTGTGTGAATCATTTTACTTGTTGTCTATTTTGTTTCCTTTCACTAATTCATGTACTAGTCAATAATGGCTTATCCCTCAAAACTACACTTTTACGCTTTTCCATTTCAAATTATTTTCTTTCCTTTTCTCATTGTGCTCTTTCTTAAGGACACTATTCCTAAGAATGGAATGGCAGACAGAAGTCTTGGATGGTGGTTACTTAGTCCTGGTCCGAAGGCCCTTGAGCTCTTGGAAGAGACACATTTTTCCTAGTCCCTGTGATAAACAGACAATAACAATGACGTGTTCAAATGAATTTACCTCTGCACAATTCAGTTGTTACTTGACTATGTTACCACACCTACGTATTGTCCTTAACCCCATATTTACATAAAAGTAAATCTTGGGCAGAATATTTTAATCTTAAGAAAAAGTATATAACTTTTTGTATAAATTATATTTTTATTTTATATTGAAAAGCTATAATCTTAAATGCTTTTATAGTTTTAATGTGAGCTGACTTGAAGGTATATATATTAAAATGTATGTAAAAATATTATTGATATGTTCCTTTTTTCTCTCTTTTATTTGTAGACTTTTCCATTAAATTGAATTTTATAGGATAGCATTTTCATAACCTATAAGCTATAAAGGTTAAGTTTGATTATAATTCAGCCAAAGAGAGTTACTTTTAATATCTTAAAACAATACAATATAAAATTCTGTAGTTTAATATACAAGTCCTTTACTGTTGATAGAAATATTAGCAGTAGAAACCCTAACATGTATTATGTGCAGACTGGTCTAATAAAAAGCATAACTTGAATTTCATTAAGTCAGTTGTTTTTAAATTAACTAGTCCTATGAATTGAATGCTGGTTTCTCCCCATTATTCATATGCTAAAAACTTAATTGTGACTATGCTGACATTTGGAGTCAGAGCCTTTGGGAAGTAATTAGGGTTAGATAAACTCTTGAGGGTGGGGCCCTCATGATGGTATAAATGCACTTAATAGAAGAGACAAGCCACCTATCTGATGAGGAATTTGAAATACAGAGTGCTTAAGAAAAAAAAAAATAAGCAAAGGCATCTTTTTAAAAAAATATATTTTATTGATTTTTTACAGAGAGGAAGGGAGAAAGATAGTTAGAAACATCGATGAGAGAGAAACATTGATCAGCTGCCTCCCGCACACTCCCTACTGGGGATGTGCCCGCAACCCAGGTACATGCCCTTGACTGGAATCGAACCTGGGACCCCTCAGTCCGCAGGCCAACACTCTATCCACTGAGCCAAACCGGTTTCGGCGCAAAGACATCTTAAGTCTAACTATTTGGTGACAAATGTATATTTCCCCCTTTCTTGTAATTATAGAATATGTATGTCATTGTGTCCACCTCAACTGAAGGTTTGAAATATATGCTATATTTAACATAGGTTTTTTAAAGCATCACAAAATCTATATGGTTTCTAATTCCAACTTACCAAATTCTCACCTGACCACTACCTCAGGTACAAATCTTTTCTAAGATTTAGATGCTAATTAGACTTTCATATTCACTCATTTATTCATGTACTCTACAATAATTTATTGAGCACCTTCTATGTGTAAGATCCAGATAGATTTTGAGAATATTGCTGCAATGAAGGTAGACAAGGTCCCAGTTTAAAAGAGTTGAACTTGACCAAAAGGCAGGTGATGATTAAGGACTCATAAAAGGCAGAGGCCCTTTGTCAAAATCTCTCTCCAGTTTGGTTTCTGGGGAACTAGGGCAAGAGTTCATCTTCAGTACAGCATAGTCAGGAAATATTATCAGTTTATCAGTATATATTTTTAAAAATCAAATTACAAAGGGTTTTAACATGCGAAATAATTGTCTGCTGAGCATTTGCTCCATATTTTTCTAATAGAAACAGTTGTATAAAACCATTGTTATATCGCTAAAATTCATACAGCATTTTGTATGGGCCAATTAATTTACATGGATTGTCATATTTAGTCTTAACAACTTGCCCATGAGGAAGGAAGTTACAATTATATTTTCCCATTTATTAGATAAGAAAACTAAGACTGAGAGGTTAAGCAGCTCAAAGAAGGAAATCTAAACAGAAGACTATTTAGCCCAACCAGGAACCCAGGCATCTCTAGCTTTTATTTACTTCACCATGTTTCCTCTAAATTTATTTTCACTAGGATTTGAGGTCATCCCACAAAATCTTGTTTAACCTATAATAGACAAAAAGGAACTTTGCTTAACTTCAATCATTTTGTTTTTTCAAAGTATTGTACTCACTTTTGAAGGGATAGCAACTGTATCTTAGGTTCTAAAGGCTTTGGGCAGTGTCTCATTTGGGAGGAGCAGCTGGAATAGTTCCCAGCTCATTATTTAATTTGCATAAGGAAAAGACTAGTCAGGTCACTGAATCACTTTCCAATAAATAGTTCAGGACTGAGAAACAAAGGCAATGAATGATTGCCTCTATATACCTGACACTGGAGCAGGATTTGACAGCATAATTAAAATCACTTGAAAAAAGTCTTTGTTCAAAGTACTTTTTGACATTCAGAGAGGTGATGGTTCTTTTTGCTTGTTGTGTGTGTGTGTGTGTGTGTGTGTGTGTGTGTGTTTTGCTTGTTTGTGTTCATAATAATAATCAACATATACTGGTGACAAATATTTATACAAATAAAATAAAAAGTTGTTTTAATTATAATTCCCAGGCAATATGAAGACGAATAGTCATTATTTAAAGTATTTTTGATTTATGAGCAGTGACATGGAACCAGTTTATTTTATATTTAAGAAGAAAAGGGAGGAAAAGAAATGGATTCCTGGCCACTGAGTTTCCATTTGCCTCATAAATTTGGGTTGCTATAGTTGAGTAAACATCCATCTGGTGTATTTTGGAAGGAAATGGCATGTAAGGTTTATTAAATTTGCAGTTTCGCTGTGTTCAGATGTTATTCTTCTAAACGATTTTCCCCTTCAGTAGAGTACACATGTACTTTCCTTTCTACATAGGAAAAAAGCAGTGAACATTTTTGGTGTTTTGAATGGGTTTTTATTAATAGTATTACTACATATTTTTTATATTAATTAGGAGACAGAAGGAAGTTAGGTAGTAAGGCACCTGGACCATGAGGGGAGGAAATAGAACACTGGAACCCAACCTATTGATGGAATTGCTAAAGCAACCCAGCTAGGCTGGGGTTCAGGAGAGGAAAGCTTTAAATTGTATAGATGTTACTGAGACAGGCAGCTTGCAGATAACCAATCACAAGTTAGTGAGGCGCATAAGCAATCCCAAGTAGTTGTTAAGGCAGGATTCTTTTAAAGGACCAATTAGAAACTAGCAAGGCATGTATCTATCCCTAGACAAAAATACAGGCTCTTCCTTTCTCTCATCTCTTTCTCTCTCTGGTTCCCTGGGTTCCTGTGGTGGTGGATGTGCTCCCCTGCACCCATGTGGCTTATGGCCATGTGGGACTCCACACATGGACTAATAGATTTTAATTAGCTTGGATACTGAACTACAGGGGCTGCAACATGGAACAAAAGCTCTGGACACTGGCCTGCTTTTACTCTCTTGGAATCCCAGCTGCATCTTTGTTAGGACTGGCTTCTCTCAATAAACTTTGCTTCCATTAACCGTTTTGTCTGTGAATCCACTCCTCAGTTTTGTGAGACAACAAACTTGGACCTGAACCCCACATTTTGGTTTCAGTATAATCTACATAAATATTCTGTTAGTCTACAAGGAGATATTAAATTTAGCCCGTTATCAAGTAGATACAGACCAAAATACAGCATTATTTTGTATTTATTTGTATAATTTATTTGATGTTATAAGCAGATAACCTGAATTTATATGAAATTAAATATCATTAACTTAAAAATTACATATTTGTGTAAAATAGTTGTAAATATATATACTTACACAATGATTATATATCTATATACATGATATTTTCTATGGCAAAATATTCCCTGGTTTTTTATAAACCAAATTGCAAATTCATTTCTCTTTCTAAAAATCAATTTAGGGATAAGAGTCTTTCTTATGTCTTTATCATGGAACAATTTCAAAACTATGGAAAATAAACTAATACTAAAATTAAAGCATACTGTTCTGTATCAAGAAAAATACAATTATTAGTTAACATGTAAATTAAAATTTAAGACTATAACTTATTCATTCCCCCCATTTTTGTTAATTAAATATCACATTCTAATGTTTTTTGGGGATACTTTGTCAATGTAATATAAAGTGGGAGGTATATCTCTGACCCTTCTGAATGTCTCTTACATTACTTAAAATATATTAATTTAAGCCCAGCCAGTATTGCTCAGTGGTTGAGCATCTATCTGTGCACCAGAAAGTCATGGTTCAATTCCTGGTCAGGGCACATACTTGGGTTGCAGGTTCCATCTCCAGTAGGGGCACCCAGGAGGCAGCCGATCAATGATTCTCTCTCATCATTGATGTATCTATCTCTCACTTCCTATTCTTCCTCTCTGAGATCAATAAAAAATATATATTAATTTCATTAAATTTAGTAAAAAGCACAAAAGTATCTTATTAATATAATTATATATGTTGGTTATTATGGGTTAAATTTTTACCTCCCACTCTCACCAAAAATAAGATATTTTTTAAAAAATATATTTTATTGATTTTTTTACAGAGAGGAAGGGAGAGGGATAGAGAATTAGAAATATCGATGAGAGAGAAGCATCGATCAGCTGCCTCGTGCACACCCCCTACTGGGGATGTGCCCGCAACCAAAGCATATGCCCTTGACCGGAATCGAACCTGGGACCCTTGAGTCCACAGGCTGATGCTCTATCCACTGAGCCAAACCGGTTAGGGCAAAATAAAATATTTTGAAGTCCTAACCCCATATTTTTCAGACTGGCACCTTATTTGAAAATAGAGTTGTTGCCTATGTAATTATTTAAGATGAGGTGATACTGGAGTGCAGGGGTCTCAACCAATTCCAGTAGCACTGAAGTTTTTATAAGAAGGCTATCTGGCCAAAACCGGTTTGGCTCAGTGGATAGAGCGTTGGCCTGCGGACTGAAGAGTCCCAGGTTCAATTCTGGTCAAGGGCATGTACCTGGGTTGCGGGCACATCCCTAGTGGGAGGTGTGCAGGAGGCAGCTGATCGATGCTTCTCTCTCATCGATGTTTCTAACTATCTCTCTCCCTTCCTCTCTGTAAAAAATCAATAAAGTATATTTTTTTTAAAAAAGAAGGCTATCTGAAGACAGAGGGTGAACACCATGCTACAAGGAAGGCAGAGATTAGATCAAGCAGCTAAGATTGTAGGCAAACCAACAGAGGTTAGGAAGAGGCAAGGAAGGCTTCCTCTTCAGGTGTCACAGGGGACTTGGATCTGCTGCTATCTTGACTCTAAACTTCTAGCCTCCAGAATTGTGAGAATTAATTTCTAAGTCATCCTGGGTTTTTTTGGTACTAATTATGGCTAGAGTCAAATATCATTTCTTTAATCTAGATAAAGCACTTTCCCAGCCCTTATAAATAACAGTTTATAATTTGTAGAGAATAATTAATTACTAAGTAATTATGACAGTGTCTATAATTTCTTGGATAAAAAGGAATATGGCTTAACGCATAGAGTGCTCATGTAAGAATCAGGAAGGTAAGTCTATGGAATTAACTTTCTTTGTTCTCTCTGGGCTGCAATTTCTCTTCCAAATAAGGACAGTATCTTTCTGTGTACTTTAAATAAATTGACTTGAAAAATAAATAAATTGATTTGAATATTAAATAAAGCCATATTTGTCAAATTGAAAATGTGCCAGCAAAAGGCAGTATCTTTATAAATGCTCCTATTCTGCACAAGTGTTTCACGTTTCAGATACTGTGCTATTTTATTATTCTTGCTTCAGGGTAAGAATTCATTATACATTAGTCAAAACAGATTTGGTACCATTTATTACCATTTGCACTCCTTTAATCGTGAGTCCTGATAATTATTTCTATCTCTTTAACTCTATATAAAATAAAAAAGTCTCAAATCTTGCCCTATCCAATGCAGAACTCCTTAACTGTGAACCTCTAAACATATATCTCATAGATTTCTTAACAAACATGTCCAAATTAGAATTTATAAATTTTTGTTTCAAATATGCTCAACTCCTCCCATCTCAGAGAGTACCTAAACTATATACAGATTCTTAGAAACCTGACTTTCAACCCTGAACTCTCACTTTTCTTTTTAACAACTATTTGTTTCTCCCAGCTTTCCCTGTATATTTCCTTAATATTGCCCCAATCGATCTGCTTGTCTTCTTTTTAATGTTATAATATCAACTTTGAGTTCAACACATCATGGTAATTTTGTTCTACAATATCCGATAACATTACTGACTTATCCTCCACATTGCTACTGGAGCAGTTTGGTTATATTGACACTTCTCATTCCTTTGGCTTTATTTCTGG
Organism: Myotis davidii; assembly: GCF_000327345.1. NCBI lineage: Eukaryota > Metazoa > Chordata > Mammalia > Chiroptera > Vespertilionidae > Myotis > Myotis davidii. The sequence goes on along the minus strand of NW_006299705.1, from coordinate 9,832,684 downwards.
TTTAAAGCATAGTTATGATGGGAAGTTGCATGCAGGCTCTCTCCTCTTTGGTGCTAGAAATGCCTCTACACTTGTATTCTCTACAAGTAACTATTTTCTTCTCTGAAAAATTTCCAATGATCCTTTTAGGGATGCCTGCTAGGCACCTCTACGTTCACAACCAAGAAATTAGGAAAATATTAATACAAGTTTGGGCATCCTCAGTTTATAGGGGACAAGTAGATAAACGACTGTTGATAAACAATGAATACATTCACCTTTAAACATAAACACACACTCACACATGCACACCGAAAATAATCCCTCATCCCAGCCAACAGGAGAACACTCAGTTTTCAAATGGTGACTCATCCTGCATAAGGCTGGTTGGTGCTGGATTAATGTTCTTCATGGTGCACCTTTGATGGAATATTTTCCATTGTTATACTATCTATACACACTATTCAGTGCATGCTTTGCCTTTGGGGGTGATCCAAACTCTCCATTTTTCTCCACCTTCAAAAGCCTGAGGTATGGCTGTCAGTAAGGGTGA
>NW_006299705.1:9822582-9832052 GCF_000327345.1 Myotis davidii | reverse complement strand
GAAAACACACACACACACACACACACACACACACACACATACATACATACATATATGCCTAAGCAACCGTCTGACCATCCGACCAATACTTATGACGTGCAATGACCACCAGGGAGCAGACGCTCCGACCGGTAGCTATGATGTGCACTGACCACCAGGGGGCAGAAGCTCAATGCAGGAGCTGCCGAGTTGCGGTGACTTGACAGCTGTGGTTCTTGGGTGACACACTGGGAACCAGAGAATAGGGAGCTCGATTCTGGGGTGCATCACCCAAGAACTGCCCTCTCACAATCTGGGACCCCTCGGGGAATGTTGGAGAGCTGTTTTGGCCCAATCCCTGCAGGCCAGGATGAGGGACAACACAGGTGCATGAATCCGTGCACCAGGACTCTAATATATATATATAATTTCAGAGAGGGAGAGAGATAGAAACATCAATTATGAGAGAGAATCATTGATTGGCTGCCTCCTGCATGCCCCCACTGGGGATTGAGCCCACAACCCAGGCATGTGCCCTGACCAGGAGTCGAACTGTAACCTCCTGCTTCATAGGTGGACACTCAACCACTCAGCCATGCCTGCTGGGCAAGGGTAAATTTTTTTTTTAATTTTGGAGGAAATACTTTCCATCAATCATTATTCTCCTATTTTCCTATCCTTACTGGGTTTTCTCTTATCTTAAAAATCTGTTCTCAATTGGTCTTAGTAAATTTGTTTAGAAACAATGACTTAGAAGACCCACCAAAAATCTTTCATAAGGCAAGCAGAGCAGAACCTGCAAGAAAAGAAACAGCAAAACATTACAGGGAGGTCTCATAAATGAATATCCCAAAAATTATCATGCCACAAAAATATTCCCTTAGAAAGGGCACTTCTCTATTGAATTATTTGCTATTTGAAAAATTCAACTTAAAAATGCAGAGTATGGCATGGAAGGCAAATATCATTAGGAAGATGAATGAGTATAATCTTTTCTCTCTCCACCTTAAATCATTGGAAAGCAAAAAGCAATGCATCAGTTTAGAAGTATAAGCCAAAAGTGACCTCTGGAATTTACTTCTTTGCATAGGAGAATTGCCTACAAAGTCAAGTTACTAGTAAGTTTAGAATTATAAGATTAAACTTAAAATAACAGAGGTTAGCATTTGCTTTTGGAATTTAACTTAGTTCTTTAATTCAAATCCAACAACCCACTAACACATTAAATTAATTGTTTTTCCCCCATGTACCTATATAATTCATCTACATAGTTTCTTATTAAATTTTAAAATAGAAACCTTATTTGAGGTTAAGTGAATTCAATTCTGATTTTAACACTATTATATGTCTGTTTTATGATATACAATGTCTAAAAATAGCATATTTTCTAAATACCAGTAAATACTTTTCTCTCTATGTAACATAATGTTTGTAAAAGAAAAAATGATTGTTCCAATCATAACTGACATAAAAACTTTCTCCATGTCAATATTATTTGGCCTAATAGACATAAATTTTTAATTCTCTTTTCTTTTCAACTCATTAAGTTTTATTATTTTTAGATAATAAATTTTAATAGTTTTAAGTTTTGTTATTTATTTGCTTAGTTATATATTGTCACATATTGTTATACTATCAAAATATATAGTAATACATATGAACATATTTATTTATTTACTTTTTAAATCATTACTGTTGAAAATATTACATATGTCCCCTTTTTCCCCTATTTACTCCCTTATGTTTTAAAGATAACTCACAATTCATGTAGTAAAGACATCAGGGTTACTGACTTTTCTAGGTTTAATATTTCAGACCCATTCGATTTTCCTCAAAAGATCAATGCTTATATTTTATGCTTTGCTGTCTCATGTAAATCACTGAAAAATCTTATACACTTCTTTTTTAAGTTTTAGGTATCCACAAATTATACTAGAAGTTTACCCCCATCATGTTCTTACTTAACACTTATTGAATCTCCTGCTGCATGAAAAGTACTTTAGGTAGATTATGTTGGAGAAACAATGATAAATCAGACACTGGACCATGACAATAGTGCAGTGGTTCTCAACCTGTGGGTCGCGACCCCTTGGTGGTCGAACGACCCTTTCACAGGGGTCGCCTAAGACCATCCTGCATATCAGATATTTACATTACGATTCATAACAGTAGCAACATTGCAGTTATGAAGGAGCAATGAAAATAATTTTATGGTTGGGTCACAACATGAGGAACTGTATTTAAAGGGCCAGAAGGTTGAGAACCACTGCAATAGTGCATATAAAAATGATACAAATGTATAAAGGGCTGACATAAGTGTCCAAAGAAGTCTAGTATTAGATTTGATCATTTGGAAGTAAGAAAAAGAAGAATCTTTTACATGTACAGAATTTATTGATGCAAGACCAAGAAAGTGGAAAGAAATGTATATGAAAGAACAAGTTTTGATTAAGTGGAGGCTTTGTAAGAAAGTGGCAATAGAACATGACATTTTAAAAGACAATATTAGGTTTTGATCATAGAACTACCTAAGGCCAATTTGAGGATTTAGGGCTCTTATATAGAAGAAGGCGGGGATTTGTTGAAAGATTTGATCAACATAGTAACACACCCAGAAATAACAGGATTAATCTGTCAGATAACCATAAGATTAATTGAGATAAGGAGACTTTGTGAAGCAAATAAACTAGTCCTTCATCCAAAATTCACTTAATACCAACTATCTACAAAGTACTTCTAAGCACTACAGAATTAAGATAAAAATCTTGTTTTAAAACTTGCAAAGCAATGGGAGACAAGTTGGCCATTAAAATAAAACCATAGGGGATAAGAGATCAACCAAAGAACTTGTATGCATGAATATGAGCATAACCAATGGACAAAGATGAGGGGTAGGGGGAGGTGAGGACATGTGCTGGGGATGGGCAGGGACAAGTCAAGGAGGAGAAAAGGAGACATATGTAATACTTTAAACAAAGAATTTAAATTAAAAAAAAAAGGACAATTCAAGCAGCATTAAAAACAAACATATGGGAGTAAATAAGAATTAGAAATATTAAACCTTTGCTTCAATGCTCCAGAAATTAATAAAGTCAGAAGTGTAGTTTTGTGATGAAGAGCATGGATCCTGGTTTCAGATAGCTGGGATGTGGAGTTGGTTCCACTGTCTTCTAGTTTTGTGACTTTAGGCCACTTAATGTCTTTGTGACTAGGTATTTCATCTATTAAATGGAGAAAATAGTAGTTAAAATCTATTTTATGTGTTATATATAACACATATTTTATGTGTTATATATAATGAGATAAATGTGGAAAACATTTAGAAAAATGTCTAGCATATATTACATTAAAAAATGTTGGCAGAAATGAAATCAGAGTTGACCTGGGAGCTAAGAATGCTGAAAAGAGCATTTAACTCATAATTATTTGAAAGAAGAATTTAGCTACAAGGTAGACATTATGAAGACATTTGATCTGTGATGAACATGGATGAAGAAATATAGACCTAGAAGAGAATGAGAGTAGAGGCAAGGCTATATCAGAGTTCTACTGAATTTTGCAAAACATATGACACTATTGCATTTGTTAAAAATATGAAATGCCATGATTTCATTTATAATTGAAAAGAGATCTTCTGTAATGGGTAATTTAAATAAATGATAGATGAGAAGCCATTAAAGTCAATGGGGCTGAAACTGCAGTAATTCATGTGAAAATGATGTAAATATAAAATAGGGAATTTTCAGTGGGGTGAAAAATGGGGCAGGGATACAAAGGATCTTCTAGAGAGTCCTTTCAGAACATGAAAAAATTGAGACAAAGAAGAAGGAATAGAGAATAACTTCAAAGTTTCCAGCCAGTAGGTATGGATGAACTGAAAAATAACAGATGACAGCAGTACATGTGGAAAAGAATATCAAGAAAGAATGATGAGTATTTCAGGGTTTAACACACACAGAATAAAATTATGCTAGAATATGAAGTGGACTTGCCTGATGGAGATGGAAACTAAATATAAATACAATTTGTTAGTAATCCACAAGTCAATACCTTAGGCCAGTGGTCGGCAAACTCATTGGTCAACAGAGCCAAATATCAACAGTACTTCTTCAAAATAGACTTGCCCAGGCCAAAAACCAATGTCTGTGCATGGGCCACGAAGTTTCAATTGCACTGTATGCATGCCCGCACGTGTTATTTTCTGGAAGAGCCACACTCACAGGGCCAAAGAGCTGCATGTGGCTAGTGAGCCACAGTTTGCTGACTATGGCCTTAGGCCATAATATTTGCTTATATTTCTATGATAACATAGATGAAAGGAACACCTCCCAAAATGACTGGTTTATATCTATTAAAAATATGTGCTAAACTTTTTCCATTTTTTAATATAAGATGCAACTTTTTAAATTCATTGGAATTGCTTTTCCCTTCATTTTTTTGAAGCATTTAAAAGTAATACATAGAAGCAATACACAGGCAAAATTATCTACAAGATAATCTCTCTATATCTTACCTAATAATAGACAAACATCTAAATTGACCGTCCCTCTGCTATGCTCATCAGTCAATCAGGAGAGTATGCAAATTAACTCAACAAAGATGGCAGTTAATTTGCATACATAGGCGCGAAGCAGCAGAGCGAAGACTGAAGGCTTTGGCTGGAGCAGCAAAGACTGAAGGTTCCAGCTGGAGCAGCAAAGGCCTGTGTCCCAGGTGCTGGAGGAAAACTGGTGCCAGCAGCCAGGGTAAGGGAAGGCCTATTGCACAAATCTCTTTGTGCAATGGGCTTCTAGTTTACACTAATAAAAGACAAAGATGCTAATTGACCGTACCTTCACTACACCCATCAGCCAATCAGAAGAGTATGCAAATTAACCCAACAAAGATGGCCGTTAAATTTGCATATTGCAGGCAGGGTGGGACAGTGTGAGCCGCCACCCAGGCCTCCCGTGTGCAACCCAAGGTGGTGGGGCTGGACAGCGCCAGCCGCTGACCACCTCACCGCCATTGGGGTCTCCTGTGGATAAGCCAGGAGGTGGATACCCCCTGAGGGGTCCCAGACTGAGAGAGGGCACAGGCTGGGCTGAGGGGACCCCCCACCCGAGTGCACAAATTTTTGTGCACCGGGCCTCTAGTATATATATAAAAGCCTAAGCAACCAAATGACTGAATGACCAGTTGACTGGTTGCTATGGCATGCACTGACCACCAGGGGGCAGACACTCAATGAAGGAGCTGCTCCCTAGTGGTAGTGTGCTCCTACACTCAACCTCCCACAGCCCTTCCCCCGTCTGGTCAACCACCCATGGCCCTGATCGGCCCCAAATGCCGGCCAGGCCAAGGGACCCCACCCATGCACAAATTCATGCACTGGGCCTCTAGTAATACCTAAAATTCCAACCTATAAAAATGGTTGAATATTTTGGTTTATATCCTTTCATACTTTTTCCTTTGCATTCCTTTATATTTTCATACCCGTGGTATTTTCAATAATCTTCAAATCATCCTAGTATAGATTCTTTGCCTCAAGTATCTACTGAAATGAAGATTCCCACCCTTTATTTATTTTGAATTTGCCTGATTTAGAAATAAAATTATGAAACATAATTAATACATGCTAATTAAGCATGTTTCCCCATTGGTTTTGGAAGTCATCTTGTATCTTGAGAGGAAGTAGTTCCTGAACAAAGACAACTTGTGAAAAAGTAAAAAAAAAAAATAAAAGGAATCAGGAAAATCATAGGGGAAAGGAACCACACTGAGAAGATATCCTGTCTAGAATTTAGACTCCCTGTTAACTTGATATAATAAATTTCCTTATTGTTTATATTACTTTGATTAGAGTTTCTATTACTTGCAGCAAAATACATCCTACATTATACAAGAAAATAGAAGTCAGTGGGTTTAACATGGCTTATCAGATATTGTTATGTTTGTCTATTCATGAAAAAAATCACACGACTTTTTATTAACTTATTCTGAACTATGTAAAATGTTCTCTATAATTTCCATATTAGTATAAGGCAGGGTTTCTCAACCTCAGCACAATTAATATTTGGGGACAAGTAATTATATGTGTGAGGGTACTGTCCAGTGCACTATATTTAGCTGCATATGCTGCATATGCCAGTTACCTCTCCCGCACCCATGAGCTCCCAGAGCTAACAATAATGAAAAATAATTCTACACACTGTCAAATAGCTCTTGGATGAAGGGAGGGCAAAATCACCCTAGTTGAAACCAACTGGTCTACATTAGTTGTGATATTGGTAAAATTGTTAATTCAATGTCATTTATAGAGCTCCTACAACATGCCCACCATTAAGTCTAGATGTGTGATGGCGAACTTTTTGAGCTCAGCATGTCAGCATTTTGAAAAACCCTAACTTAACTCTGGTGCCATGTCACATATAGAAATTTTTTGATATTTGAAACCATAGTAAAACAAAGAATTATATTTTTGATATTTATTTTATATATTTAAATGCCATTTGACAAAGAAAAATCAACCAAAAAAATGAGTTTGCGTGTCACCTCTGACAGGCGTGTCATAGGTTTGCTATCACTGGTCTTGATGCTAGTGTTACAAAGATATCTACACTAATAAAAGACAAAGATGCTAATTGACCATACATTTGCTACACCCAAGCCACGCCCACCAGCCAATCAGAGCGAGTATATGCAAATTAACCCAACCAAGATGGCGGCCTGCAGCCACGGAGCTGGAGCAAGCAGGAGGCTTGGTTGCCCCGGTGATGGAGAAGCCAAGCTTCCCGCCTGCCTTAGCTGGCTGTGGCCTCCGCAAAAGTCAACAAAGTTTCAATTATAGAAGCTAAATAAATCCCAGATACCTGCTTCCAGCCAACCTCCACTGGGAGCTTGGGTGTCTGGGGGCTGTGACCAGCCTGCAAAAGCCATCAGCCACTCACCCAGGCTGGCCAGGCACCCCAGCGGGGATACCCACCCTTATCCGGGACACACTTCAGGGCAAACCAGCTGGCCCTCACCCATGCACCAGGCCTCTATCCTATATAATAAAAGGGTAATATGCAAACTGACCCTAACAGCAGAATGACTGGGAATCAATGGTCACTATGACACACACTGACCACCAGGGGGCAGACGCTCAATGCAGGAGCTGCCCTCTGGTGGTCAGTGTGCTCCCACAGGGGAGCTCTGCTCAGCCACAAGCCAGGCTGGTGGCTGCTAGCACAGCGGTGGTGGTGGGAGCCTCTCCCGCTTCCTCAGCAGCGCTAAGGATGTCTGACTGCAGCTAGGCCTGCTCCCCGCTGGCAAGTGGACATCCACCAAGGGCTCCCGGGCTGACAGAGGGATGTCTGACTGCCAACTTAGGCCCAATTCCCGGGGAGCAGGCCTAAGCCAACAGGTGGTCATCCCTTTAAGAGGTCCCAGACTGTGAGAGGGCACAGGCCGGGCTGAGGGAACCTCCCGAGTGCACAAATTTTTGTGCACTGGGTCGCTAGTCCTATATAATAAAAGGCTAATTTGCTAAATGTCCAGTCGTCTATTCAACCAATCAAAGTGTAATATGCTAATGATATGCTAAGGCTGCTCAACTGCTCACTATGATGTGCACTGATCACCAGGGGGCAGGCACTCCAACTGGTAGGTTAGGTTGCTGCTGGGGTTTGGCCGATTGGGACTGAGCAAGACAGGCCAGACATGCCCTGGAGCCCTTCCATGGTCTCTCCCTGGATGTCCAACTTCCTGCATCCCTCTCTGGCCCCAATCATGCACTGGTGGGGTCCCTTGGCCTGGCCTGTGCCCTCTCACAATCTGGGACCCCTCAGGGATGTCAGAGAGCCAGTTTACAATTATTCATTGCATCTTCAGAATAACTGGAGTCAGTCTTCTGTCAAATACATAGCAAGCTGAAAAGAGTGTTTCTCCCACCCTATAGCAAGACTGGATAATGTACAAAATTATATTTTTCTTGAATTCAACAGAGAACTGAGGTCAGAGAAAACCATAAGGGAAGATGGCACAGTAGCACTATTACCTGTGGCAGGGGTTTTGGGTAAGGCTGACATACAAGCAGGTACAAAGAACACCACCGCAATTTTAATATATTGCTAATGTTGGAGTTGAAGCTAGAATGCAAACATAGAACCCTAAGAGTAGCATATTCCTGCAAGCTCAACCTTTCAACCTCCCTGGGTATGCATGGGAAATACTGGCCGTAGGGTGGGAGAACAGAGAAATCCTTTCTTTGTAGTTCATGCTTGGAGACAAGAAGCTGTCACAGCTGCAAGGGAAGTACAAAGATCCACCCAGTCCATTCTTCCATAAAGAACAAAAGGCTTATTTTAAAAAAAAGCCATGGTACATATACACTCGGCTATAAAAAAGAATAAAATTTTCCCAGTTGCGACAGCATGGATAAACCTACAGGGTATTATGCTAAGTTAAATAAGTCAGTCAGAGAAAGACAAATACCATATTATTTCACTTATATTTGGAATCTAAAGAACAATACAAACAAACAAAACAAAAACAGACTGATAGATACAGGGAACAGATGATGGTTGCCAGAGGGGAGGAGATTTGAAGACTAGGTGAAAAAGGTGAAGGAACTGAAAAGTATTTGGCAGTTACATAATAGTCATGGGGATATAGAATACAAGCATAGGAAGTATCCTATCTAATAAAAGACAAAAATGGTAATTGGCGTACGACCAATACCCTTTTCATTGGCTAATCAGGGCTATATGCAAATTAACTGCCAACTAAGATTGGCAGTTAACTGCCAACAAGATGGCGGTTAATTTGCATATGTAGGCACAATGCAGGGAGACGAAAGGGAAAGCAGGAAGAAGCCCCGTGCCACTGACAGTGATCGGAAACCCAGGAGGGAGCTAAGAGCTGGGGGGCAGGGCATGGCCCCCCAGCCATGATCGGAGAATGAGGTGTCTTTGCCACCCTAGCCAGTGATAGCAGGAAGTAGGGGTGGAGCCAGCGATGAGAGCTGGGCACGGTCGAAGTTGGCAGTCCCAGGAGCTAGGGGTCCCTTGCCTGGGCCTAAAGCGAAGGCCACAATCGCGGGGCCGCTGCAGCTGCGGGTCCCCGCTGCCCGGGCCGGACACCTCAGCCAGAGGCGTCCTGCAGGGGCAGGGGCGGAGCCCATGCGATCGCGGCGCCTCCCGCAGCCACTGCAGGTCCCCACTGCCCAGGCCGGACGCCTAGGCCAGAGGCGTTAGGCCTGGGCAGGGGCGGAGCCTGCAACCGCGGGGAGCTGGGGATCCCCTGCCCAGGCCTAATGCTTCGGCCAGAGGCGTTAGGCCTGGGCAGTGGCGGAGCCTGCAACCGCAGGGAGCTGGGGGTCCCCTGCCCAGGCCTGACACCTCTGCCAGAGGCCTCAGGTCTGGGCAAGGGGCCAATCCGGTGATTGGTGATCGGAGGGTGATGAGGGTCAACTCCTCTGGCCAAGGCATCAGGCCTGGGCGGGGGCCTGGGTGGGGGGCGGAGCCCGG
>NW_006299705.1:9818776-9822564 GCF_000327345.1 Myotis davidii | reverse complement strand
ATCCTGCGATTGGAGGGTGATGGGGGTCAATGCCTGAGGGCTCCCAGTATGTGAGAGGGGGCAGGCTGGGCTGAGGGACACTCCCCCCACCCACACACCAAGTGCACAAATTTCGTGCACCGGGCCCCTAGTAGTCAATAATCCTTTATAATAAAAGCCTGATATGCAAATTGTCCCCTCAAGCAGTCGTTCGACCGGGAGTTCAACTGCTCACTATGATGTGCGCTGACCACCAGGGGACGGTGCAGAACATGGCAGATGTCGGTGATGCACTTCAACCTCTCACTGGTTGCCTGGGGGTGGGGATGACGAGGACAGAGGTGCGGTGAGAATGCGGGGTGTCCGCAGAGCTCGCTCTCACTCCTCCTGCTACCCTCCCCTGGGATGCTAGGGTTGCGCGTCAGGGAAACCCCAATGCTCAGGTGCTGGGCGCCCGCAAGGAGCCCACTCTGAACCTTTGTGGCCTCTTTGGGTGAGCCGAGCCATCGCCGCCAGGACCACAGGGGTCGGTTGGGGTCCCCGTGGGTTCACACAGGAGCCGGTCTGCGAGGCCAGCTGGCTGCACTCACCTCATCTCTGCATGGGGACTCAGGTGCTGTGACTCAGGCAGAGGGGGGGCGTGTGGGGGCCTGGGGAAGGGGTTTTGGGCAAGGCCAACATACAAGCAGGTACAAAGAACACCACTGCAATTTTAATATATTGCTAATGTTGGAGTTGAAGCTAGAATGCAAACATAGAACCCTGAGAGTAGCATATCCCTGCAAGCTCAACCTTTCAACCTCCCTGGGGTGTATGGGAAATACTGGCGGTAGGAAAAGTATTTGGCAGTTACATAATAGTCATGGGGATATAGGCTGGGACCTGCTCTTCCACGCCAGATGTTCACACTTCAATCGCTGGCCAGGCCTAGAGACTGCACTCATGCACAAATTTTGTGCACGAGGCCTCTAGCATTGTAAGAATTATGTATGGTGCCAGGTATGTACTGGAAACATTAGGGGGACTATATAAAGTATATGATTGTATAAACACTATGCTGTACACCCGAAACTGATACAAAATAATAGTGAATATAAATGGTAATTAAAAAACAAACAAGCAACAAAAGCCATACACTTCTAGGGGAAGGATCCAGAAAATTAGAAATTTCTTATCACTGGAAAAAAGGCAGAATAATTTAGAAAGCACCTCAGCACCAGAGATAAAGAACCCCAAATGAGGCTGAACCAGAAAAAAAAAATAACTCTCTATTTCCTACTACTGTGCCAGTGAAGCAAAGTAACAAGAAATAAGTATCTACTATATTTTTACTTCATCTCTTGTATTTGACCCGTTCCTATTGTTTCCTGCTCTGTGAAATCCTCTCTCTTCATGGAGCATGTTGTCCACCTTTTCTTGTAACATACAGAATGGTTTTAAAAAAATCCCTTAACTTATAAGTACACACTCTGAGTCATCTCTCAGTCTTCTGTTGAATGCTTTGTTTCTTATGGTTTTTTAAAAATGTTATTACATTTTAACTGCATGTCAGACACGTGTATGTACAATGACAGAGACTGCGGGAAGAGTATTTGAGAATGGAAATGGGTGTGTTTGTTCTTTTTTTTCCTACTAGGCCATTAGTGGGGGAGATGAATGAATATTGTTAGGAATTGTGCACAATTTGGGTACTCTTTTTACTGTAGATTCTTTCAGTTCACTATCAGCCTCAAATACCTCTGGTATTTTTGTGTGCAAAACAAAAAAGGAATTTGGACTTCTACCTTACACCATGTACAAAAATTAACCCCAAATGGATCAATAACATATATATATAAGAACTAAAGCCATCAGGCTCTTAGAAGAAAACATAGAAGTAAATCTTCATAATTTTGGATTTGGCAATGGGTTCTTAGATATGATTCCAAAAGGACAAGCAACAGAAGGAAAAAATAAATAAATTATATTTCATCAAAATCAAGAACTTTTGTGCACCAAAAATGCATTATTAAAAAGGTAGACTGACCACCTATAGAATGGCATAAAATATTTGCAAAACATATATAAAGAGTCTAGATCCAGAATAAAAACTATAATAACTAAACAAAAAAACCCCAAATAACCCAATTAACAAATGTGCAAAAGACATAGACATTTTTTCTAAAGAAGTTATACAAGTGGCCATCAAACACTTGAAAAGATGGTCGATATCACTAATCATTAGAGAAATGCAAATCAAAACCTCAATGTGATACCACTCAACACCAAGTAGAATGGCTATAATTACAACACACACACATACATATACAAATATGTTAGTAAAAGTGTGGCAAAATTGGAACCCTTGTATGTTGCTGGTGGGAATGTAAGTGGTTAAACCACTACGGAAAATAGTTTGGGCATTCCTCAGAAAGTTAATCAGAAATACTTTATGGTCCTGAAATTCCACACTAAGGTATATACCCAAAGATTCAAAAACAGGTATTTAAATACATACATGTTCACATAATTCATAGCAGCACTATTTGCAACAGCCATTATGTAGCTATAAAAAGAAATAAAGTAAAAAAAAAAAAAGAAATAAAATATTGATATATGAAACAACATGGATGAACCTCCAAAACACTTGTGACATGTGAAAGAAGCCACAAACATTAAAGGTCATATATGGTATGATCCCATTTATATACAAAATATCTAGAATAGATAAATCCATAGAGACAGAATGCAGATTGGTGGTTTCAAGGGGCTGGGAGAGAGGAACTAGGGAGAAACTGTTTAATAGGTAAGGGGTTTATCTTGGAGTGATATAAATATTTTAAAACTAGAAGTGTTGGTGAACATACTAAATGCTATTAAATTGTTCACTTTAAACTAGCTTATTTTATGTGAACTTCACCTTAATAAATTATTTCAAAATAGCTGCTAACTGCAGATGCTCATCTTCCCAAGATGCATACCATTGGGCAAAACCAACTTGCATACATGGAGATTTAAAAATGACTCAGTGCTCATGTTTTTTTGGGAATAGTCCACAAGGTTGGTTTCCATTCTTCCTTCTTTGGGTGTGGGGGTGGTGAGAGCAGGGAGAGGCTATGAATGAGCTGAAACAAAGTCCGCTAGGGAAAAATACTTTGACTGAGGTTTTGGCTCTGGTATTCACAAAAAGGATAATTATATAATCAATAAAGTTGATTATAATTTCAAAATGTTTTTCATTTACACAGTTCTTATAACTGCAGTTTCCTTTTCTAAATTGCTTTATTTTTCTCTTGAATAACAACTCATATTACTTTGGACTTGTTTAGGTTTAGCCTGCTACTTCTTTCCCCTAATGTCTTCTCTGTAGTGTTTGATCTTTAATCCATTTTTCCTCATGTTAAGATTCTAATAAAGAAAACTAACTATTCCTAGTTTATTTCTCTATTGATATAAACATTATAAATGTCACAGCATACTGAGAGTACCTTAAATATCATGGCATAGTAATGATTGGCTTTCTGGTCAACAAATATCTGAGTAATGTTACATCTAAAGAACATCAGATTCTGACACAAAGTCACTCTCATAAACTGATTGAACAAAACATTATCTACTTTCTCCACCATGTTTAGAAATGTAATTACAGTTCTTACCATATCACCATTTGTTATTAATTCTTCCCTATTAACTCTAATATTTTTAAAAAATTTTCCCTTTTTGATTAAGATATTACAAATGTGTCCTTATCCCCCCAATGTCCTCTCATCCCCCCAATCCTGCCCTTACCCTCACCCCGTTGTCCACATCCATCGCTTATGCTTATATTC
>NW_006299705.1:9817017-9818034 GCF_000327345.1 Myotis davidii | reverse complement strand
CCCTTTGTTTATTTTCCCTTTAGTTTCCATTGCCCTAGGAGCTGTGTCAGTGAAGAAATTTTTTTGGCATATATCTGAGGTTTTGCTACTCTAATACTTTTTATTAGATTCCATTTGGTTGCTCATCAAGGATGTCTGTGTATTTTAATAGGGTAACACATGTCTCTCTCTTCCATGCTTATCTTTTTAAACAATCTATGTTAGTTTAAGCCATGTCAAAAGGGCTATTCCACTAAATCTGGTTATGATTTAGTTATAATTGAAGTCTAAAGTTAATTTTTAGTATCTCCTTTAACATACCAACTGAAAATCAACCATGAATTCTTCTGCGGGGAGATGTGGATAGGAAAGACATATATGCCAAGGTAAAGAGGAAACATTAAGTTTTGAGAATACATTCTGGTATTTGAATTTCTAGGGAAATGATGTCCGTTCTAACTAGTAAGAAAGTGTAAAGTGCATGAGATAAGTAAAAGTCACTTTGAAAAATAGTTAAAAAGAAGACTGTTTTACTGGTGAGAAGCAAATTTACCATCTTGTGTGTCCTTAATTTCATAAGATGTCTTTTAATTTTATAAGTGAGTCAGTGTCCAGAGTCAGAAAGATCTGACTACCTCCTATAAACTTTCCTTAGTCACTTAGCTCTCATAAGACTTAGAATTTTTATTGAGAATTAAAAATAGGATATTGCTTATGAGATGCTTAATGCTTTGGCATGGTGTGCACATAATAAATATTATTATTATGCAATGATATAATGTGTTAATGCCTAGACTATGAAGAGTGGTAAAAAGCCTAATTGCTAATTAACTGCATAAAATTTGAAACTACTACTTTTAAAAATTGTTTTTATTTTAATTTTTTATTGTTTTATTTTACTGATTTTTTTAAATTAAATCTTTATTGTTCAGATTATTACATTTGTTCCTCTTTTTCCCCCCATAACTACCCTCCTCCCAGTTCCCGCACCACCCTCTGCCCTCACTCCCCACCCACTGTCCTCATCCATAGGTGCAC
>NW_006299705.1:9808319-9816250 GCF_000327345.1 Myotis davidii | reverse complement strand
TCTTAATTTCTAGTTGGTTCTTTATCACAACATCGAGGGTCTCATTAGATTTCTTGAGGATCTCACTACATTTATTGGCAGTTTTTAGAAAATTATTGAAAGACCTTAAAAGTGTGGTTTTGAGCTTTATATCTTCCATTTCTGACATCTGCGTCCTGTTTCTTTGTCTCCGCATTTTTTATGCTTTCTTGGTGCAACCCCTAGTGGTCTTTGTGCGCAGGCTTGTTGTAGTTAAGCCTAGATTGTTGTAAAATTTTTTATTGTTGATAGTATTACAAATGTGCCCCATTTTGTGGTTAAAATACACATACTCTCAAATTTACTATCCTAACAATTTTGAAGTGCATAGTTCCGTGGCATTAAGTACATTCATATTCTCATGCAACCATCTCCACCATCTATTCTTAGAATTCTTTTCATCTCTAAAACTGAAATTCTGTGCCCATTAAACAGTAATGCCCCATGACTCCCTCTCTCCAAGCCCGGCCACCACCATTCTGTCATCTTTCTTTCTTTTTAGAAATAAATTTCCCCTTTATTCTCCACTGTCCATCCCCAGGTAACCATCATTCTATTCTCTGTTACTATGTGTTTGGCTTTATAAAAATCCAAACATAAGTGATATCCTGTAATATTTGTCTTTCTATGTCTGATTTTATTTCACTTAACATAATGTCCGCCATGTCCATCTTTCCTGTCAAAAATGGCTGGATTTACTTCCTTTTTAAAGTGGGATAATATTCCATTGTGGACATATAGCATATTTCCTTTTCCCATTCATTCATTGATGATGAACACTTCATTTCTTTTTTATACCTAGCTTGTATGATTCATGCTGCAATAAACATGGAGGAACAGATAGCTCTTTGACATAGTGATTTTGTTTTCTTTGTATCTATACCCAGCAGTGTTATTTCTGGATTGTATGTTAGTTCTATTTTTAATTTTTAAAGAAACTCTCATACAGTCTTCCATAATGGCTGCACCAATTTATATCCCCACCAACAGTGTACAGGAATTCCCTTTTTGCCATGTCCTCCCCAGTACTTGTAATCTTTTGACTTTTTTATAATAGCTATGCTAACAGATGTGAGGTGATATTTCACTATGATTTTGATTTGCGTTTCCATGATCAATTAATAATGTTGAGCATCTTTGCATAAACCTGTTGGTCATTGTATGTCTTCTATGGAAATATCTGTTCATATTTTTATACATTTTTAAAATGAGGTTATTTGTTGAGTTGTGTGAGTTCTTTATATATTTTTAATATTAATCCCTAGTCAGATATATAATTTGCACATATTTCTTCTCATTTCATTTCGTTGACTGCTTCCTTTGCTAGGCAGAAACTTTTTAGTTTAATGTGCTCCCACTTGTTTATTTTTGCTTTTGTTGCTTGTGCTTTTGGTGTCATATCCAAAAAAACATGGCCAACACTAGTCCCCAGGAGCTTTCCCGCTATGTTTCTTCTAGGAGTTTTATAGTTTCAGGTCTTATATTCGAGTATTTAATTTGATTAAATTTGATTTTTATGTATGGTTTAAGACAAGGGCCAAATTTCACTTTTTTGCATGCAGATATCCAGTTTTCCCAGCACTATTTATTAAAGAAACTCTCCTTTCCCCCATATTCTTGGTGCTTTTGTCCAAAATTAGTTGACTATCTATACTTTGGTGTATTTCTGGACTTTCTATGTCTCCAAATTTGTTCTTGCTCAAGACTGCTTTAGAGTTTTTTTTTTTACTTTGTGGACACTATTACAGATGTCCCCTTATGTCCACCTCCACCCACCTTCCCTTTTTTCCTATGGCCATCACCACCACACTCTTGTTTTGGTCTATGGATTATGCATATATGTTCTTTGGCTAATCCTGTCCCCTTAACTTTCATGGATATTTTTTAGTTCCATATAAATTTTAGGACTGACTTTTCTATGTCTGTGAAAAAATGTCACTGGAATTTTTAATGGAATGGCATTGAATCTGTAGACTGTTTTAGGTAATATGAACATTTTAATAATATCATTACAATCCATAAACAAGATATACCCATCCACTTATTTGTTTCTTCTTCAATTTCTTTCATCACATTTTCAGTGTAGACATCTTTCACTCTTTGTTTAAATTTATTCCTATATATGCTATTCTTTTTGATACTATTAAAATGAAATTTTTTTTAATTTTTCTAAATGGTCTATGATTTTTAGAGAGCATGGAAGAGAGAGCGAAATACAGAGAGAAATATTGATGTGAGAGAAACACATTGACTGGTTGCCTCCTGCACATGCCTGACCAGGGTTGGAAAGGAGCCTGCCACTAAGGTATGTGCCCTTGACCAGAATCGAACCCGGGACCCTTCAGTCTGCAGGCAGACACTCTATCCACTGAGCTGAACTGGCCAGGGTGAAATTGTTTTTTAAATTTCTTTTTGGACAGTTGATTGTTAAATGTATACAAACACAACTGATACAGCCTTATTGAATTTGTTTTCTAGTTTTAATATTCTTTTTGGTGAAGTCTCTCAGGCTTTCTATATATGAGATCATGCAAATAGAGAAAGCTTTACTTCTTCCTTTCTCATTTGGATGCTATCCTAATTATTATTTTTGGCACTATTACAGATCACCCTCTCTTGTTCCTGCTCTTAGAGAAAAAGCTCTAAGCTTTTCACTACTGAGTATAATCTTAGGTATACATTTGTCACATATGGAATTTTTTATGTTGAGGCACACTACAAAACATGGAACTTATAAGCCAATATTCTCAATGAACATAGATACAAAACCCTCAACAAAATACAGTACATTAAAAGGATCAAGCACCACAATCAAACAGGATTTATCCTGGAATGCATGGTTGTTTCAACATACATAAATCAATAAATGTGATATACCATATTAAACAGAATGAAAAATAAAAAATCATGTAATCCAAGGAGATGCATAAAGAGCATTTGTCAAAATTCAATATCCTTTAATAAAAATTTTTCAACAAATTGAGTATAGAAGGACTGTACCTCAACATAATAATGAAACTTTTAAATAACCGCTGAAAACATTACAGAAAAGAAAAAAATAGGGAGTTTCTTATGAATAAATATATAGGATATGTGCAATCAAGTCCACTACTTTACTTTTTAAAAAAATATTATTACTGATTTCAGAGAGGAAGGGAGAAGGAGAGAGACAAATAGAGATAGAAACATTAGTGATGAGAGAGAATCATTGATTGGCTACCTCCTGTATGCCCTACTCTGGGGATGGAGCCTGCAACCCTGGCATATGCTCTGGCCAGGAATCGAATCCTGACCTTTTCTGGTTTATAGGTTGATGCTCAACCACTGAGCCACATTGGCTGGGCAGGTCCACTAGTTTTAAAAAGAGCAGACACTTTATCTCTCAGCATTTAGCTTACTATATTGTCAAGAATAGATACTTATTAAACATTTGTTAAATGAATTCATCTGAGGTGGCACAGGATACTCATATAATATAAATTATTTCATAAAATTTTGTGAATAAATGAGATTTTGTGATCACCTCTAATTTTGTCCTATACTCAATTTAGGATGCAGTAAAGAAAGGAAGCAGATGCAGATTAAGCAGAATAAGTTTAACCAGAAAAAGGAGGAGGAATGAGGAAAATTCTCTGGAAGGCACAGCAAAATACAGGCAAAGTTGCTACAGAATTACTGAGAGGTTCCCTAACAATAGAAACAGATTAGTGAGGGTTGAGCCAAAATGCTTTGTGATTCAAAAGAATTAAGTTTATAGAGAAACAATTAGAAATGACTATATACATAAAGGAAAAAAAAAACTTGAACAGACTCAGTGTTGGCATGATTAAAGATCTATACATTTAAGTGCGGCATTATCATATACATGTTTAAACCAGTTCATATACTTCTAAATCTGGACATCCAAAGTAAGTATAAAAACAATTCAACTGATCATAATGCTTATCCTCCATGTACCAGAATTTATGCTAGCATCTGAGGATAGATGGATACATAGATAGGTAGAGATATCTCTAAACAGTATAGCTACCTATCTTTAGATATCTCTGTCTACAACTAATTATCTATCTATCTATCTATCTATCATTTATCTATCACCTATCATCTCTATATCTCGATTTATACATATAAAATAGAAGTTCACTTCTATCAAGGAGTTAAAAAATCTAGCAGAGAAGTGAAATACATGATTAAAATAAAGTGAAAATGATATTTTTATAGTTGCTGTATTACTGAATTTGAGTATCTGTGAAAAGAGGATTTTGAAGGTCAATTTGGTTTCAAATAATTGGAAAGTTAATTGGGACAGATCTAGAATCCTCTGAATTAGATGCTTCTATTTTGTTTGCAGAAAGGAAGATGATTAAAAACCAATATCACCTGATGAAAGTTATATACTACTAGAGGCCTGATTGATTCATAAGAAACAATGAAATTTATTCAAGGGGCTTGGCCTTCGCAGCCCTGAAAGCCTCGCGGCCCCACACACTGGTTGTTCTGGAAGGTCATCCAGAAAGTCGTTCTGCCCTCTGGTTTAATTAGCATATTAGCTCTTTATTATATAGGACTAGAGGCCCAATGCACGAAATTCGTGCAAGGGTAGGCCCTTGCAGCCCACGCCTCAGCCCTCACAGCCCTGGCTTTGTCTGGAAGGTCATCTGGAAGGTCATCCAGATGGTCATTCCACTGTTTGGTCAGTTTGCATACCATGCTTTTATTATTATAGACTAGAGGCCTGATGCACAAAATTCATTCGGCTCTTGCAGCCCCAGCTTCGTCTGGAAGGATGTCCAGAAGGATGTCCGGAAGGTCATTCAGCTGTCTGGTCTAATTAGCATATTATGCTTTTATTATTATAGATGGTGAGTTCATGTTTCAGCTTTCCTCTGTATAATGCTCAGTCTCCTTTGCAAAGTGTTCATAACAACATTCTATTTTTCACTGGGTAGATATGTGAAGAGTGCAGAAGAGGAGATACATCCAAGATACAAAGAATCATTTTGAAAAGGGCTGGTACCCTTCTAATGAAGAATGAAATGAGCCTTGTCTCTTTTTAAAAAAATGGAGATGTAATAATTGTCCTAAAGCCCTTCTGAGAGTAATCTCATTACAGTCGATATCTCTTCAGATTGAATGACATGGGAACAAAGTTGGGAAGACAATTCCCAACACAAAAGATTATTCAGAATTCTTAAATTTAAGGGAGGGGAATAAGCTTCCCCATTTTTATCCTGGATTCAAGCCATCATAAAAAAATTCCCAGTAAGTTGCAGCACAAGAAAGCAAAGGGCTACATTTTCTGGGATCTTACCATTTAATTTTTTCCAATAAATATGATTAATTTAAGGCACTATTAAATGCAACTTAATTTTTAGAACTATAAAATAGTTTTCATATAATTATAGTCACTAGTCTGAGAAAAATTATTAAGCCCTGCTTTTAGGATTAGTAAATAAGAAGTGATTTCATTTCATAGGCGTTTAGTCTTTATTTATTTTATGTTTTCCTGCCTAACTAAATAAAATGAAGTCATATTTCCTCTTTCCATAGGGAAATGAATTGACTTAATAAATAATTGATAAAAAGGATTTTGCAAATAAGATGAGAAAACAACTGATATGACTACAGTGGAAAAAAAATAAAAAGAATCCAAAAAAATTGTGTTCGTTTTACCGATGATATGAGCTGCTCTTTTAGGAGAAGGATCAGATACACTCCCATTTGAAGAAATGTAGGAAATATACAAGGTTCACAGTTGCTTACATTCTTCTACTTCCCTTTTTGCCAAATGTTATAATCCTTTTATAATTTAGATATTTCCAAACACAAAGATCTTTGAGACTGTGTAGTAAGAATTTGGAGTAATTATTTTTCTTTAGCCTCTGTATTTTTTGGATCAATGTACACACTGACCACAGAGAGATTAACTTAAATTTATCCATGCCATTGGTGGGGCTACAAAGTTAAAATTAATCTGGAATATTTTATAACAGTTATTTCCCTTAAAAAAACCATACCTTAAAAACACAATGGTAAATATGTTATTTTTTAGAATAATACCAATCATATTTTTTATTAAACATACAACACATTTTTGTGATTGACATGTTGAAAATGTAGAGGAGGAAGAAACGTTCCTCTACCTTTCCAGGTTCGCTGGCTGGTCTAATGATTAAATTAATAGACAAATTAACATGATAACGTAGCCAAATCTAATTACATACATCCATATGGAAACCACACATACATCAGAGTCTCAGGAACACCACATACATGAAAGGGTTCAGCTATAAGAAATTATTTGGGGTATTTAAGGCATTCTCACCTAAAGATGAAGTAAGGTGCCTATTTCTGAGGGGAAGAAGGTCATTTGTAGGATGATGAGAAGAGCAGAAGTTCAGTAATTAAAAGTTTGCTCTAACATATGGTAATAATTCTTAGAAGCCCACAGAGTCTCCACTACCTTTAACTAAAAGTAATTCACATGCCAAAATATCTCACCTTGGGGAGTACTGTTTTGAACCCATTTAAAAAGCAACACTTTTATTCCTCCCACCTAGTTGTTGACAGTACAGGTTAAGTGAACAGTGATCCTTTAAATATGCTATGTGGAGTGGAGAACATTTAAAACGAATAAAGATATGTGTGCATATACTATGACAAAGCCTGTCTGTTTTTCAAGTACTCTGAATCCTCATACATTTATTTCTTGCACATAATGTTTATGTGTTTATTAATAATGTATTTATTTGCCTTTGTTATATTTTCGCCTTGTCTTTATGTTATGATTTTAAAAAAAATGTTCAGTTCTACTTTCTAGTTACTGAATTCTATCTTTAGTTATGTCTATTCTGCTCTATGAATGTTCTTTGAAATGTACAGTATACATTATTACTTTATTTTTAAATTGTTTTATTTGTAGTATTTAGCTCTTTTCCAAATAAGATTTACCATTTTTATAGTCTGTATTTTTAAAACTCGTTTTTGCTCCATTTTTAAAATATATACATTTTTATTGATTTCAGAGAGGAAGGGAGAGGGGGAGGGAGATAGAAACATCAATGATGAGAGAGAATCATTGATTGGGTGCCTCCTGCACGCCCCACACTGGGGATAGAGCCCGCGACCCAGGCATGTGCCCCAATCGGGAATTGAACCATGATCTCCTGGTTCTTAGGCCGATGCTCAGCCACTGAGCCATGCTGGCCGGGCTTTGTTCCATTTTTAAGAAATAGTTTTAAACATATGGGGAGAAGAAGGTATTAAATTCATGCATATACATTATCATTTTGCTACTGAATATTCCTACCATTATTTAATTTTTTGGCATAGCTGGATAATTTCAAACCTTCTTACTTCATTTCAAGTCCACTGAATTGTTATTAGTATTATTTTAATCTTCACCTGAGATATTTCAAAGGCAGAGAGAAATACTGATGTGAGAGAAACACATAGATTTGTTGGCTCCTGTACACGCCCTGACCAGGGCCCTGGCTGGGGAGGATCCTACAACTGAAGTACATGCCCTTGACCAGAATTGAATCTGGGACCTTTCCTTCTGCAGGCCAATGCTCTATCCATTGAGGCAAACCAGCTAGGGCTCAATTGTATTATTTATTGATTATTCTGGTTACAAGTGATAAAATCTTAAATCAGACTAGTTTAGGCAAGTATTTTGAAAATATAAAACCTAATTTAAAAAAACAACAACAAAAAACAGCAGTGGGCCGAAACCGGTTTGGCTCAGCTTGTAGAGCGTCGGCCTGCGGACTGAAAGGTCCCAGGTTCGATTCCGGTCAAGGGCATGTACCTTGGTTGCGGGCACATCCCCAGTAGGAGATGTGCAGGAGGCAGCTGATCGATGTTTCTCTCTCATCGATGTTTCTAACTCTCTATCTCTCTCCCTTCCTCTC
>NW_006299705.1:9804376-9807219 GCF_000327345.1 Myotis davidii | reverse complement strand
TGCTGCTTTAAAAACTGAATCTTGCTGTACTATGTGGTTTTCTAATTTAGTTACTGTTTTTCCTTTACATGTAAATTGTGCATTAAGAATTTCATGTCTTGGTCTTCTAGCATATGCTTCTATAGCAACTTAAATTTATAATACTATGACAATTGCACAATTAGTTAAATTTGTAAGATGTCTAACTTTCCTGTTAGATTTCTAAGGTTCCTAAGAACCAAGGGCTGTGGTTACTGTTTTCACTCCTTCATTCCCCTAAACTAGGACAATACTTGGCATATCACTCACGCTCTCTCTATTTCTCTAACAAATGAATTGATGAATGAAAAAGTGGGCATGAAGAAGAAAAAATAAAGTGCCAATATAAAAAACAATATTCCCAGTAGGTTGACATACTACTTTTTTTTTGTTGTGTGTCTCTGTGTGTTAAAAGTAATTATTTTTAGCATCAATGCTGGTAATATATTTAGTGTAATTTTGTAATAAGTCATTATCTTTCTTCAAAATTATTTTGGCCTGAGGATAGGCACATGGAACTAAAAGCACCAACCAGTGGTCAGGGAGAAGCCAACATGGTTTTATGTTGGTAAAAGATTTACTATGCTTCTCACCTTACTCTTTTAAGTATTTTCAACAATCACAAGTTACATTTCAGTCCTACTAATTTGTGCTAGTTATTATGGACAAAATGTTTGTGTTCCCCCCAAATTCAAATATTGAATCCCCAATGTAATTATATGTGGACACAGAGCTTTTATGGAAGTAATACCAGGGTAGAGTCCTGACTTGATAGGATTATTACCCATATATGTAGATACAACAGAGAGCCCTCTGGTTCTCTTTCTCTCTGCACATGTGCGCGGGTGCTCACACACACACACACACACACACACAGAAGGAGGCCCTGTGAGGTCAAAAGATAAAATTATAATAATGATTTGCTTTGTTCCAAATAGCAAATATAAACCAAATATTATTAAGAGTTTAACATATAGCTAAATACAAGAAATATAAAAGCATTAATAGCATTTTATACATCAACAATTACTAACTTGTAGAGATTATTATTTATACCAACAAAAAATTTTCATTATGTTTTGAGTGGTCTCTGGAATATTTCTGTACTAAAATTTAAAATATTTTGTGGGATTTAACATCATAATGCCCCTATATCTTTTATGGGCAACCCATCACTATTCTGGCTTACCTAAATTTTTACTCTGGGTTAAAATGCAGAAGTGTAATAAAAAATAACTATTTTATATTTTAAAATACATTATTTATTGTCACTATAAAGAATCAAATTCTGTTTGAAAAAATACTTTTTAGAAAGATAAATAATCTGTCAAATGATAAAATAGAAAATCTATTTTCTGTTAAACATAAGCATTTCTGATAAGAAATTATATCAGATATGAAAGGCATCATTATATAACGTATATTACAAATGAAAATTACTGCTCCTACACTTTGGTGCAGCAGTTCCATATTTTATTTGTCTTATGAAGGATAGATTTTAAGATAATAAGCTTAGTATTTACACTGAGAAAATGTTGAATTCAATTTTAGAATTACAAATTCTTTAATATAATTTCTGCATAAGTAAATTTATTAAAAACTTGTATATAATTTAATGTCAGTAGATAATGGTATCACATCACCATGTTAGGCAATATGTAGTATATATTAACCTTAACATTGAAAAATAAAAGTAGGCTGAAATGGAGCTCTGGATCTGAAAAGAAGGAATATCTATTGTGCATGTGGGTTCAGCTGTTTGCACCAAGTTGCCCAGCTTTAAAAACATATATTCCTCCCAGGAGGAAGCTGACAGTGGTTACTGTTCATAGAACCCTCAGATGAGGTTGTAAAATTTACAAGAAGATAATTAAAGAGTGGGTCAAATAGTAAGTATCTCTGTGATAATATAATCTATACAGCATCAATTTTCTATTATCTTTGAACAAACACTTGGGAGATTTTCTTTTAAATTGATCAAAACGGGATTTATGAGAGTATACTCTATACTGACTGCATGCATATACACTCACAGTAAATTTCTTAAAACTAATTCTATGATTTCATATAAAGTTTCTTTCATTTGTTTTCTATTCAGCAGGCTCCATGTGAGGTCCTGAGTTCATGGAGGTCAAGTGCTCATGAGGGCATCTACAATAAGTTTGAGGCTATGGAGCTTACAAGTTTTTGCAAGGAATTCAGATATTAAAGAAATAGTTAACTAATTATGTTATTCCTTTGAGGAAATAAAAATTTCCATCTCAAACAAGTAATTATTTCATGTAAAATATATGACAAATGCTATGAGGGAAAGGGATAGTGAGCTAAGAAAATAAAAACTATGTGTACAATTACTTTATCAAAGCTGGGTCTCTTACATATAAATTAAGAAATGGAATCCACTATTTTTATGCCTTTCATTGGCATTATAAATTTTTAATACTTTTCTAAAAAAGATACATAGCATAGGATAAAAAAATAAATATAACAATAATATAAACATAGTGTATATTAAATAAATTAGATTGAGTGCCTTAAGTTTAAGAATGATTGCAGATGGGCATGCTACAGTTAGACTTTGCATGAAAACAAATTTTTTTAAGAAATACAGTATAGAGAACTTTATATATTGGACAGATACATGCAAAAAAATGAAACTAGACCACCAACTTACACCATACAAAAAATAAACTCAAAATGGATAAAGGACTTAAATGTATGACGGGAAACCATAAAAATACTAGAAGAATCCAAAGGCAATAAAATCTCAGACATATGCTGAAGCAATTTCTTCACCGATATAGTTCCTAGGGCATTGGAAACTA
>NW_006299705.1:9750868-9800897 GCF_000327345.1 Myotis davidii | reverse complement strand
AGGGAGGGGACACATGCTTTTTGCTTGTAGGAGGGATGTGAGTGGTTGCGTGCTGAGGACAGACAGGAGGCAGCCTCCGTGAGGGCCTCCAGTGATCGCTGCCTCTTGTCTTCTCCCTGTGCAATTGCCTCCACTTGAGTGTGGCTGAACCTCACGGTTTGCATCTCATGAACAGAATATGGCAAACGTGATGGATGGATGAACCTTTGAGTTTAGGTTCCGTTATTTCTGGCCCTTTCTCTTTCTCTTATTTTTTTTTTAAATATGTTTTTACTGATTTTTAGAGAGAGAAGAAAGGAGAGGGATAGAGAGATAGAAACATTGATGAGAGAGAAACATCATCCATCTTTTGCCTTCTGCATGCCCCCTACTGGGTATCAAGCCCACAACCTGGGTATGTGCTCTGACTGGGCATCAAACTGTGAACACTTGACTATTGGAATGATGCTCAACCACTGAGCAACACTTGCCAGGCAATTTTTTGTTATCCATTTCATTGGATGTAATTGTTTATAGTAGTCTCCTATGAACCTTTATATCTTTATACTTGTGTGGTATTAGTTGTAATGCCTTCTCTTTCATTTCTGATTTTGAGTCTTTCCTTTTTCCTTAATCTAACTAAACGTTTGTCTATTTCATTTATCTTTTTTTTAAAAGAAGCTCTTAGTTTTATTTTTTCTAATGTGTTTTTTAGTCTATGTTTATCATTTCTGCTCTGATCTTTATATTTTCATTTCTTTGTTAACTTTGGACATAGTTTGTTCTTTTTTGAAGTTCCCTGAGATGAAAAATTAGCTTATTTATTAAGATCTTTCTTTTATGTAGGCATTTATTTCCATAAGGAATGCAGACTGGTGCAGCCACTGTGGAGAACAGTATGGAGTTTCCTCAAAAAACTAAAAATGGTACTCCCATTTGACCCAGTGATCCCACTTCTAGAAATATATCCCAAGAAACTAGAAACACCAATCAGAAAGGATATATGCACCTCTATGTTCATAGCAGCACAATTTACAATAGCTAAGATTTGGAAACAGCCTAAATGCCCATCAGCAGATGAGTGGATTAGAAAACGGTGGCACATCTACGCAATGGAATACTATGCTGCTGTAAAAAGGAAGGAACTCCTACCATTTGCAACAGAATGGATGGGCCTCGAGAGCATTATGCTAAGTGAACTAAGCCAGTCAGAGAAAGATAAATATCACATGATCTCACTCATTTGTGGAATATAATGAACAACATAAACTGATGAACAAAAACAAATCCAGAGACAGAGACGCATCAATCCGACTGTCAAACATCAGAGGGAAGATAGGGGAGGATGGGGGTA
The DNA here is from genome assembly GCF_000327345.1 of Myotis davidii. Lineage (NCBI taxonomy): Eukaryota > Metazoa > Chordata > Mammalia > Chiroptera > Vespertilionidae > Myotis > Myotis davidii. Next base: position 9,799,564 of record NW_006299705.1, on the reverse strand, counting down.
AGAGGGAGAGACCAACCAAAGGATTTATATTCATGCATATAAGCCTAATCAATGGGCACAGACAGCAGGAGTGGGTGAGGGCATGAGTGGTGGGGGGAGGAGAGGGCAATGGGGGGATAAGGATATATATGTAATACCTTAATCAGTGAAGAGAAAAAACAAACAAACAAAAAATTTCCCTCTTGAAATGCTTTTGTTGCAACCCAGAAGTTTGAGTATGTTGCTTACATTTTTGTTTGTTTCAATATATTTTCTACTTCCCTTCTGATTTTTTTCTTTGACCCATCTGTTGTTCAAAAATGTGTTGTTTAAATTACTACATATTTGCTAACTTTCCAATTTTTCTCTTGTTTTTGACTTCTAGTTCTATACCATTGTGGTCAGAAAAGAAATACTTTCTATAATTTCAATCTTCTTATTTTGTTAATGTTTGTTTTGTGGCCTAATGTAATATCTATCCTAAAGAATGTTCCCTGTGCCCTTAATAAGAATAGGTATTAATTATTCCACATATCCACTTCTTTGTGTAAATATTCTGAAACACTATCTCTAGAAAATAAGCTAACTTTTATTCTTCAGTAATAATATATGTATTTATAATTTCAATTGTATCAATTTTGGGGGAAAAACTTGCTGAGGTAATAACTTCAGAATTGATAAACTAGGTTTTTGTGTGAGTTAAAAAATACACAACTACTTCATTGGGCAGTAGATACACACCCTTAATCTTATGAGACTGTACATTTAGTGAGCAGCTATAGGATCATCTATCTACACTTCTGCCACCAAACACAGAGTACAGAGGTCCTCAAGACCATTCATACTTTTGACACCAAATGATTCCCAAGACCGTCTTCAGTTATGATAATTCACTAGAAGGAGTCCCAGAACTCACTGAAAGCCATTATACTCATGGTCACAGTTTATTACAGTGAAAGAATACAGATTAAAATCAGCCAAGGCAAGTAGGAGCAAAATCAATGAACGTTTTCCTTCCAGTGGAGTCACGGACAGTACTAACAATTCTGACAAAGTGTGACAACTTTCATAGTGTATTGGATACCAGAGAAGCTTTCTTAGTCCTTGGTGTCCAGAGTTTTCTTTAGCCTTAATCACCTAGGTAAGGTTAATTACTCATGTGACCATTAGTCTCTAGCTAGCCCCTCTACAAGTAGTTTGAATACTACACCAACCAAAGCCACACCACGAGCCACATTTTTTGACTCTCTAATGTTGCCCAATGATACAAGGAGTAGGACTATACTCTTATCATGTAGGGCCTACGCTGAGGGCAAAGCCAAGCCTCTCTTTGGGAAAGGTTTAATTATTTACCACCCCCCCACACACCCACACACACTATTTGGAAAAGGAAACAATAATAATTCTTTCTGTTTTCTCACAGATGCGAACACTTATTTTTGAGACATGGAACTGCCTTACATTTCTTCTACTGATGTTTTATTTATTTTTAATATATATATTTTTAAATCATTATTGTTGAAAGTATTATATATGTCACCTTTTTCCCCCATTAAACTCTTAGAGCCTGCCCCGGCCCCTTGCCCCAGGCCTTAAACACCCTATTGTCTGTGTCCATGGGTTATACATATATGCACATAAGGTCTTTGGTTGACCTCTTCCCACCCACCGACCTTCCCCTGCTTCCCTTTGAGATTCCACAGTCTGTTCCATTCTTCTATGTCTCTGAATCTATTTTGTTCAACAGTTTATTTTGTTCATTAGCGCTCTATCCACTGAGCCAATCTGGTTAGGGCTAATCACACATTTTTATCCTCTCATCTACTGATGGGCACTTGAGCTGTTTCCAGATCTTAGCTATTGTAAACTGTGCTGCTATGAACATAGGGTGCATACATTCTTTCTGATTGGTATTATGGGTTTCTTTGTATATATTCCTAGAAGTGGGATCACTGGGTCAAATGGCAGTTTCATATTTATTTTTTTAAAGGAAACTCCATATGGTTTTCCATAATGGCTGTGCCAGTCTGCATTCCTAGCAACAGTGTACTAAGGTTCCCTTCTCTCCACTTCCTCACCAGAACTTATCATTTGTTGATTTGAAGATGGTAGCCATTCTGACAGGTGTGAGGTGATACTTCATTGTCATTTTTATTTGTATCTCTCTGGTGATTAGTGACTCTGAGCATTTTTTCATATGTCTTTTGGTCATCTGTATGTTGACTTTGGAGAAGTGTCTATTTAGGTCCTTTGACAATATTTTATTTGTAATAATTTTTTATTTTGATTATTTATCTTCCTTTTGTTAAGTTGTATAAGTTCCTTATATATTTTGGATATTAACCCTGTACCAGGTGTATCACTGCCAATATGTTCTCCCATACAGTGGGCTCCCTTTTCATTTTGTTGATGGTTTATTTTGCTATGCAGAAGCCTTTTGTTTGGATGTAGTCCCATTTGGTTTATTTTTGCCTTAGTTTCCTTTGCCCTAGGAGTTGTATCCACAAACATATTGCTATGAGAGATGTCTGAGATTTTGCTGCCTATGGTTTCTTCTAGGATTTTTATGGTTTCATGTCTTCAATTTAAGTCTTTTAACCATTTTGAGTTTATTCTTGTGTATGGTGTCAGTTGGTGGTCTAGTTTCATTTATTTATTTATTTTTGCATATATCTGCCCAATTTTCCCATTTACTGAACAGTCTTCAAGCCATTGTATGCTTTTGAACTGGTGTTTTGTTTAGGAAAAATAAAGACTGAGATAATGGCATGGAGCTTTATCTGCATTTTTCTTTTTGAGTAGAAAAAGAAGGAATTAAACTTACACTAGTGTCAATCTTGTACATAGAGAGAAAATTAAATATTTTATAAATATCTTAAATAAAAGCTTTAGGTGATACAAAGTTCAACTTTTGATAATGGAATTTCAGCTTTAAATCCATAGTGTGTGGAATGAAACAGTAAAAAGCATGTACCTTATAGAGCAAATAAGAAAAATGTTATGAAGTTCAGACTCATAGATGGTAACTCTAGTTCTGCTGGTTACAAATGTGACAGAGCAGAGAATATACTGCTCACCGTTTATTAACTCCATAGTTCTCCATCTTGCAAATTGAGCAATATATTTTGCCATTTTTTTAACCATAGTTGATTGACTAAGAAATAGCTCCTTTTTCCAACAGTGGAAGTAATGATTTGCTTAAAGTAGTTTTCCTCTGGTTGACTGAGTGGATTTGAGGAATGAATGGTAATTTGTATAATGCATTCTTTAAAAAATATAGTTCCTGATACTAAAAAGGAACAGAAAAAATAATATTTGCAAGTGTTTCAGAAATACATAAAACAGCCAAGCAATGATGCATAATATTTTCTTCTTGATTAATATATAGGACCTATATATTTCTCATAGCACATTCAAACTCAGCTGTAATTTTTCAATAGCAGAAATTACTTAGAAACTATTAATTTGTTGAGGAATTACTATGTTTAAATAATAGAGGACAAAGTGATGATTACAAGAGTATCCAAAAATTTCAGTGTTTACAAACCAAAATAGCCAATTAAAAATAAAAAAGTATCTACCAAATGATTGCTTGATACATAATAAGAAATATGAGATGTTTGTTTTTATCAAGTTTCATCATGACACAAGAGAATCAGGATAAATTCTTAATATGTAAAATGTTTGGTATAATATAGGCAAGATAGCTATACTGACAGTTTTAATTTACTTTTAAGTAGGTACATCATATTTGTAAAAAAACAAAATATATACATAAGGAAAACATAAGCATCCAGGGATAACCAGTTTTACCAATTCAGTTATTTATATGTTTATATTTGTGTGCATATGTGTCACAATGTAATATAATTTTAATGTTGTTTGGCAAATACTTTTGCACTACTGTGTAATACGCAAATTTCCATATTATTAAAATTTTGCTTGCAATTTTAAATTTCCAATATTAGAGCAACTATTTAATCAATCTATTTTAAAATTATTGCACAATCATTATCAAAAGCAATACTTCAATAACTATATTTACACATTATTTTCACTTTCTTATGAGAATAGACTTTTCATTTTATATATCTATATCCCAATAGTTTATTAGCATTTATATATTGTAAAAATTTGTATCGTTGTTTATTTTAATTAAATTTCTCTAATATTAATAATATGGAGCAACTTTTCATATACATATTAGGCATTTGTGTATCATCTTTGTTATTTCAAACATTTTTTCCATTTCAAAAATTAGGTTAATTTTTTTCCTTACTGTGGAATCTTGGATACAATATCTTTATCATATATGTTTCCCAATCTATGGCTTAACTTCATTTTTATATTGGTATCATTATAGAGCAAAAGTTTTTAACTGTGGTGATTCAGAGGGATTTTGTAGGTAGGAGATTTTGTAGGCTGTGATATGTATGCATGTCTTTTTTAAAAAATATATATATTTTATTGATTTTTTACAGAAAGGAAGGGAGAGGGATAGAGAGTTAGAAACATCAGTGAGAGAGAAACATTGATCAGCTGCCTCCTGCACACTCGCCACTGGGGATGTGCCCATAACCAAGGTACATGCCCTTGACCGAAATCGAACCTGGGACCTTTCAGTCCACAGGCCGACGCTCTATCCACTGAGCCAAACCAGTTAGGGCAACATTTATTCTTTGAATATGATTTCTTACAGAATTAGGTGACTAAGTAAAATTGAAGGTTATCATCAATTCATAATGTTCTGAACACAAATAACATATAATATAAACTGGATTTATGTATTAAACTACACATTACATAAATCTTACTGATTTCTTCTCCAAAGAGCTAAGCCTAAGATAAGGAGAAAGTAGCTTCTGACCACATTCACTTCCCTTATGATAATATGTTACAGTAGGTCACCTTTCTTTTCTTTTTCATGGGAAGTTTATGGTGAAATTTATTAAACTTTTTCTAATATCTATTGAATATTATTCTTCAAATAAAAATAGTGTATTATGCTTATGCTGTGTGAAACTCATCATAAGTATTGTAGGCAACTAAACTATTGTGGAATGTTTATCTCTATAACTTATTAGTACCATCTATCTAGGCTTTTACACTATTTTATATTTTATGGCTCTGAGAGAGAAAGACAGAGAGAGAGAGGGGGGGGAGAGAAAAACAGACATCTATTTGTTATTCTACTTATTTATTCTTTCATTGGTTGATTCTTGTATATGCCCTGACCAGGGATAGAACCCACGACCTTGGTGTATGAGGTGAACACTTTAACCAACTGGGCTACTCTGCCAGGACAGACAAAGCACAATCTATAGTCTCTTCATAGTTCCTTCAAGTGAAAAATGATGCATGAAAAATGATGAATTGTTAGTCCTCTGTACTCTTTGCTACTTAATATATTCTAGAAAAACATATATTTTTTATTCTTCCTGAGTCACTGGTATAATTTAAATATATCTCAATTATATACAAATAAAAACTAATTTTTTTGTATCTGGGTTGGTTTCAAGAGCAATATTAAATCTCTAGGCTTTAATAGTTTAAAGACATTTAATTTTTGACTGTGCCTGTTAATAATACATTTCCTACCACTTTCTTTGTTCATGTTTCAAAAAAATAAATTTCAAATTCCAGAAATAATGAAATATGCATATAAAAAAGTGTTTCATGCCTTGCCTTATCCTTGTGAGATATTACAAGGCTAATGCATTTGATTTTTCCTCTTGAGCACAGTAGCATGGCAATAATTAAATAGAATGCCTGTCATCTGTTTTCTCCTCTGAATATAAAATCAGAAGGAGAGTCTTGGCAAATAGTCCAAATTAACCTTTATACTACAGGCAATTTCCCAAGTGTGTTCTATTGATATTGTACATAAAATAGAATGAGGTGCTAACATTTTAATCATCCCCTGATCATATCTAGCGATGAAGCATATATTGGACATTCGTTTTACGATTTAGAAAATTTTAATTCTCTCTGGCATTGGGCTTTTTACTCACTTACACTTTGCTTAAAATTTTGAATACATTTGCTTTCATTTCATCAGATTTAATGTACCACATCGTTATGTATTCCTTGGGGAATGAGAGCGGGATTGAGGTGAGGTTGGCAATGAATAAGCCTGAAGAAGCACTTTCCTTGGCTTTAGAGAATATTCTGTTGGATGCTGGTTTTTGTAGCTTCAACATTACTATACATAATAGTACCATTGGATACTGACATGTTTTTATGGAAATGATGGTTTGTAATGAAGCATTTTTGAGAAATTTAAAAAATAAAATGGGACACTCTGAGCTTAAATATGTTAACATTGTAAATCATAAGTAGAGACATTTCCTTGCATGAGTTTTGAAGAAATTTGTTTAATTTTTTAAAAACTTTTCTTGAGACAGATTTTCCACTGAAACCACTTGGAAAAAATCCATTTTTATAGAATTGCTATGCATGATGCTATCTTGAAATCTGTCATCAAGAGCAGCAGAAAGAAAAAAAAAAAAGAAAAGGAACTAAGTTGAAATTTCAAGTTTCTGTCTTTAATAAAGTAAAAAGATTTTTTTGTCCATAAAAAATCCTTAATGTAGTTTTTTTAAAAATATGATGCTGTGAGCTATTGAGACTAATAATTATTTTATTATTTTTAGGGAGTGTGCCAACACAATTTTGGAATTAACACTGAGAGATGCTTAATTGTGGATCTGTTTTCAATGGCCTGCTTTTTTGAAGGAAAACCACTGTAGGGGCCAGAGTGTTAGTAAGTAAGAATGCTATTGTGCTTGCTTTGATCTTGCTATCCTCACACTCTTTAATGACTACCTCTTAAAGATTGATCATTTTCAGAAGTCTCAGCTTGTAAAATCTTTAAACCTATATGCAACTGATGGCACTAAAAGACTGCCATTTCAAGTGGACCGGCACTCTTCATTCAATTTCAATTGACCTTCTGCCCTGGCTGTCCCTTTACTGTGGAGATTTTTTATGAGCTATATTGCTACCATTTGTTAAGCCACGTAAACAGTGTCTTGAAAAGTATGTCTGCAAATTTAGTCAAATAACGTGTCCTTTTCTTAGACAACTGATTATGTTGGACTGGTGTGTGAACTAAAAAAAATATAAATCTGTCCTCCAAATTTATATTTCATACTCTTAAGCTCTTTTATTAGTTATTTATAACCCTGATGACTTCCCTACTGGCAGTACATCAGTAAATTCCTGACACAGAGTGGGCAGACTAATAATGTTTTGAAATCAACTGTAAAAAATTATTTTAACAAACTAATTTATAAAAATAGATGGCAAATTTAAACCTTAAAGTGTATTTCAAGTATTACTTTCCCAAAAAAGGAGAAAATCTATATTCATACATTCCACTCAATAAATAAAATTATTTCCATTTCTTGGCCACTGTGAATGCTGCTGCAATGAATATAGGGGTGCATATATATTTGAAAATACATGATTTTGAATTTTTCAGGTATATACCCAGAAGAGAGATTGCTGAGTCATATAGTAGCTCCATTCTTAATTTTTTTGAGGAATTGCCAGACTGCTTTCCATAGTGGTTTACCAGTCTACATTTCCACCAGCGGTGAATGAGGGTTCCCTTTTTCTCACAACCTCTCCAACACTTGTTATTGCTTGTCTTGTTGATAATGGCCACACTCACAGATATAAGGTGCTATGTCAATGTAGTTTTGATTTGCATTTTCCTAATTTCCCATGAGGTTAACTTCTTTTCATATACCTATCAGTTGTTTGTATGTCTTCTTCGGAGAGATGTATTTTCAGGTGCTCTGCCAACTTTTGAGTGGGTTGTTTGTTTGGTGCCAAAGTGTCCAGCAATAGAAGGCTGGATAAAGATGTGGTACATATACACAATGGAATACTACTCAGCCAGAAGAAAGGATGAAATAATGCCATTTGCAACCACATGGTTGGACTTTAAGAACATTATGCTAAGTGAAATAAGACAGTCAGAAAAAGCTCAGAACTATATGTTTTCACTCATATGTGGGATATTTCACTCATATGTGAAATTCGTGAACACAAACAGCAGTGTGGTGATTGCCAGAGGGAAGGGTGTGGGAGAGAAGAGGGTCCTAATATAAAGTGACAGGAGAAGATTTGACTTTGAATGGTGGGCACACAGTACAATATATAGAGTTTGTAACATAGAAACCCACACCTGAAACCTATATGTTCATGTTGAGCAACGTTACCCCAATCCAGTGGTCGGCAAACTGTGGCTCAGCAAAACGGGGCTCGCGAGTCACACGCGGCTCTTTGGCCCCTTGAGTGTGGCTCTTCCACAAAATACCATGTGCGGGCGCTCACATACAGTGCGATTGAAACTTCGTGGCCTATGTGCAGAAGTTGGTATTTTGTGGAAGAGCCGGTATTTTGTGGAAGAGCCACAGTCAAGGGGCCAAAGAGCCACATGTGGCTCACGAGCAGCAGTTTGCTGACCACGGTCCCAATCAATTTAATAAAAATCAATCAATAAAATTTTTAATTATACATTTTTGGAGTCAAGAGGTCTGTAATTTATGATGGATTTATTCTTTTTCACAAACATTTATCAATGGTGTGTTTAGTGAGGTAGAGGAGGACGGATATTCCTGGACAACTTTCTGTGCATCTACCATACTATGGCCTAGCCCATTCCAACACAGTGGCAGTGTACAGCAGAGAAAGGGAAATACCATCTTATACTGCCCATAGGAGCCATTTGCCCTCCCTAGGCCATTGTCTCTTTGTTTTATTTTGTTTCCTCTTTGAATTATGAAATTCAAAAATTATTGCATATGAAGTCCTTCCTGAAAGAAGCCAAGTTGCCAAACAACAAGGAGCAAGGAGCAACAAGGCTTGAAAATTTTTCTCCCATTTCATAGGTTGTCATTTCCTTTTTTATTTCTTTTAAGATTTTCATTGATTTCAAAGAGGAGGGAGAGGGAGAGAGAGATAGAAACATCAATGATGAGAGTCTTTGATCAGCTGCTTCCTGCACACCCCAAACTGGGGATCAAACCCACAACCTAGGCATGTGTCCTGACTGGAATTGAACTGTGATCTCCTGATTCATTGGGTGATGCTCATCCATTGGACTACACTAGCTGGGCTGTCATTTTCTTTTGTTCATTGTTTACTTTGCTGTACAGAAAGAAGTTTGATATAGTACCACTTGTTTATTTTTGTTATCACTTCACAAATAAGATGACTATTATCTAAAAGTCAGAAGAAAACATGTATTGGTAAGAATGTAGAGAAAAAGATATCCTGGTATATTGTTGGTGGAATGTAAATTGGTATGGCCATTATGAAAACCAGTGTGGATGTTTCTAAAGAAATTAAAAACAGAACTACTAAATATATCAATGAAAACTGATATAAAATCCATCTCTGGGTAAATGTCCAAAGGATATATCTTGTATAGAGAGCTGCATCCCCATGTTTATTGTCACATTAGTCGCAGTAGCCAAGATATGGAAACAATTTAAATGTCCATACACATATAAATGGATAAATAAAATGTGTTGTATTTAGCAGGATACAGAAGGAAATACTATTTAGCCCTCAAAAAGAAGAAAATTCCACCATTTAGAAGAAACTGGAAGACATTATAATTACACTTAGTGAAATAAGCCAAACACAAAAGGACAAATATTGCATTATCTCACTTATATATGGATTCTATAGTAATAAATGTAAAACTCCTAGTAACAAAGAGTAGAATGGTGGTGGGGTAGGGGAAATGGAGTGATGTTGGTCAAAAGATATACATTTTCAGTTATAAGATGATTAAGTTCTGGAGACTTAATGTATAGCATGGTGTCTACAATTAAGAATGTGTTGTATACTTGCAATTTACTAACAGAGTAGATCTTGTGTTCTTGCCACACTCAAAAGAGGGTCATTATATGAGAAGGTGGATATGTTTTTAGCTTGATTGGGGTAATAATTTCGCAATACATATGTATATCAAAACATCATATGGTACAACTTACATATGTACATTTTTATTTGTCAATCATCTACAATAAAGAGCTAATATGCTAATTAGACCGGATAGTGGAATGACCTTCTGGAATGACCAATGGGCAGGGCCACAGAGCCATGGGGTCATGGGACCGTGAGGCAGCCGGGGCTGTGATGGCCACGTCAGCTGGGGCTGTGAGGACCAAGCTGCTTGCACGAATTTTGTGCATCAGGCCTCTACTACCTCAATAAGACCAGAAAAAAAAAAGAACCTGGAAATCGCTAAGGCAGCCCCTCCACTGGTAAATAGTTCTCTTTCCCAAGATGTTTTCTTCCATTTAGTTAGGTTATAGTTAAGCTTTAGAATTATGGACTTAAAAATTCACACACACACACACACACACACACACACACACACACACACACATTTGCTTTAAAAATACATTTTCAGTCTGTTCTCTATGAGTCTATTTCTGTTTGTTAGTTTATTTTGTTCATTAGATTCCACATCTGAGTGAGACCATATGGTACTTGTCTTTCTCTGAATGGCTTATTTTACTAAGCATAATGCTCTCTGGGTCCATCCATGCTGCCACAAATGGTGACATTGGGGGTTTTCAGGGATGGGTGAAAAAAGGTGAAGGGATTAAGAAAACAAAAACCTCATAGACACAGACAACAGATGGGAACTATCTGTAGTTTCTCATCAAATTTTCTGTAAAACTAAAATTGTTAAAAAATATATATATAGTCTATTAAAAAAGTGAAGAAAACACACTTTCAAATGGTTTTTGGATAACCCGAAGACCAAGTATTTCTGTAGCCTTTGTGTCATTTGATACAGTACTGAATACATAGATGGTAAAAATATTTGTTTGTTAAATCACTTCACAGGTATTTTTTAATTATCTACTATGTTCCAGGCATTCTACCAAATGCTAGGAATATAAAAGAAAAACAGACATGGATCATGATCTCATAAAGCTTTGTGTCTAGCAAGATTTTTATATTTCACTATGAATATCATCTAGCACATTTTATGTGATATTTTTCATTCATTACTAAAAAATGAATCAAATACTCTTTCCAAGTTATGAGGGAAAACACTAGAATTGTGTGTTTCAACTGAAACCATATTATAACTATTGCATTAATCTATATATTGCATATTTTGCTTTAATTTCACAGAGCTACATGTAGTGATTACATTTTATATTCTTCTTATAAAGATAGCAGCTGTCTTTTAAGTCCATTTGGCACTTTCAGATATGAAGGTTCTTTCTGGACACCCTGAAAAATTTCCTAACATTTTACTTTCAAATATCTATTTATTTTAGGTATGGTTCAAATATGGGTGTATGCATTTTAATCAGGACTACTGATGTAACCATATACTAAAGATTGTAGCAATCTTAGGTGCTGAATATTTGAGCTGTACCATAAAAATTCATTTAGCATTTATACTTGAGGATTTGTTTAAATTTAAATACAAGTATTACTTGAAAGAGCCTAAGTTATAAACAGAAAATCAGGTTAAGAATACATTTGAAGTGGTAATCCTTGTAAGAAATAGTATTTAACAAAAATGAAAATGCTTGGGTGATGATAATCCTATATAATAAAACGCTAATATGCAAATTTACCGAACAGCAGAACGACTGGTCACCATGATGTGCACTGACCACCAGGGGGAAGACTCTCAACACAGGAGCTGGCCCCTGGTGGTCAGTGCACTACCACAGGGGGAGCGCTGCTCAGCCAGAAGCCAGGCTCACAGTTGGTGAGCACAGCGGCGGTGGCAGGAGCCTCTCCCATCTCCATGGCAGTTGGACATCCCCTGAGGGCTCCCAGACTGTGAGAGGGCACGGGGCAGGCTGAAGGACACCTCCTCACCCCCCACCACCACGAGTGCACAAAATTCGTGCACTGGGCCTCTAGTAAACCTAGAATATTCCCAATGTATATTAAAACGTAAATGATTTCATGAATTCTTTTGTGTTAATTTTTTTTCTGAGGAAAAACAACTTTTTCCTTGATAAAATAACATAATTTTTTTAATTTTGACATTTTATCTTACTAGCTTTGAATTACTTTAAAAATAGACTCTGTGTGTGTGTGTGTGTGTGTTAATACTTGGTTTAAATAGACCAATTTCTCATAGAGGATGATTGCATAATTGCTATTGCTTTTTATTAAAGCAAGAAAAAGACAGATTTTGAATTATTTTTTATTAACTCACTGCCTTTTTATTTGACAATATAATTGAATGAAAAGCTCAGTGAATTAACAACTTCAAAATCAAAACAAAATAAACTAAAATAGTTAACTGATAATCTGAAGAGCCTTTAAGTACCTGACAGAATTTTCCTGTGTTCCAATTCACAATTTTGTCTTTATCTTGGGTTAGCTGAAAAAGTGAATGGTGGCAGCTGACAAGGAAGATGAAATCAATAATAATAATACAGTATTTGAATGGATAATATAAAATATTTTTATTTAATTATACAATTAAAGTTATGCATAATATATATATGAAAATACAAATTTTTGTTTTTATTTATTTATTTATTATTTTTTAAAAATATATTTTATTGATTTTTTTACAGAGAGGAAGGGAGAGGGATAGAAAATTAGAAACATTGATGAAAGAGAAACATCGATCAGCTGGCTCCTGCACATGCCCTACTGAGGATGTGCCCGCAATCCACTGAGCCAAACCAGTTAGGGCTGTTACTCTCTTTTGTTTTGTTTTTATCTTTAAATTCTTTATTAGTTAAGGAATTACAAATGTGTCCTCATTCCCCATATTTTTGTTTTTAAATCTTATCATTTAAAGGGAATATTTCATTACTGGTCATATTCTGAACTGGCATTTTATTTTTCAGATCTTTTAAATTCTGTATCTTAGCTAATAAACAACTATAGCTCTTCACTTATCAACCTGTATTCTTTGGTTATTCTATTTCAACTTTATTTACTAATGTTTATGTCATTGGCCACTATCCATGGGTTATGCATATATGCATATAAGTTCATCATTAGATCTCTTTCCATCTACCCTCCTCTGCCTTCCCTCTGAGGTTCAACAGTCTGTTTATGCTTCTATGACTTTGGGTTTATTTTTGATCATCAGTTTATTCGGTTTATTAGATTCCACATATGAGTGAGATCATGTGATACTTATCCTTCTCTGACTGGCTTATTTTACTCAGCATAATATTCTCTGGGTCCACCCTGTTGCAAATGGTAAGAGATCTTTCTTTTTCACAGCAGTGTAGTATTCTATTGTGTAGATGTACCACTGTGTTTTTATCCACTCATTTGCAGGTGGGCATTTAGGCTGTTTCCAATTCTTAGCTACTGTAAACTGTGCTGCAATGAACATAGGGGTGGATATATTATTTCTGATGAAAGTTTCAGGTTTCTTGGTATATATTCCTAGAAGTGGGATGACTGGGTCAAATGGGAGTACCATTTTTAATTTCTTGATGAAACTCATACTGTTTTCATAGTTGCTGTACCAGTCTTCATTTCCATTAGCAATGTACTAGGGTTCCCTTTTCTCCACAACCTCGCCAACACTTGTCATTGGTTGATTTGTTTATGATAGCCATTCTGACAGGTGTGAGGTGATATCTCATTGTCATTTTGATTTGCATCTCTCAGATGATTAGTGACTTTGCTTTTTGACATGTCTCTTGGCTTTCTGTATGTCCACTTTGGAGAAGTGTCTATTTAGGTCCTTTGCCCATTTTTTAATTGCATTGTTTGTCTTCCTTTTGTTAAATTGTATAAGTTCCCCATATCTTTTGGAGATTAACCCCTTATCAGAGGTATCGTTCTCCCATTTAGTAGGGTCTCTTATTATTTCTTTGCCGTGCAGAAGCTTCTTATTTTTATGTAGTCCCATTTGTTTATTTTTTCTTTAATTTCCATTGTCCTAGGAGATGTATTGGTAAATGTATTGCTAGAAGAGATGGCTGAGATTTTGGTGCCTATTGCTTCTTGTAGGACTTTTATGGTTTCATGACTTACAATGAACATAGACTCTAAAATCCTCAACAAAATTTTAGCAAACCAGATTCAGCAATACATTAAAAAGATCATACATCATGAACGAGTGGTATTTATTCTGGGGGTGCAAGGGTGGTACAATATATTCAAATCAACAAATGTGATACAGCACATAGAAAAATCACATGATCATATCAATTGATGCAGAAGAAGCAGTCAACAAAATCCAACACCTTTTTTTCATAAAAACTCTCAGTTTTTATGAAAAAGTAGGAATAAAGGAAACATAACTCAACATAATAAAGACCATAATGAATTTGGAAACATAGCAGTTTACAAAATTAATACCCCCAAATCCATAGCATTTTATACACCAGTAGTGAACTCTCAAAAAGAGAAACTTTAAAAAAAACCCTACTTACCATTACAACAACAACAACAAAATTAAGATACTTAGGAATTAACTTAATCAAGGAGGTAAAAGACCTGTACCCTGAAAACTACAGGATGTTGAAAAAAGAGAGAGAGGAAGATATAAACAGGTGGAAGAATATACCATGTTCATGGACTGGTAGAATCAACATCGTTAAAAATGTACATTCTAACCAAAGCAATCTGTAGATTCAGTGCAATCCCTATAAAAATACCAAAAGCATATGTCACAGACCTAGAACAAATACTTTAAAAATTTATATGGAACCAATAAAGACCCCAAACAGCTGCAGCAATCTTGAGAAAGAGGAGCAGAGTTGGAGGAATCACAATACCAGATATCAAGTTATACTACAAAGCCACTGCACTCAAAATGGCCTGATACTGGCACAAGAACAGACATATAGATCAATGGAACAGAACAAAGAACCCAGAAATTGACCCAAGCCATTGCTCAATTAATATTTGATAAAGGAGGCAAGAGCATATATTGGAGCAGAGACAGTCTCTTCAATAAATGGTTTGGGAAAACTGGACAAATACATGCAAAAAATGAAACTAGACCTCCAACTTACACCATATACCAGAATAAATTCAAAATGGATAAAAGACTTAAATGTAAGTCCTGTTTAGAATTTTGATAGCTAAAATGCACTGGAAAAACAACAGTAAATAAGCCTGTGGAGTGGATTCAGAAACAGGGAAGTATACAATGGAAAATCATTTAATCATCTTGTGGTATATTTTTAAAGAATGAAATCAGTAAGTTTTACCACCAATCTGTTTAATTTTTTAATACAGGAGCATAATTGAGCATAGATACCATACCAACTATAGTTATATTTTGCTAGTTTACTTCTTGATTAGTGACCACTATTAAACAATTAAATTGCAATTTGACAATTACAAAAGCTGGAAGATTTTTGCCTTTGAGCTTGAAACATTTTCATAACATTCTCCATAATTTTTACAGTTTAATTATTCATTGAAAATATAAGTCCATTTCTCATAATGTGGGAGAATTCTGTTTTTATATCTTTGAACATAAATTTATATTTATAAGAAAAAATGACATTATGGGCCCCCAATACGGCCACTGTGTGGAGAGCTTTCAAAACATTTTACTTCAGGAGAATATATGTCTAAAAAAGCCTTCAACATGGTTTATTTCTTCTAGTAAGGGTCACTAGAGAAAGCTTCAAATAAAGAATGATGACTACCCAGCATCTAATTATGCAAAAAAATGCAAATTAGCATAATTCTACTAGCTAGGATAATTGCTATATTCCTTACCTGATTAAAATTTGACATTTAACAGATTGATTTATTTCTTAATCTATTCCATTGTTCAAGCAACTCTTCCAATCACAGTATAATTTTCTTTCTTTTTATAGTGCTTGTTATCTATTTTATGATAAGGAAAAAACAAAAATGCTGTTAACTCCTTCAAAACACAAACTGATATTTAGAAAATTTATTATTTTATATTTAACGCAATATAAGAATTATATAAATTTAGAATAATTTTGCTTCTTGGTCAGACTAGAATTAATTGAACAAGGTTTTCTTGGAATGTTTAGTTTTGGTTCTCTAAATCATGATGCTACATAACTTGGTAGTGTAACCATGTTTAAATAAGCTAATTGTTTCTTAATTAAAACAAAATTTATAGTTGTAATTGGTACCCAATTAAATAATGGTACAGGAAAATATCCTGGTGCTCAGCAAAGGAAGACTAAAACAAATTCAATTTGATAATAAGTTTGTCATTATTTGGTGTTAAGCTGGTTCTGCCATTTTAGTTAAAATACTGTGCAAATGTTTCAATAAAAATTGTTTATCCTCTTTGCAAAAACATTGTATGTCTTTTTTAAATATGAAAAACTTTTGTACCTTTAATTAAACAAATATGTCATTTAAAAATCCTTATCAGGGAAGATACTGTGCTTGTTCATGATTAGACTTAATTAAAAATAATTTCTTCATTTAATAACAGTATTGATTTAAAGATACTTCATTTTTTTTATCTTTTCCCCAGCTTATCATATCAAACAAAAATTCTATAAACAATAATAAATAATCATTTTTCATTTTTGTTCGGTGAAGAAATTTTATCTTCCTGATTAAATTTTAATTGCTTCTTAATCTGCTAAATATTTTTAGATAACAATATTAAAAACGTTTTTGAAACATCTGTATTACTATATCTGATGTACATAGTAATTATTAGAATTCTCTTAATAAATCAAGGCCTGAATAGTTCTCATGAAGTGATTCCTTTATCTTACTCTCCAATTTATTAATCTTCTCCCTTCCTTCAACTACCTTCCTCTGCCTCCTACTTTCTCTTTTATCCTTTACCTTCACCTTTTTCCTTCAATCTCCTTAGATATATAGCATATCATAGTACTAGGTCTGAAACTCATATTTGATGTAGCTTTTAAAAATGTTTTATATAAGACACTAGAGGCCCAATGCACAAAATTTGTGCAAGGAGGAGGTGGAGAGGAAGGGGGTCCCTCAGCCCAGCCTGTGCCCTCTCGCAATCCGGGACCCCTAGCTCCTAACCGCCCACCTGCTTTGCTTTCTCCTAACTGCCTGCCTGCTTGCTCCTTACCACTTGGCTCGCTGTTCCTTAGCGCTGCCACAGAGGCAGGAGAGGCTCTTGCCACCGCTGCTGCACTCACCAGCCCTGAGCCCGGCTTCTGGCTGAGCAGCACTCCCGCTGTGGGAGCACACTGACCACCAGGGGGCAGCTTCTGCATTGAGTGTCTGCCCCCTGCACGTCATAGCTACTGGATGTTCTGCCATAACAATCACTGGGCTTTTAAATATATAGATAGGCATTTCCTGCCAAAATGTCTTCCATATACATACTCAAGCATCGAACTATATAGGAAACAATGCAAACTTAGTTTATAGATATAGTATAATATACGCTGTTTTATATACTATATATGAAATAATAAAAATTATATTTTCTATTTTAGTGTCTTCATTTCTTCTTCCCACAATTTTTGTTTCTATCTTTAAAATTAAATTCATTAAAATATTTTATACTTTTTGAAGCAAAATCAGAAACTGAAATCACAAGTATTTCATTTATTTTATAATCCTTTACACACTATGTGTAAAGAAATTTCCTAATCAAAACTCATGAATCTTTAAATAATGGCTGAATTAATAAAGATTGACAGTGTTTTGCTCTAAGGTGCATCTTCAAAGAATATTACATGATGATAAGAGGAATCATTCTAGAACCGGCAAAGGTGATACAGAGAATTAATGCTCACTTCACAGGGAGCTCTTCCGCATGAAGAAAATAAAACCTGCTTTCCAGGTGGCTGATCAGCAACAAATTCTCCTTAAGATAATGGCATTAAGGATCATTCTGTGAAATATGTGGGAGACTATAGCAGTCAAATGATGTAGTGAAAATACTGTAATATTAATCTATTTTCTCTTAGCTTTATAATACTCTAGAATATTGTCTCTCATTTTTCTCTATATTCTTTTAGTATTCCTAGGAAAACTAAAGTGATAACCTAAGTGATTCTGTGTGAATTTCATCAATTGAATTATATTTTAGAGGTTCTTATGTCTAACATTTTCCCTAATATTTTGATTTTAAATTGCTGTAGGTATTAACTAACCAGTTGCTGAGAATTTATATCAAATAAAGGTAAATGGATTCAGAGAGGTCTTTTGTACATGGGTTTGGTGACAGTTTTATTCTAGATGTTTTTGTTTCCATTCTAGATATTAATTTTATACTCAATAAATATACATATGGCCTCCAGATAAATGACTGTTCTGAATGGCTATGGTTGAAAATACACTTGAAGTATTCTTATTATCAGTACCCCACGGTGATAGTTATGTCACATTTAGCATCACTTTATCAACCTAGTCTGTCAATTCTCACAGTTTTGTTTAAATATCATGCATTGGCTCATGACATATAAATTAATGTTCTAAAAAGGTTCAACTTTTCCTTAATACAATGGATTCTTTCCACTGATAAATCATTTTTATGTGGATTATTTTTACTGAAAGACACATTAGTGGGCAATTGGAATTGTCATAAAAGACAATGTAGATAATAAGCACAGCAAATACAGAAACAGGAGAGATGCCTCTCATTTGACCTAATGTAGCTTTCCGTATCTGTTTTTAATATTAGAAATATCACTTTATACAAGTTTTAGTTCTATACTAAAACTTGTCGATTTGATTATATTTAAATTTCATAATTTGTACGTTTGTCCACTTGTACTAATTTCAAAATATATAGGGAAAACCAGAACTATAGATACAGAGGGAGTAACAAGTGCACACATAATAAGGAAACTAGGCAGGTACCAAATTTTATTACAAACATTTTCTTCCAGGAATTCTATTAGCTGTTCCTAATTATAAAGAGCTTTGCAAGGGAACAAGCAGCCAGGTAAGTCCACATTACACTTTTTGGATAGTTTACTCATGCAGACACTTATAATTCAATGACGCTGCTTGGTGTGATCTCTTGGCTCATGTTCTATTTTCCTCAGCTGGATGTTTTCAGCAACAGTCCAATAACTTAATACATAATTTGGCACTGATTAACATAAACCAGAATACTCTATGCTATCAACTTACTTTATAATGTTGTGCAGTTTGCAATTTTTCCTGTAGCACTGATGCAATTATGCAAACTTTAGTTCAATGAAACAAAATTTAGGAACTGGGAAATTTTTTTTGGAACTTACTAAAAAAGTAAAATTATTTTTTATAAATACTTCTCTCATTTATACAAAGGTATAATGATGCATTTTCTGGGTAGAAAGGAAAACTTGAGCTGTGCATGTGTGTGTGTGTGTGAGAGACCACACATGCCTATATATGTGTTAGTTTAATTGTCATGTCTGCATAGCATGTACACTCCCTGATGGTTGGGGCTTTCTTTTGATCATCCTTATTGTACCCATATCACTTAAAGATGTGTGTGTCATATAGGTAATGCTCAACACATATTGAAGAAGTGAATGAGTTTGAATAAATTGCTCCATTGGATTTTAATTTCATGTGAAATAAGAATCATGATAACAATGTGATGCCATTTTTGTTATTGGCACTTTTGATTTTTTCCATCTTATAATAATATGAGATTTTCTCTTTATCTAGGAATTTATACATTTCACTAGAATGTGTCTAAGTGTGTGTCAATTTTAATTTTGTTATGTCACTTAGTGGACCCTTTCCAAGTTGCTCATGCACAGGATTTTTTCAATTAATATTTACTTTTTAAAACAAGTTCTGTTTTCTCTCTACTACTTTTGGACTTTATATTGGATTAATATTAAACTTCTGAATTTATCATTCCCACACTGTAACATTTTGTTCTTGTAACATTCATTGGCATCACTTTAGAAAGGTATACAGAATCAGAGCTTGAAGATATGTAGAAATTTGTAGATTTCTGTTAGGATAGAAATATTACTTAAGGTAACAGGTACTTAATAAGTTACTTAAACCCTAAAGATATGAACTTAATAACTGTCACATTTTAAGTTTTAGATTTCTGGCTGTGATGACTAAAAATACTGTCCAGTGTTTCTCATCAGAATTTTAGGTTAGAGTCCTGACAAGTTTTGTCATTATAAATTCACAACCAGCTGAAAAGGAAACTCCCACAATTTGCTCAGAAAGTAAGAGAAATTCATATGGGAATAAAAAATTAAATTCTGGAATATTTAGTAATAATTATAAAATTTAGTTATAACTTCTTGTGACTACAGTTAATAATACTATATTGCATATTTGAGAGTTACTAAGAATAAAGATTCTTAGGGAAGAAATCTTTTTTGGCAGTGAAATGAGTAAAAGTGCTGTTTGTGAGGTCAATTTTACTTGTACAGAAACTTAGTCAAATGGTTCTTATCTGTTCTGCTATCAGATGTCTTCAGAAGTATTCTTCTTTCTTTGTGCCCCTAATTTCCACAATGAGGGACATCTGCTAGCTACCTATTATATTTAGAAAATGCATCATTATAGGCATAATAATGGACTGAAACCAATATGATAATTTTGAGATTAAATTTATAAATTTGTTTGTATTTCAAAGGCTAGCCATACAAGTGTGAGACTTGACACACACATGAAGTTCAAGTGAAAGAGCTCCAGGCTGTACTCATATCAATATCTCTTGCCAAACTAACAAAATGACAAAAGAAGGCCAAAATGTATACAACATTTCAGATGTAGACCTACAATTAAGCTATTATATTCCTATATAATAAATTTTGACCCAATATATTTTCTAGGTAATTCTGAAAAGCTAAATCACAAAAAAAATAACCATACCACTGAGTCTTCTTTTATATATGTACTAGAGGCCTGGTGCACAAAAATTTGTGCACTTGGTGGAGGGGGGGGTCCCTCAGCCCGGCCTATGCCCTCTTGCAGTGTGGGACCCCTTGCAGGATGTCCATCTGCTGGCATAGGCCTGCTCCTTGGGGGATAGGACCCAAGCTGGTAGTCAGACATCCCTCTGGCAGTCCAGCAGCCCTCGGGGGATGTCCACTTACAAGCAGGGAGCAGACCTAGGCTGCAGTCGGACATCCTCAATGCTGCTGAGGAGGCAGGAGAGGCTCCTGCCACCACTGCTGTGCTGGCAGCCATCAGCCTGGGTTGTGGCTGAGCAGAGCTCCCCCCGGGGGAGTGCACTGACCACCAGGGGACAGCTACTGCATTGAGTGTCTGCCCTTGGTGGTCAGTGTGTGTCATAGTGACCAGTTATTTGCAGTCGTTCTGCTGTTAGGGTCAATTTGCATATTGCCCTTTTATCATATAGGATAGAGGCCTGGTGCATGGGTGGGGGCCAGCTGGTTTGCCCTGAAGGGTGTCCTGGATCAGGGTGGGGGTCCCGCTGGGGTGCCTGGCCAGCCTGGGTGAGGGGCTGATGGCCGTTTTTAGGCTGGCCAAGACCCAGGCGATAGAAGCTCCCAGCCTCTTTTTTTCTTCTTTTTTCTTCTGGGATTTATTTACCTTCTATAATTGAAACTTTGTAGCTTTGAGTGGAGTTCAGAGCTGGCCAGGGCGGGCAGAAAGCTTAGCTTCCTCTATTGCCAGGGGCAACCCAAGCCTCCTGCTCCCTCCAGCTCCATGGCCACGGCTGGCTGAAAGCAGGTATCTGGGGTTTATTTATCTTCTATAATTGAAACTTTGTTGCCTTCAGTGGAGCTCAGAGCCGGCCAAGGCAGGTGGGAGGCTTGGCTTCCTCCATCACTGGGGCAACCAAGCCTCCTGCTTGCTCCAGCTCTGTGGCTGCCAGCCGCCATCTTGGCTGGGGTAATTTGCATATAATTACTCTGACTGGCTGGTGGGCATGGCTTAAGGCATAGCGAAGGTATGGTCAATTTGCATGTTTGTCTTTTATTAGTGTAAATGTTATATATGTATACTACAGGCCTGGTGAATGAAATCTGTGCATGGGTGGTGGTCCCCTCAGCCTAGCCTGCACCCTCTCCTGTCTGGGACCCCTCAGGTGATATCCGACTGCCGGTTCAGGACCGATCCTTTGGATCGGGCCCGAACCGGCAGTCGGACATTCTTTTCACAATCCGGGACTGCTGGCTCCTAACTACTCACCTGCCTGCCTGCCTGATCATGCCTAATTGTCCCCCCTGCCAGCCTGATCACCCCTAACGGCCTCTGCCTGCCAGCCTGATTTACCCTAACTGCCTCCTCCACTGGCTTGGTCACCCCCAACTTTCCCCCCCATCTGCCTGGTTGCCCCCAACAGCCCCCCAGTGCTGGCCTGGTTGCCCCTCACTGCCCCCTCTTCAGGCCTGGTCACTCTTAACTGCCCCCCCCCGCCAGCCTGGTTGACCCAAACTGACCCCCTGCTGGCCTGATCACCCCTAACGGCCCCCCCTGCTGGCCTGGACACCCCTTCGTGCCCCTCCCTGCCAGCCTGATCACCCCTCACAGCTCCCCTGCAGGCCTGGTCACCCCCAACTGCCTCCCCACACCGGCCTCATCACCCCTCCCTACCCCCTGCCACTGGCCTGGTTGTCCCCAACTACCCCCCATGCCAGCCTGGTTGCCCCACACATCCTGCTGTTTGATCATGTGGTCACCTTTCACTGCCCCACCTGCTGGCCTGGTCGCCCCACGCAGCCTGCTGTTCGGTCGTTGCATGAGGGTGTCCTGACCAATTTGCATATTACACTTTTATTAGTATAGATTATAAGCGGAATCAGATGAGTGGGGTTATCAGATGTTTATTTTGTAAATTATCTTATTCATTATGAGTTAAGATGCTAATCATCTGGATATCTGAATACTTGTTATGCATAAGATATAGACATTCTGTATTAGCTTAGAGGGCAAGAATATGATCGATAAACTAAAATAGAGGTGCTAGATTTTTCACTCAACATAATGAATAATTGTAATAGGAATTAACTCTCGAAGCATGAACCCTGAGTGTCTGTCAACAATTGTCTTCCTTGGACAATTACTAAAATTTAAATACCTTTGTATATCTAAATTTATATAATCATTATCATTATTAATAATTATCATTTATAAGTTTAAAAACATATCCAGGATTAAAATTCTTGAATTAAAAATCCCTCTGTTACAGTCTCTACTATCTCAGTCAGGTTTTGAATGTGTCACATAGCTGAAGAAAAACATGGTATGTCCCTGTTTGTCAAAATTGTTCAAGTATGCATGTGCCTTATTTACATTTCTACTTATGTAGTAGTTTAACATCTGAGCTTTACATCTCCCCATTCTGTATTTTGTCCTTCCTTCTCAGTACCTATTTTAGTTCCCAGCTTCTTTCTTTAGTTCTGTTTTCTTTCACATTCATGAAAAATGAGCCAAACTAAACTTAATTTCACTTTACTCCCACCTAATTGTCCAGCTATTCCATTGTATCCATCCTTCATCTGTGCACATCTCAACCTTTGACTATCTATCACTCACTTTCCACTTACTATGTTATCACTCTTCTTTGCCCACATCAATCAAATAATTCAATCAATTTGTTTACAAAACCAACCCTGTGGCAAGACACAACTTTCACATCTACCTGAAATAAGCGTGATTCATTAGCTCTGATGTTACTGGGGATCAATGCATTGCTCAATTCTCCTTAAAAGATCCCATTCATGAATTTACAAGTATTTATTGAGAACACTCTATCATCTAGTCATAGTTCTATATATTGGAGGTGTAGCAGTGTATGAGACATAGATGTTAGATTCTGGAAAGATTATTCAGATCCCATTCTTGGGGAAATTGACTGTGAAGACTTGATCAAGAAGACTACCTCCAGGGATCAGGATCTTGAACCTGTTGCTCCAAACATGGGATCCAAAAGCCTTTGCATCCCCTTCAAACCACTCTGTAAGCTGCAGCCTGGAGCCTGGAGATGCATCTGGGGCAAGAACTCTGCCAAGTACTATACCTTGTTTGGTCGTAGTAACTGAGGACAAAGCCACACCCCTATCTCTAACCCTCTGCACTTTAAAAAAAAATTGATACTAATATCTTCCCAGATATAGACAGTTTTATGATTTTTTAAAATAAAACTTCAAAAAGGAGGTCACATGAAATAAACACGTGTTCTTACGTCTCAAGTAACAGTGGTAAAAAGGTTTTTCTATAAACCATCCAAGTAATAAATATCATTAAGAACAAAATTTCCTTTTTAATTGGGAGATGGTACAGAAAATCACTCTCTAGATTATATCATTTGATGAACAAAAGTTTATTTCTTTTAGTTTGATGTTTTCCCATTTGTCTTTTGTTGCCTGTGCTTTGGTGTCATAGCCAATAAATCATAGCCAAATCAATGTCACAGAGCTTCTCTCTTATCTTGCCTTCTGAGAACTTTATAGTTTGTGTCTAAGGGATAGTTTTTAAGAGCAGAAAAAGGAAGGTCTGTGTGTAAAGCAGAGTAAATGAGAAAAGAGTTGTGTGAGATAAAATTAGAGGTCAGACAATTTCAAACTCTGGAGGCCATGTTAAGAAGTTGTACAGAGAAGCATCGATCAGACTGTCAAACCTCAGAGGGAAAGTAGAGGAGGGTGGAGGTAATGGGGAGAAATCAACCAAAGGACTTGTATTCATGCATATAAGCATAATCAATGGACACAGACATGAGGGGGGTGAGGGCATGAGTGGGGGGGGGGCAATAAATAAAGAAAATAAAGATGAAAAAGTTCTTTTCTCTAATTTCATTGGGTTATCATTGGAGAGTATGAAGACAATGAGTGATATTACTGGATTTACATTTTAAAAGATAAGCTGTGTGCTGTATGGGAAATACAATTTGAGAGATCAAAATTGAATGAAGGGTAGTCATTTAGGAAGCTGGTTAAGTTTTTCAGGTGAAATAATTTGGACAATGTAAATGGAAAGAATTAGAGACAGAATTTATTTTGGAGCTAATATGGACATGCTTTGCTGAAGTATTAGATGTGGGCACTGAGTGAAGAGAAATAAAGGGTGATTTCTATTGATTTGTGTGAGATTATGTATATATGAACCATTTTCTAAAATGAGAAAGTATATTTGGGAATCAAGAATACTGATTTGGCACTCCAATGTTCATTGCAGCATTATTCTCAGTAGCCAAGATATAAAAACAAGCCAAGTGTATCAACAGATGAATGTGTAAAGAAAATGTGGTATCCCATATAATAAAGAGGTAACAAAAATTGACCATCATGACCTCGCACAAATAGTAGCCCCCATGTGGTCACAATATAACCACGCCCATGTCATCACAAGATGGCTGGCAGGGGATGGCAGTTGGGGGGACCAGGCCTGCAGGGGTGGGCAGTTGGGGGTAATCGGGCTGGCAGAGGAGCAGTTAGGCATTGATCAGAAAGGCAAGGGAGTGGTTAGGGGTGATCAGGCAGGCAGGCAGGTGAGCGGTTGGGAGCCAGCAGTCCCAGATTCTGAGATGGATGTCCGACTGCTGGTGTGGGATCGGGCCTAAACTGGCAGTCGGACATCCCCCAAGTAGTCCCAGATTGGAGAGGGTGCAGGCTGGGCTGGGGGACACCCCCCCCGCCCTGTGCACAAATATACACCAGGCCTCTAGTGTGTGTGTGTCACACACACACACACTAGAATACCATTTTGCCATAAAAAAGAAAATCCTGCAATTTGAGACAACATGGATAAATATGAAGGACTTTATGCTAAGTTAAATAAGCTAGACACAGAGAGACAAATACTGTATAATCTTTTAAAAAAAAGTAAAACTCTTAGAAGCAGAGAGTAGATTGGTGGTTTCCAGGGACTGAGGGATGGGGAAAATGGAAGGTCAAAGGGTACAAAGTTTCAGTTATGTAGGATGAATAAATTTTGGAGATCTAATGTACTGCATAATGACCATAGTTAATAATACTGTATTTTATACTTGAAAATTTCAAAATGAGTAGATCTTAAGTGGTCTATCACTTGAAACACTAAAGTCTCTAGCTGAAAGGTGCCATTGGTCACAACGAGGACTTTGTAAGAAGCAAGTGGTTGAGGAAAAGAAAACACTGTTATAGTGGCTGCAAAAATAAACTCAAAGATCTTATATATTACTGATATCAATTTATATGTCAATGACTATATTAATATAACATTTTTTGTTTCATTGCTCTGTTATTTAACAAAGTATATTTTTCTTACTTAGAAACACATGCACTGACAGCTTGTAATGGAAAAAATAAAATAAAATGGTAGCCAGAAGACATGATGATATTAGAAACAATGGGATTATTGAAGAATGCTAAATCATATTTGAAACAGCAGGACAGACTCCAGTACCAAGTTTCAAGTTACCAAAGATTTGTGCAGCAGGATGTTTGAAAGGTACATTCTCATCTATGTCAAATAGGTTAAATTTGCTTAACAATTTTTATCAAAAGAATTCAAGTTATTTATTTAAATATAATTTAATGGGGTAAAATTGGTTAATGACATTATATAAGTTTTAACTGAACAATTTTATAATATAGCATCTGTATATTTCATTGTGCGCTCACCACCCAAAGTCAAATTTCATCTGGGGGGTCACCAGGTATTTGACCCCCTTGGCCCTCTTTCCTCTCCTCCCCAGCCCTTTCCCCTGGTAACCACTTTATCATTGCCTGTGTCTATGAGTTTGTTTGCTTTGTTTATTCATTGTTTTTATTCAATATCCTACATATGAGTGAAAACATATGATTCTTATCCTTTTCCACTTGACTTATTTCACTTAGCATGATATTCTAAAGATCAATCCTTGTTGTCACAAATGGCAATATTTTCATATGTTTATAGCTGAGGAGTATTTCAAAAGAAACCATCAACAAAACCAACTGAAAGGGAGAAGAAGATATTTGCAAATGATACCTCTGATAATGGGCTAATACTCAAAATACATAAAAAACTCAGACATCTCAAAAACAACAACAACAACACACACACACACACACACATCCACACACACACACACACAAAGTCCAATTAAAAAATAGGCAGAGGACCTAAACAAATACTTTTTCCCAAGAAGATATACAGAAAGCCGATACACAGACACACACACATATGAAGATGCTCATGTTCACTTATTATAAGGGAAACCTGTTAGAATTACTGTTAGCAATAAGATGAGAAATAACATGTGTTGGAGAAACTGTGGAGGAAAGGTAACCCTTGTACACTGCTGATAGGAATGCAGCCTCTTTGGAGACCATATGGAGGTTCCTCAAAAAATTAAAAAATAGAGCTACCATACAATCCAGTCATCACTTTTGTTGGGTGTCTACCTGAAAAATTTGAAAACACTTAGTTATAAAGATATATGTACCCCTATATTTATTGTAGCATTATTCAAAATAGCCAAGACATGGAAACAATTTAAATGTCCTTCAACAGATGACTGTATTTTAAAATGTGTTACATTAAGTTACTTTTTAGATTGAAATTTTCAAAGTAGGAAAACAGTATAAAGTAAAGTTTCCTCTTCCTACAGCCTACTTACATCTTCTAAATCTCTTTCTTAAATTGAATCAGAACTAAGCTTTCTTATGGATCTTTCTGAAATTTTATATAATTACCTAAGTAAATCTATTTTTTACCCAAATGGTGTATTTTGGTAAAACTTGCTTTTTTCACATAATAATTTATGTTAAATACTTTCCACACCACAATGTACCTTGAAATTAAAAACAAAATACTATATGCTATGTTGTATGGATACCTGTAATTTATTTAAACAGGTCCTTATTGCACTTTAGGTGCTTTTAATTTTTTGCTGTCATAATGGAAAACAAGGAAACATTCTCATACACACATTTTCACATATGCTCATTTTAGTATTTGGATAAATTCCCAGGTGTGGAATTGGTGATTTAAATAGTATATGCAATTTTAATTTTGATAGACGTTATAAATCAACCCCTAAGAAATTGGTTTCTAATCCCATGTAGAGTATACAAAAATGCCTGTTTTCCCATACGATGGCCAAATTATTTTCATTTTCTGAAACTATGGAGATACATGAGGTTATGTTTCAAGGATTTTTAGCCAAAAGTTGATACAGCATTGCATAGAGGAACCATCTCATAAAAGCTACTATTAGAATGAGTACCTATTGCAATGAGGCCAAACAAAATTATAGAGCACAAGAAAATCTTCTGATAGGAAATAATATAGTATTTTTTGTATAGTAATTATCACTAAAGATTTACGACATGCATAATATCACTGATTTTTTAAAGCAATCATTGTATGACCATAATCATTTTATGGTTCTATTTTAGAAAATACAAACTATTTTAATGAACTACAATTATACATATAAACTTTATCATTCAACCCTCTTTCCTTCCACAATCTTTAAATCCTTTATGTGTGAGTTCCTGTAATTTTTTTTTTTGAGGGGGGCAGATAAAAAAAAACGAGGGAATATTTTATTGTGAAAAACTCTGAAAAATTTTCAGTTAGTAAAATTTGTTTTGTGCATCCTCAATACAAGTGAAAGTGTGCATTTTGGCTTAAAGTCATTCCCTTGGCAACACATGTAAAGTCCAGAGGGTTGAGTATGTGTGTTCCTGTGAGAGACTGAAAGGGAAAGGGAAAGGCAAAGGGAAGGGAAAGGGAAAGGGAAACGGAAAGAGAGAGAGGGAGAGAGGTTTTTTTAGGGAGAGGGAGAGAAAATATGGCTGAGAAATCCTATGAATTGAAATTCCACATATTTATTGGTATAAAATATGAATAATCACATTGCTACATTATAAGAACTATTATAATACCTCAATATTATATATAAAAATTAAAAATAATGGTTTATTAAAATATAATTTATCATATTACAAAGTTTACCTTAATTTTTGATAAATTAATTCTCACATTTGTATTATTTTTAAAAGTGAAACATCTCTCTAAAATGTTATTGAATATATAATAGTTATATTTCATTCCTTGTACATATTCCTAAAACTTGTAATGACAGCTATCCTTTCAAACAGTAAGTTTTATAGAATGTTCTGAGAAAAAAGACAGTAAAAGATTATTCTGAATCACTGAAACCTAAATAACGCTATTTTTATAAATCAGTCTCTAAATCCTTTCTATCCTGAGAAAGGCTTGCCACTTTATTAATGGCCTAATACCTGAGAATGATGTACAAAATTATTTTGGAAATTTCCCTTTCCTAGCTGCCTGATGAGCTGTTAAGACCATTTTTCTGCAATTGATGTTATATTCAGTACTTGAAGAAGTCATTGAAATGTTAGTCTAGTTATATATTACTATGGTAGTGCTTTCATTTTTATCTGCACTTTTATTGGAATACTAAATGTCTGTGGTCGTTCTAGTTCAGTTACTGAAAAATGATCAAGTTTCCCATAATATCTTTTATGGTTTTTAAAATCCTACAAATGATCATTCTTGCTTGTTCTTTCATATAGCTGAAACAGTTAAATGGAATAACTATAACCAGAAGAAATATTTATAATGAATTCCTTTCAAAAGCCCCATTTTTCTTTTACTGATGTTAGGCAATAGAAATAAAATGTAAAATTAAAGGCTCAAAGTTTTACATTTTAAGAACTTGGATCATCATACTGAAAAGACCATTAATAATCCCCATAATTACATACTATAAATATGCAGTAAGATAAAGCATGTAACTTTAAGCATGGCCCTATAAAAGTTGGTAAGTATATGGCTAAGGCCATTACACTGAGGAAGAGAACTATCAAAATGGAGCACATGTTCTCTTTAAAATATCAGAAGTAATCATTTGGTGAATATGCCTCAAAATGTCACTGTTTAGTCAAATGTTCAAGTGGCTCTAATTAAAATTCAGGACTACTTACAGGTAATTAGCCTTTAGCATCAAATAATTTTATAAAATTCTACATGATCATTAAAGCCATTTCTCATTGCTTATCAATAGATGCTATTCTAATTTTCTTTAAATAATTTAAACTTTTATAGCTTCATGTAATTTGCCTTTCATTACTGAAAGGTTCTTGGTTCAATGATTTGAAAGCATATTATTACAGTGAAACCAACTTCATGATTAAACCAAAATAGCCCAAAGTAAGTAAAATCAACAATATTTTATTTGGCTGGGCCAACCAAAGTTGGCTTTTCAAGTTAATGAATCCACTAAAGAAGTAGTACAGTTTCTACTGGAAAAAAAAAAGTTCCTGGTATTCACACGTGCACAACTCAGGATTCTTTTACAACATGATGGATAAAATAATTTATATAATATAAATGTAAGGTGATTTTCTTTTTCCTTCCCTCCCTCTTTAGGGAGAGTGACAGAGAGAGGGAAAGACAGAGAAATATCAATGTGAGAGAAATACATTGATTGGTTGCCTCCTGCACGAGCCCTGATAAGGCCCTGGGCTCAGGAGGAGCCTGCAACCAAGATACATACAAGGGTCCTGGAATTGAACCCAGGACCCTTTGGTCTGCAGGCAGACACTCTATCCACTGAGCAAAACTGCCAGTGCTGTGAGGTAATTTTCAATGCATGAACTAAGGATCTTTTTAACATTAGGCTTCATGTTTAAATAAGTTGTTGACTAGGAAGGCACGTTTATGGGATTTTATATTTGTCTTGGGTTAAATACTGATATAAAATTACTCATATAATATTGACTGTAAAAATAAAATGATTACTTCATGATGTAGAGTATCTTCCAGTTATGACATGTTTTCCAACAACAATTCTCAAAAATATCATTTACAGTGAATACTGGCTGCTGGCCGAACTTACGCATTCCTCCCTTTATGGCAGTGAAATTTTTATTAAACCCATTTTCCTAAGGTGGAAATCACTGAACCAAGAACCTTCAATGCTTTGAAATTATTGCACCAAGAACCTTTCACCAATGAAAGGAAAATCAATAATCAGAATGTCCTGGTGAGATGTATCAATTACTAGGCTCCACATAGTAATCATACTCTCAAGGGGTGGGCTAGGAATCTCCATTTTATTTTACTTTATTGTTGACTGTATTACAGATGTCTCCCATTTTCACCCTCTTTGCCACCCTTCACTCGGCCCACCTCAGGCCTTCCCCATATTATTGCTATGGGACATGCATATATGTACATTATGTGCTTTGGTTAATATCTTGTCCCCTTCACTCCTGTCCCCTCTAAAATCTGTCATTCTGCTCCATGCATCCATGCCTCTGAACCTATTTTGTTCATTAGTTTATTTTGTTCTTTAGATTCCACATATAAGTGAGATCATATGATATTTGTCTTCCTCTAACTGGCTTATTTCGCTTAGCATAATCCTCTCCAGGTCCATCCATGCTGTCGCAAAGGGTAAGAACCTTTTTTTTTTTACAGCCATGCAGTGTTCTATTGTGTAAATGTACCACAGCTTTTTTATCCACTCATTGACTGCTGGGCACTTGGGCTTTTGTCAGAGATTCTGGTCAAATTGAGTAAATACTTCATTTAAAAGATCTAACTCTTCTAAGGATTTTTTTCTAGATATCTACAGTTTAAGGTGTAATTTTATTAACTTTTTAAATTAATGCTGGATTCCATAAACTTATGTGGGACATTAAGTTTTTTATAAAAATGTTAATAGGTATATATGAAAGCAAACATATTATTCTTGTATCTGTTAGGGTATGCTATTGTACTTTCCTCCAAATCTGGTTTTCCCCCCAGTAATGTGGAAGCAATTCATTATACTTATGTATCATTATAACTAGAACACACAGGGTAGGGCAAAAATAAGTTTACAGTTGTGAGTACGTGAAACAGTTTATTCTTGTATTATTGTTTACTAAGTATTGTATTATTTTTCATACAAAAAACTGTAGACCTACTTTTGCCCCACCCTGTACACCAGTATAATTTAATTTCAACATTTCCCCATAATCTTAGTTGCCACTCTCTTCTTTCCCCCAGCTCCCTGCTCTCTTTCTCTGGATCCCATCCCTTATTCCTTTCCTCTTCTATGACTCTGCATGTGTCATTGGCTATTATTTTAATCTCCCTCTATCTCTTTCTTTCTTTTTTTCTTCTTCTGGTTAATTCATTCCTATTCTTCAACTTCAGTGTGTCTTGTATTTTTTTCTAGTCTTTATTAACATACATTCACCATATATACTGCACACTTTCTATGTGTCAGGCACCTGCTAAGTTTGGACACAAAGATAACTGACTCCATATTTTCTGCCAGTAAAGGAGTTTCCATTTTAGATCATGTTAATGACTTTATCTCTCTGAGCATTTTTGTCTTTATCTGTTACAAATTATCCAGAACAGAATTTCATAATATTTTCATTTCAAAGTGCAAGATATTAAATTACTGAGGATGCTTTGACATTAGAAATGGGAGCTGGAATTGTTATATGCACCCCAAGATCATGGCAGTCAATAGTATCAGCATTCTTGTAACATATTCACATCACATCAGTGAGCTTGACCCTCCTGTTGAAATACACTAATTAACAGTTATCCTGTTATATTCTGAACATTTTTTACATGTTTTCCATTTTTGTTGGTTTTCCAATTTCATTATCTTGATAGTTATTTTAAAAAAGATTTCCAAATATAGTCTAAATACTTTTTAATGAAAAATGATTTTATTATACTTTTTATTATAGCTTTTTTTGTGTCGTTTTTTTCCTATTGTCCTTTGTAGCACCTTCCTTGTTTTCTCTGTTTGTTACTTACTAGAGGCCCAGTGCATGAGTTCGTGCACCAGTGGGATCCCTCGGCCTGGCCTGAGGGATCCACCCCAAACCGGCTGACATCCTGAGGGGTCCTGGATTGGGAGAGGGCACAGGCCAAGCTGAGGGACCCCAACGGTGCATGACTGGAGTTGGGGAGGGATGCAGGAGGTTAGCCAGCCCAGGAGGGACTGTGGGAGGGCTCCAGGGAGTGTCTGTCCCATCTTGCTCAGTCCGGATTGGCCAGACCCCAGTAGCAAGCTAACCTACTGGTTGGAGCATCTGCCCCCCAGTGGTCAGTGCCCATGATAATGACTGCATATTTTATTATTTGCTCTAGAATTGCCAAGATTATTTTAAAGCAATTGAACTTTCAGAATTGTGTGCTGGAATGGTTGATGCTTCATGAGAAGCCATCTTAAGCCATCATATCTCACTCAATTTCTCAGCTGTTAACAAAAATTGCTCTAAAGCGCATTTATGAACATATACTATAAATTCAGGACCCAAAAGGAGAAGATTCTTGGGGATTATGATGTCTTCAGAGAAAGAAAGAGGGAGATGCCAATGTGCAAATCATTTTAGCAATTGTTCTATGTCATTAAACCACTTTATCTAGTCTTCATGATGACAGTAATTGTGGAATTTTGTGAAGGTTCCTTTTTACATGGTTCAGTAAAGCAGAGAGGTCTCAACTGTATAGTTAATCAGAATGAGTGGAAATAGCCAGTGTTAAAGAAATTATCCATTAGAGACAAATAAAGAAATTATCCATTGGTGATATCAGGTAAATTAGCTCTTCCCCAACTTCAAACACTACTCTAAATGGGGTATTTATTTCTCATTTATGTACTTATTTAATTGTATATTCATTTATATCTTATTTATTTTGTTGTTTTAATATGAGACCTCTAATTTTGTTCTTTTTTAAGATTTACAGATTTATTTTCAAAATAGTTTTGGCTACTTGGCATCCTTTGAGATTCTGCATGTATTTTATGATAGGTTTTCCTTTTTTTCCCTCCTGAGCATATAATAATTTTAGCTGCTAAAGATATATTAGTTTTCACTTCCCTAAAATATTATGTTCTAATATCAGGTCAGTTCTACTTTGTGGAACACAAACAGCTTAGATGATAATTCAGCCTTAATATTAGGTCAAGCAGCTATGAGAGGATTTATGAGAATTATTTCAACTTTATAATTAAAGTCTGACACACTACTTTAAAAAATATTATCTTATTAATGTAATCTCTGATTGTTTTATAGAAGTTTGTTAATTTTTTTTCATAAAGGTCCCGGTAGTAAATATTTTCAACTTTGCAGGCCATCTGGTCTCTGTTGCAACAACTCAATTCTGCCCTGGTAATGCAAAAAAGCCATAGACAAAATGAAATAAACAGGCTTGGCTGTATTCCAATAAAACTTTAATCATAGTCCCTGAAATTTGAATTTCATATAATTTTCACTTCTCATAAAATATTATTGTTCCTTCAACTGTTTATAATATTCTTAGCCTTTAGACGCACAAAAAACAGATGGCAGGTTGCACTTAACACACAGGACTTCAATGGCTGACCTCTGTTATTTTCATTGACATACAATATTTAAAAAAAAAAAGCACTTCTGTTAATATGTATATAATATGTAACATGGATGATTATAATCTCATCTCTATTACTATTCCTATTATTTTGTTTGTTTTTATTTACAATATTCTATTAAAGATTATTAGATACTGCCTTATAATATTCCGAATAGAACTTTGAAAATGATAATTTATCTCATAAAGTGTCCTTACTTTAGAATGTTAAAGTCTATTTTAAATCTAATTGAATAACTTAATTGTTCTTAGCTTGTCTGGTTTTACTCTGCTGAGCTTTAATGTTTCCCTTCCTAACTACTGAGTTTTATATTTTGAAAATTATCTGTCTTGTTCCATTATCCAAAATATTTGTGGTATGTACTGTTTTGGAGCAGAGAACTTTAACCAAAGTTTTATAACATTCTGCCTAGTATGCAGTGGTCTTTCTTAGCTAATGACTTTTGAGTCCTCAGTCCACTTTTCCCCCCCAAGAATTTGCTACACTTCTATTAATAAGTTAGCATGGTGAAGAGGTTATCTAGTCATATTTTCATTGTTTGGTAGTAATTTTATTTATTTTTCTAATGTGAAATATTTATATATATATGAAAACATATATAATAAAAATGTAACTGAAAAAGTTTCATTAAAATTTTTGCATTGTTATGCTGTCGATTTGCATGTATTTGTTCTATTTGTTGTTCATTATATAGAGCGGTGGTTGTATTTTGCATGGAAATTGATGTCTCTCAAAAAAATATTTTAAATTTAGCCATAATTTCCACTCCATAATTTTCCTTATGTAGAACTTTTGCTTTTCCATAGTAACTAAAGGTATATTTTGGCATTAACTTCATTTTGTATTCATATTGCAGATTTAACATTTACATTGGCATGTGCAATGATTCATCATTAGCAAGCTTAAACCTCAAATGAAACCTTATTAAAAACTGAGAGATACATAACAGGTACGAAGACTTCATTACTTTTTATTTTTAACACTTAATTTATTAGTATTGCGTATACCAAGCAAAGTACTCTGTTAATTTTATAGAAGGTAGAGAAAGGTGAAATATAAACCATAATTATATTAACTTCATTTTTATATCAATCAAACTTCCCTGTTTTTGACTTTCTGAGCATTTCAGTAATTTCTGAAGAGAAAAACTAAAATAAGTTGTAATAAGTGAGTGTAAGTTATACCCACAGTAATATAAATTTTCCAATTTTTCAATAAAATTAGAAACATTGTTGGCAAAGTGTGGTCCATGGACTTGTAGGGGTTCTCGAATCCTTTTCAAGAGATCTGTGAAGTCAAAAACTATTTTCTTAATAATGGTAAGATATTTGCCATTTTTTGTTGTTGTTGGCATTTGCACAGATACTGGAAAAGCAATGACAGGAAAAAGTACAGCACAGATCAATACAGTGACAGCAAACGTTGCTGGACCATAGTGTTGTTCACTCTCATACACACACACACACAAAACTTTTAAGAAGTCCAGTTTTAAGAATGACCTTGGGAAAGCAATTAAAATATCATTTTTATTACTTCTTGATTCTTAGTTCTTATCTTTTTAACTCTTTGTGTCAAACAAGAAGTAAAGCCATGCAAAACACTGTAGTACGTAAGATTGCACTTACTTAGGGTAGTCGCCTCGGTGTGCGGAAGGCAACATACACTAGCTCCCAAGAGCAGACTGTCGAAGTATATTGCTTACCTTATGTTCACAAACATAGAGTATCATGAAATAACATAATAGGAGAGTTTATGCCATTGAAAATAACAATGTTCCTCTTTTTCCCCCATAGCTTCCCTTACCTGGTTCCCACCCCACCCCATGTGTTACCCCCGCCACTGTCCTCGTCCATAGGTGTAAGATTTTTGTCCAGTCTCTTCCCGCACCCCCACACTCCCTTTCCCCTAGAATTGTCAGTGCACTCCTTTTCTATGCCCCCGATTCTATTATATTCACCAGTTTATTCTGTTTATAAGATTTTTTATTCACTTGATTTTTATATTTACTTTTTTGATAGATATGTATTTGTTGTCATTTTGTTGTTCTTAATTTTTATCTTTACCTTTTTCTTCTTCTTCCTCTTCTTAAAGAATACCCTTTAGCATTTTATATAATACTGGTTTGGTGGTGATGAACTCCTTTAGCTTTTTCTTGTCTGTGAAGCTCTTTACCTGACCTTCAATTCTAAATGATAGCTTTGCAGGGTAATCTTGGCTGTAGGTTCTGGCTATTCATCACTTTGAATAGTTCTTGCTACTTCTTTCTGGCCTGGATAGTTTCTATTGAGAAACCATCTGACAGTTGTATGGATACTCCCTTGTAGGTAACTAACTTTTTTTCTTGCTGCTTTTAAGATTCTCTCTTTGTCTTTTGCCTTTGGCATTTTAATTATGATGTGCATTGGTGTGGTCCTCTTTGGATTCCTCTTGTTTAGGGTTCTCTGAGCTTCCTGGTCTTGTAATTCTATTTCTTTCACCAGGTACAGGAAGTTTTTGGTCATTATTTCTTCAAGTAGGTTTTCAATATCTTGCTCTCTCTCTTCTTCTGGCACCCCCATAATTCAGATGTTGGTACGTTTGAAGTTGTCCCAGAGGCTCCTTACACTATTTTCATATTTTGGATTCTTTTTTATTTTTGCTCTTCCAGTTGGGTGTTTTTTACATCCTCATATTTCAAATCTTTGACTTGATTCTTGGGATCCTCTAGTCTACTAATGAATTTCCGTATATTATTCTTTATTTCAGTCAGCGTATGCTTAATTTCTGACTGATCCTTTTTCATTTTTTTAGCATTCTCACTATGATCCTTGAAGGTCTCACTAAGTTACTCAGAGGTTTCTAGATGATTCTTGTAACCTTATAACGGTGGTTTTGAACTCTATATCCAGTAGTTTAGAACTGCTGTGCTGGAGACACCCTTTTGGGGGCAGGACTTGCTTCAGTGGGGCTTTGGTGCTCACTGAGTCTGCCCCTTGAGTATGTCGCTTATGGATGTGAAGAGTTTTAATCGGTAATGTTCTCATACTGACCACTGGGTACACTGTCTCTTGGATCTCCAAGATAGTGCAAAGTCAGCCACTGCCTGAGGCTACCCAGCAGGAACTACAGTGAGATCTTCAGATTCCTCCTCTTTGTTTGGGGTTTGGAAGTACCCAGATGAGGCCTGGCTGTGAAGCAAGGCAGGGTGCTTTTGAAAGCTTTGGAGCTCTCTGACTGAGCTGCAGTTTGTTAGGTTAGGCTATGAAAGGAAAGGCCATTCATATGCAAAAGCTGCTGCACACAGCTTGGGTGGAGTTGCAAATTGGGTGGGGTGGGATCTCAGGGTATCCCCAGGGCCGAACAAACAGCAATGGCTGCCAGTCAGCTGTCTCTGCAACTCCATGTCCTGTGCCTCCACACAGGAATAATGATCACTGCAAGCACCTCTGTGAGAAAGCTGCGCTCACATTCAGACCCACTGCCAGATAGTCCAGTTTATCCCCGTGTGATTCTGGGTCCCCAGAGACTCACCTGTAACTGGAGTTCAGAGCAATAAAGAGCTTGTATCTCCCTCCCGATTGAAAAAAAACAATAGCGCACACAGTTGCCAGCCCATTTTGCATGTACCTTCGCACCTCCTACCAGTCTAATGTGCTTCTTTCTTTCCTTCTAGTTGTAGAACTTACACTCAGCCACCTTTCCCATGGTTCTGGATGATAGCTGTTTTGTCTTTTAGTTGTAGTTTTGATGTGGTTGTGAGAGGCAGCAAGTAGAGGTGTTTACCTATGCTGCCATCTTGGTTCTCTTTCTATAGCTTTAATTTAAAAAGATACCACCAACTGTTAGCAAGGACAGAGGAACTGAAAGACTATACTTCCCTGGAGGAATATAAAATAATTCAACTATTTGGAAAACAGTTTAGCAGGTTCTCATACAGGTTTATAAAGGACCCAGAAACACTATTTCTAGGTATCTACCTAAGAGGAATAAAAACAAACTTTCATAAAAATATTTAAGAATGTTTATACATTTATCCATCATTAAAATTACACTTTGGTATATTCATATACTCATTACTACTATCAAGGTATAAAATAATATCCATTACTGATAGACAACAAAGTAGATGAATTTTAAGAAGTATTATGGTGATCATATAATGTATGACTTTCTATGAATTTCAAAAATAGGCAAAACTAATCTAAAGCAATAAAAACAGGGGATTGAATTTTGAATGCCTGGAGGACAACTAACTTTAATTAGAGTTCCCACTATTACTTATTTCATTTGTGAATATTTACATGAGCTTTCACTTAAAGGAAGCTTTCACAACCAGTGTAATTGTGAAAACCATGATAATGACATGCAATCAAAATATGAACAGAGTCCCACCAGTGTAGCTCAGTGGTTGAGCACTGACCTATGAACCAGAAGGTCACAGGTTGGATTCCTGGTCAGGGCACATGCCCAGGTTGTGGGCTTGATTCCCAGTAGCGGGTGGGCAGAAGGCAGCTGATCAATGATTCTCTCTCATCATTGATGTTTCTATCCCTCACTTTCTCTCCCTTCTTTTCTGAAATCAACAAATATATATATATATTTAAAATACGAACAGAGATGTGATGCAAATAGAGCTCAGAGTCAAGGGCAGAATAGTAAACATTCTACCACTGGAAGCATACATTACTTTGCATCTCTCAGTCTACAACAACATTGCATTTCCCAAACATGCTGGATAATTAAACTAATGTACATGGAAATAAAAAGTAAAACTTCCCCTTCATAAAGAAAAGACAGAAGCAAAAGATAACAGATTTACTCATTTGGCATATAAAAGAATATAATTAATACTGTATAAGGGCTGATAACATAAAATGGATTTAAAAAATACACAAAGCCAATTATACCTTCTTTTACTTTACATCACTCCAGTGACCATTTTACTGAGCAACAAACTTGATTAGAATGGAAAAAGCACAATTCCAAAGTCAATGCTTATTATCAAAAGCAAAACCAAAGAAAGTACTTTGAAAATATTGTAGTATGATTGAATGCTCTCTTTTATGTGATAAAATTCAATATATAATTTATTTTACAACTATGTTGTATACCTAGCTAAACTTGACAATGACTGTTGCAAATATTTATTTATTTTTTGTAAGGTTATTTTGCCATATTTAGGTTTTTTTTCTGCAATTCCTTTTACTTCATGCTGTAATGAAAGCCATGCATTATTGCATTAAGTGAAGTAAAGTACCGAATAAAATAGAACATTGCTATTAACCTCTAACATTAGTGTGTAGGGAGGCAAAGACAAGTTTAATAACTCAGGGATAGAAAATTCACAGTGAAATTACCCAAGCATATTTTACCCAGGCACATTAACAAAGGGTAATAAACTTGAGTCTCTTTTTTAAAGGGGAATGAAATTATCATCAATAGTCAATAGTATCCTTTTTATAGCTTTAAAGTGATTGGTCCTTTAAAATGGGATCATCACCTGATATTTGACTTTTATAAAATGATGCAGTGTCTCATTTTATTGCTAACTAAAGCATATTTAGATGTCTGCCCAACAATGCATGGAATTTGAAATATGTAAGCTTAAATTAAACATTTAGTTTTTGAAAAAGTTTGCTTTGTGTTTAAGTCTATCTCATGTCAAACATTACTTCTAGTTTCATTATTCTTTTATATGATGTTTACATGTTATTTGAAGGTCAGTAATAAAACTCTTATTTCCTAGATTGCATATAGAAAGTGATATGCCAGAATCTGATTTTCATTGTCTAATACATACCTGCTTTTTATAAGCATAAAAAGTATTTTATGACATAATCAGTTCTGTTATAAGAAATTTATTTTCTTGTTTTTCCCCCTAAATTTGTTTCAGTGTTTATATCTCCCTGCTTGTATAGTTTTATGTGGTTATCTATAGCACTACCACTAAGATTTAATTTTAATAATGACAACCAAGTGTTACTTTCTATGGGACTATTGAAAGTCTTCAAGAAAAATATTTGAGAAATCCAAAACACTTTTTCTATTTCAAAATGCATTTTAACATGATCTCACTCATTTATGGAATATAATGAACAACATAAACTGATAAACAAAAATAGATACAGAGACAGAGAAGCATCGATCAGACCATCAAACCTCAGACGGAAGGTAGGGGAGGGTGGGGGTAAGGGGGAGAGATCAACCAAAGGACTTACATGCAAGCATATAGGCCTAAACAATAGACACAGACAACAGGGGGGTGAGGGCATGAGTAGGGGGGATGGGGAGTAATGTGGGGATAAGGACACATATGTAATAACAATCAATAAAGAAATTTTAAAAAATGTTATTTTCAAAAATAATTTAGGAAAGTAGAGGCCCTAACCTAAAATTAAGTTAAACAGTGGGTCTAAAAATCTTATGACTTAAGTTTGAATTCATAAGCCAATCTTTACTGGGTCCCTCCTAAAGAAGCATGTCCCTGAAGCTAGAGAACTAAAAATATGTATTTTTGAGTAATGAATATGAAGGTGTTGCCAATTAACTACTGTATTCTTTATAAAGTTAAAAAAAGGCTCCATCAAAACATTCTTATTTGCATTTATAAACCCATGTGTGACTGTTTTCGTATTTTATTATTATTACTAGTGGCCTGGTGCATGGATTCATGCACATTAAAAGGAAATTAATTAGAAGAAAGATTGTGTGGTAATTACATTACTGCAAAACTTACATGTCACAATAGTATATATACTATAGTATTATTAAATTATAACATACATGCGATTGGTGCCAGTGAGAGCTTTATATGTATCGTGCATGCATGAGTCAAAGTTTATTTTAAATTGCCAGTGTGTCATACGTATGGCTGGCTGGTCAGTCGGACGGTCAGATAGATGTATGGGTGTCACTTAGCCTTTTACCAGGTGTACTGGTTAATAATGCGGATTTTTTTAATAGAGTTACACATATGTTGATACATATGCAATCTGACATGTATGCTATTTTGTTGTATTGACAACAAGCTTCAAAACTTCATATGACAAATTTTCTGAAGGTGTTAACATCACAGATATTTTTACACTTAAAAATGTTGAATTTTGTGCCAAAAAAGAGCATTTGCAGGAAGTTTTAATTCATTATTTTGAAGAAAAGTGCTGCTGAAAGTTATCATATACTTCACTTGGGGAAGCTTATGGTGAACATGCTCTGCCGGGGGTCTTAATCCAGCATCTAGAAGGATTCAGGAATCTGGAGAAGGGCTATGGGATAAATTAATAGAGTCCAGAGACAAAACATAATTTTGGAAGGCATTTTGGGGAGCCAGAGAAAACTTAGCTAAAGAAACCAAGTTCTCCTGTCTCTCTGGACATCTTGCTTTTTATTAACACAACTTATCCTAAAGCAAGGTAGATACACATATCAAAGGCCAAGGTTAAGTACACAGAGGTATTGTTGGATTGGAGGAACTGCCTTTGGCTGTTCAGGTGTGTGGCCAGCAGGAGGCAATGACATGCAGATTGAAATGCCTTCAGCTGTGTGGCAGCAGCAATCATTTATGCATCCTTTTCAGGTTTGGGGAAATGCCCTTAGCCATTTTCAACCAGCAATAACATATGTGATTCAGCCCTTGCTGAGTCCCCAAGTTCTATCAACCTTTTTTTTTAAAAAAATATATTTTATTGATTTTTTTACAGAGAGTAAGGGAGCGGGATAGAGAGCTAGAAATACCGATGAGAAACACAGATCAGCTGCCTCCTGCACACCCCCCACTGGGGATGTGTGTTACAGTAATCATTATGGTACTTAATGTTAGGACCTTAGAATGTAAGACTTAAAGCATGTAACCTTGTGTGGACTGTTATAGTAATTATTATAGCACGTAATGTTAGATATAGGAATACTATGTGAGACCCAAGAATGCACCCTTGTAACCCCAATAGTACTGGTAAACAACCTATCTGATGGGAACACCCAAAGCCTGTACACACCCATAGATTAGCAGACCTTGGATGGATCCACATATGGCAGCCGCTGATAACACACACACCAAGGAAGACCACGTCTATAGAGGGGTATATAATCAGACAATCTGATCAACCCAGCAGCTTATAGCTCTCCTGTCGCCAGAGCGTGAAGACCTGTGTGTGCTCACGCCTCGGTTCCCAGCACAAAACTCTGCCCAATTAACTGTCGATCGACGAAAGAGCCAGCAGCCATCGGCACCGTCTACCACTTTGTGTGTGTCAGTGAGCATCGCCGGGTGGATCCTTCCCAGCGTCTGAGACCCATCAGGAACTGGTAAATAAAACCCCTGTGTGCTTGTATCTGTTTGTCTGTGTGTAATTTCTCCTGCTCGGCTCAGATCTCGGTGCTCTCTCTGTTAAAGTGTCTGGCCAGAAGGTATTGGAGCAAGCCTCAAGCGGATGGTCCAGACCACCTGTGCATGTCCCACTTAGGAGCACCACCTATATGGGAACCCCCTGCACCTCGACATAGGTGACGGGCCTTAAATATACAAGAAATAGAAGCTATTTGGGACAATGTGCCCGCAACCAAGGTACATGCCCTTGACCAGAATCAAACCTGGGACCCTTCAGTCCACAGACCGACGCTCTATCCACTGAGCCAAACCGGTCAGGGCAATCAACCTTTTGATGAAACTCTTATATTTATGACATGCTAGAAATAGCTTCCGGCAATGCTCCATCTCAAGATACTTGTGAATGCTGGTTTAAATGCTTTAAAAAGGATGATTTCTATGTGAAAGACAAAGAACGTGCAGGTCAACCAAAAAAAAATTGAAGACCAACAGTTACAAGTATTATTGATGAAGATGCATGTCAAACTCAAAAACAACTTGCAGAAAGATTAAACGTTGCTCAGCAAACAATTTCCGATCATTTACAAGCAATGGGAAAGATTTTAAAGGAAGGAAAATGGGTCCCACATCAAATGTTGTTTCAATTGCATGATAACCCAAAAGTCATCAGTAAAATGTTGCTTCAACGGCATGAAAGAAAGTCTTTTTTGCATCGAATTGTGACTGGTGATGGAAAGTGGAATTATTAACCCACCCGCTGTATTCACCAGGCCTTGCTCCTTCAGATCACCACTTGTCCCAATCGATGGCACACACACTTTCTAAGCAGCACTTCAAAACGTACAAAGAA
This sequence comes from Myotis davidii, assembly GCF_000327345.1. Taxonomy (NCBI): domain Eukaryota; kingdom Metazoa; phylum Chordata; class Mammalia; order Chiroptera; family Vespertilionidae; genus Myotis; species Myotis davidii. Next base: position 9,756,196 of record NW_006299705.1, on the reverse strand, counting down.
GTGGAAAACTGGGTCTCTGAATGGTTTGTCTCAAAACAAGAAAAGTTCTACTGGGACGGTATCCACAAATTGCCTGAAAGATTGGGGGAAATGTGTAGCTAGCAATGGACATTACTTTGAATAAAGCACTTTTGATGTTTCTCTTGAAATTATGGTGTTTTCTTTCATTACAAAATCTGCATTAACCAGTACATCTATATAGAGTTATATTATTTAATGGAATGTCATTTTTTTAAAAAGAAGAAAAATATTCCCCTAATGAGTTACACATCTATATAGCCATTCCAACAATTCTTAAGTTTTGAACAACTTCTTATGTTCTGCCCATTCAAAGGACATGTCAAATAGATTTAAGGAATAATTTGACACAGGTATAAGTTATAAGTCAGTATAAAAAACATGTTTTCTTAATGGAAATAATAATAGACCTTAATAAAATATAAAATGTGGAAAACATATTTTATGTATTTTCTTTTAGGAAGAATTAATATAAAGACAGGGAGGTTCTCTGTAGGTGGAAATTAATTTATAAGCCCATTACAGAAATCTTATAAAGAACAAGCATTACTGAGGCAATAGGAATTATCTATATATATAAAATGAGCCAGGGTCTGTCATGTCCAAAACAACCAGAGGGATGACCAAACACCAGGAATACCATTCACCTGCATTGTGGACCCTGACAGGATGCAGAAGGAGCCCCATTTCCCATGGAATTGGCCACTGGACACCTTGCTGTCAGCGGCCAGCCAGCCAGGAAACCCATTCACCTGCACCCCAGACCCTGACACCAGAGAGGAGGGAATATGTCTAAAGACCAACTATTGGAACAAAGTACTTCTGAAGCCAAAAGAAGCCATTGTTGGCGACAGAATGTATCTGAAGGCCAACTATTGCCATACGGTATCTCTGCAGCCAAAAGAAAGCAGTGTTGTCAACAGAATATATCTGAAGAGCAAGTATTGGCACAATGTACTTCATCACAAGGGAAATTAGTCAAGCACTCTGAAAGTGTTTTCACTCTTAATGTGAGATATTAGAATAAGTTTAATCAACTTATCAGTCATTATATCAGTGTTGTTTTCACATCATGTTTTTGTTGTTTTTAAGTCATGTCTTTGTTGTTGTTATATCATGTTGTGATTATTTATTAATAAATTTATGTATTATTTTCATATACATTTTACTAATTTTCCTTTAATCTCTGACACTTCTATTATAAAGAAAGGGAAAATAGCAGTATTAAAATATTTCCTTTAATTACTTCCCTTTTAATGTGCACGAATTCCATGCACCAGGCCATTAGTAATAACATAAAATCTATCACAGAAACATTGCTGACCTCCATGCCCATTAGCTTTGCTCACCCATGAGGGTAACTGACTATTACAAAGGCTGTTAGATTTAAGTGCAAGGTGGATTGAAAAATAAGTTTTAGCTGTTTCATATTATTATAGCTCAAAGGTGAAGGCATGTTTCAAAAATGTGCTTGTTGTTTTGAGGTATGGATGCCACAGGGAAGAGGGTATACAAAAAAAGAAAGTAAATTTCATTAGGTCAGGAATTCCACTGATAAATAAAAAAAAAGAGGCAAAAGCTACATTGTAAAACTGTGGAAGAGTCATGAAAAGCAAACCCCTTCCAATTTCATGCTAGAAAGGCTAAAGTACATTGGCAGTGATTTGAAAAAAATTCCCAAATGGCGAAGGTGTTAGGTGATTTCAAAGATGTTAAACTCTTCTTCGGAAATGCTAACAAAAATGAGAACTAATAAGGCAGGTGACCTTTTCTTGTTCTTATTTTTAAAAATATTTTTATAATCCCATTAAGTAGAGACCTATGTGGGTGGTCCTGCAATTAATTAGAAGATTAGGTAAGATTGTGTGGGCTAAACCTTTGTAAATCAAGTGACCTCAAAATTAATTAAAAGCTGGATATAATAATGGCCTATCAAAAACTGCAGTAAATTTTAATCAGATGATAATACAACTGCTACTGGTAGTGTCTGCTCAATTAATTTAAAAGAAAATATGACCAAATGTAGTGTCTGAATACAATCATTCTCAGAGGCATTATTTATTAAATATATGGCTTCATAGATAGCTTTCTATAAATTTACTGGACTTTGGAAATAAAAAAAAATCATAAATAAATCCAAACTTTATTACTATTTTTTGTCATCAGAGTTGTTAATTTTAATGAGTGTATATTCTTGGCATTATCATATAATCAAGCATGCAAGGATTTACCCCCAAAGATTATGTAGTCTATTCTTAAAGGTATGCAGTAGCTGTGAGGTTTTTTTTCTTTTTAATTATCATTGTTATTATTGCCTTCAATTTCATAATAAGCTCTTCTATCGTTATGGTTTTTACATTTTATTCTCTTATTAGAGGCCCAGTGCACGAAATTCATGCTCTCAGGGGGTCCCTCAGCCAAACCTGCACCCTCTGGCAGTCCAGGAGTCCTGGGGGATGCCATCAGTAGGACATCCTTAGCATTGCCATGGAGGTGGGAGAGGCTCCTGCTACCGCCCCTGCGCTTGTCAGCTGTGAGCTCGACTTTTGGCTGAGCAGCGCTTCCCCTATGGGAGTGCACTGACCACCAGGGGGCAGCTCCTGCATTGAGCGTCTGTCCCTGGTGGTCAGTGCATATCATAATGACTGGTCGTCTGCTGTTTGGTCAATTTGCTTATTAGCCTTTTATTATATAGAATATGTAAATCTAAACAGCAACTTAGATCACCCTTCTTTAAGTACTTGGAATAGTGGTCATATAAGAATGTCATACGTTTTTTGCTTGAATTGTTTTATATTCATGATAATATATTAAAACTATAAAGTGAGCATGCATGCCTAAAATTACTTGTACTTAACAAAATATCATTTTGACACACTATCTCTTTGACATTTTTACCCTACGATAGTTTGCTTGGAAATATCAATTTAAAAGTAATAGGTATCTTTTTAAAACATTTTATTCCTTCTGTATTGAGATATAATTAGTTTATTTTCTACATAGTGACATATTTCATTGTAGTAAGTCTGCATGTAAAAATTTTTATGAAAATTTTGAAAGAGCTAAATTATATTCTATTCACATTTCAGAGTGATGAAATAGATAAGTTACTCCTATTACATAATATTATACAAATATCTTTAACATTTAGAAATTGTAATGTTCTTTTCCCTATTATTCAGTGTAATATTAATCCAATTAAAATTTGAATTGAGCATTATAGTGTTTCCATGCATAAGTGTGGCCCTGAAAGAGTCTCAAAAAAATTAAGGTAGCACCAATATAGGCAATCTTTGAGATAATTTTTACTGGTGCTAACTTTATCTTTTTCTTGGGTAAAGTTCAGGCTCTAGATATGTACTCAGTGGACTGGTGACTTCTCCACTCTACAAACTTCTGATTTCCTTTATAGAACTCCCATAAAGTATAGACAATGCTAACATGTCTAAATATGACATCTTGACAGGTACAGTATCCACCAGTTCCTCCTGCAATTTCTGTCTCAATTAATGACAATGCCATTCTATCAGTTGCTGGGATGAAAAACTTTTAGGTAATGCTAGTCCCCCAGCAAATTATATTAGCTCTACCTTCAAAAGATACCTAAAATTTGACTGTTTTTCTCCACACCACTTCTAACACCCTGATCCATCTTTTCAAACTGGAGTTATTACAATAATCTTATTACTGTCTTTTCATGACTATGGCTGCCATCCTCTGTTCTCCCTCCACAAAACAGTCATAGTAATTCTCAGAAATCTTAGTAATTCTGACAAAACACCCAAGTAACTCATCTTCTTAATGGCTTTCCATCTCATTCAAGGTAAAAGCCAAATTCCCTAATTACTGTAGGAAGACAAGCCAATATCCTAATTGCCTATCTGTATTCTTCTTTTACCACTATGCACACAGATGTTCTGCGTGCATCATGGCCAGGAGGGAGGGCACTACCACAGCCAGCAGGCTGGACATAATATCCAAAGCACACCATGGCAGAACAAAGCCCTCGTCCCTCACCCCCATACTATAAACCCTCCAGGGTCATCCAGATTTGTATCTTATTAAATGTAAGCATCTCTATCAATTCTAGATTTATTCCAGATCAGAGTGGATTCAATAGTAGTCTGTAAATACTACAGTTGTGAAAGGATATTTAGGGCAGTTTGTTAAATTCTTAATAGAAAAAGAGAATGTTTCACATCCTCTACTCCTTGTCCATCTATCATGTTGGGCATGTTCACACTCAGCCAATTGAAATTTGTTATACCACTTTTGCCCTAACCGGTTTGGCTCAGTGGATAGAGCGTTGGCTTGTGGACTGAAGGGCCCCAGGCTCGATTCCGGTCAAGGGCATGTACCTTGGTTGCGGGCACATCCCCAGTTAGGGGGTGTGCAGGAGGCGGCTGATCGCTGTTTCTCTCTCATCGATGTTTCTAACTCTCTATGCCCCTCCTTTCCTCTCTGTAAAAAAATCAATACAATATATTTTAAAGAAAAAGAAATTTGTTATACCATTTTGGAGGTGAGAAAGGTTGTTTATCAATTTTCCAAAATGATGACTTCCAAAAGGGATCCAGAACTTGCCATGTTATCATTATATTGACCTTGGGGTAGTGGGGAGATGATGGTGGCCAGAGGACACTCTAAGGCAAAGTAGGTATCCATGTTCATGTCTACCTACATATGCTTGATATGGTCATCTGCTTAAGTCAAAGCAGGCACTATCTAAACTATCCATCTATCCTCATACAGAACATGGACAGAAAAGGAAGTGTACATTATTATGAAAATGAGCACAGAAATATTTGCTTCTCATCACCTAATGTAAGAGGTAAGTACAAGAAGAAGATTGCCTTTGAGGAATGCAGTGCAGTATTCATGAAAAAACTGGCTTTCCTGAATTTTTTTTCCAATGGCTCATTTGAGGAGGAACAAAAATGAATTTGTTTACCTTCTCAAAATGGAAAGTGGAAGCTATCAAAAGAATAACTTTTTAAAAGTCTAACAATATCACCCTACTGGGTTTTGCTCAGTGGATAGAGCATTGGCCTGTGGACCAAAGGGTCCTGAGTTTGATTCCAGTCAAGGGGACATGCCCAGAGTTTTGGATTCAATAACCAGTAGGGGGCATGTAGGAGGCAGCCAATCAATGATTCTCTCTCATCATTGATGTTTTGCTCTCTCTCTCTCCCTCTTCCTTACCCTCTGAAAACAATAAAAATGTATTTTAAAAAAACAAACAATAAAAAAGTCTAGCAATACCTAAATTGTACCCTCACTTTCCACTATGTCAGAGACTCGTTATCAAAG
>NW_006299705.1:9749762-9750850 GCF_000327345.1 Myotis davidii | reverse complement strand
TTTCAACCACTGCTTCCCCAAGGCCATTATATTGTTTCAAGGTTCCCTATCTTATTATTTGGGGTGTGCAAGGTAAGTGATTTTCCCATAGAAGCAGTGTATATCTAGGAAAATAGTGGAGCTTGACCTGTTATTGATGTCATTTCATATTTGTACCCACATAAGTGGAGGCTTCACCTCAAACCAGTTGCGGAGTTTAGGTTTTGTAAAGAATTGATGCAACATCTGAAGTCTCAAGAGCCCTCTGTAATATCCGATAGAGCTTTATATTTATGTTCCAAAAAGTTTGACTGGGAAAGTGTCCAAATATACTTATATATATTCTTATATATATGTAAGTATATATATTATACTTATATATATACATATATATACACACACACACATATATATATACATATATATATATATTATAGAGGCATATAATCACCAAGGTTTTATTTGATGGCTAAACAGAATATTACCCTGCTATCTGCACCAAAAAGTATACGTGTCAAATAGCAAATCCATTAGGTTCTTACTGGTAATTCAATTGTCAATATAACTCTAATAATATTCAGTGTGAACTAAAATATCTCTTTTTAGAGTTTGTCAGTGAGTAATATGTTTTTGAATTGCTAATTTAGGCTAAAATTCCATATTCAAAAGTGAAATCTATTTCCAATAACATTTTCACTTTGAAAACAAAAGAGTGACTTTCACAAAACTAAAAGCAGCAAAGCGATCCTATCTAATAATAGACAAACATGGTAATTAACTGTACCTACAACACGCTTCCTATTTGCTAATCAGGGCAATATGCAAATTAACTGGCAACCAAGATTGTGGCCAGCAGCCAGGCAGCTGAAGGGAACAGGAAACTTGCTTGCTCCAGTGATGGAGGAGGCCAAGGTTCCCCGCCTGCCGCTGCCGGCCTCTGAACTGCACTCTAAGCAACTATGTTGCAATTATAGAACCTAAACAAACCCTAGATTCCTGCTTTCAGCAGCTGAGGCCTCAGAGCTGTAGCTGAGCCTCAGAGCTAAAGTTGGCTCTCAGTTCCAGTGACAGCCCTAGAAGGTAAATAAATCACAACATAAAAAAAAATA
>NW_006299705.1:9736608-9749210 GCF_000327345.1 Myotis davidii | reverse complement strand
GCTGCTGGGCTGCCAGAGAGATGTCTGATTGCCATCTGAGGCCCAATCCCTCAGGGAGCGGGCCTATGCCAGCAGGTGGTCATCCCCTGAGGGGTCCCAGCCTGTGAGACGGCATAGGCCAGGCTGAGGGGCCCCCCTCCCTCCTGAGTGCACAAATTTTTGTGCACCAGGCCTATAGTAATTTATAAATGTGTATTAGGCTCAATTTGGCCTGTATCTGACAGATCTATTACAATTTACTTAGCAGTTTTATGCTGTGAATTTTTAGAAAAATAAGAGAGGCATGTACATTTATGAGCAGATAGGCCAAGATCTAATTCTGTGGTTAAAAACAGTCTGATCTGTAAAACAGATGACCACAACTGGAACAATTGTCCTCTTTCTTGAGTTGGTGGACTATGTGATGTTAAGAAAAAGCCTCAATGGTAGACCACATTTGTCATGCTCACTTTGTGTTATCATTTTTCTTTTTTACTTCTTAAAATTCTTTATTTTTTTAAGTATTACATATGTCTCCTTTTTCCCCCATTAACCTCTGCCTGGCCACCCCCACCCCCCAGCACATTCCCTCAACCCCCTAGTATTTGTGTCCATTGGTTATGCTTATTGCATGCATACAAGTCCTTTGGTTGATCTCTTACCATCCCCCTCCCCCACCACCCCCGCCCACCATGCTCTGTTGCCTTCCCTTTGAAGTTTGATGGTCTGTTTGATGCTTCTCTGTCCCTGGATCTATTTTTGTTCATCAGTTTATGTTGTTCATTATATTCCACAAATGAGTAATATCATGTGATATTTATCTTCCTCCTTCTGGCTTATTTCACTTAGCAAAATGCTCTCCATGTCCATCCATGCTGTTGCAAATGGTGAGAGTTTTCTCTTTTTTACAGCAGTATAGTATTCCATTGTGTAGATATACCACAGGTTTTTAATCCACTTATCTGCTGATGGGCACTTCATCTGTTTCCAAATGGTAGCTATTGTACATTGTGCTGCTGTGAACATAGGGGTGCATATGTCCTTTCTGACTGGTGTTTCTGATTTTTTGGGGTATATTCCTAGAAGTGGGATTACTGGATCAAATCAGAGTTTCATTTTTAAATAGAGGCCCAGTGCATGGAAATCTGTGCACTCAGCAGGATGGGGTCCCTCAGCCTGGCCTTCACCTTCTCACAGTTTGGAAGCCCTCAGGGGATATCTACCAGTGGCCTCCCTCTGCAGGAGGTGACTAGCAGGCCAATCTGGGGACAGCACCAGTCGGCGAGTAGCCAGCCCCATACCCCCAATTGCCCCTCCACCACTGCTGGTCGCTGCCCCCCTGATCACCATCCTCTCCCTCTGCCCACTGGCACATGCCTTGGCTGGCCTGGCACTGCTTGCTCACCAGCCCCACCCCCCGCCCCTCGCCAACCTGTCATTCTGCTGTTCGGTCAATTTGTTTGGTTGATTTGTATATTAGTTTTATTATATAGGATTTTTTGAGGAAACTCTATACTATTTTCCAGAGTGCTTGCACCAGTCTGGATTCTCACCAGCAGTGCAAGAGCGTCCCTTTTCCCCCCACATCCTCAACAGCACTTGTTGTTGGTTGATTTGTTGATAATTGCCATTCTGACAGGTGTGAGATGGTACCCCATTGTAGTTTTTATTTGCTTCTCTTGGAGGATTAGTGACTCTGGAGCATGTTTTCATATGTCCCTTGGTCTTCTGTATGTCCACTTTCAAAAAGTGTCTATTTAGGTCCTTTACCCATTTTTTGATTTTGTTTATCTTCCTTTTGTTAAGTTGTGTGAGTTCCCTATACATTTTGGAGATTAGGACCTTATCAGATATAACATTGGCAAATATGTTTTTGTCAAATATTAATTGAACATAATGGTTTGGGTGTATTTCTGGGTTCTCTGTTCTGTTCCATTCATCTATATGTCTGTTCTTGTGCCAGTACCGGGCAGTTTTGAGAACAGTGAGTTTGTAATGTAGCTTGATACTATTATTGTGATCCCTTCAACTTTGTTCTTATTTATCAGGATTGCTGCGGCTATTTGGGGTCATTTTTAGTCCATATATTTATCATTATTTTAAAAATTATATTTTAACTTTCTTTAATACCTTTATTTCAGTTTTTTATAGAATACATATTAAAAATCTATGAGAGAAAATAACAAAAATATGTTTCATTTTCCACTGGCAGCCCATGAGTATTACCCATTATTTTAAAATTAGGTTTTCTTTTATAGTCATACAGTACAGTCATATAGTATCTTGCATGTGTTATACTTTGAGATATTTATTTAACCCAGAATCCTTAGTATTCTATTCTGGTCATTCTGGGCATTTGTATTAGCAGTTTCATATCTGAATGAATTATTTCTCTATGTCAAAAAAGTTAGTTGAATGAATAAATTATTATGTCAATAATTAAGGGATGATTATGCTAATAAAAACAGGAACGCTAGGAACAACTTTTCACCAAATCAGTTAGTTTTAGTTTATCAAGACTATAGTTTAAGAATTATTAAAGCGAATAAAACATGCATTGCTAGGAACAACTTTTCACCTTTTGAATTAGTTTTAGTTTATCAAGACTATATTGTCTTTATGTTCTTAATTATTTAAAAAATACCAGCAACACAGTTTGCGAGTTTTCTATCTATAAGGTCTCAAATAGGGCCTATATGAAACTTTTTTTTTTTTTACAAAGGATTTTCTAATGCTCAATAAAGAATTTTCAAGTGTTTTAAAACTTCAAGGAAGTGGCATTTGATAGAGAATCTCTTAAGAACGAGATATAATGTCTGAAGCAGGTGCTGGAAGGCTCAAACTCATTAATTGTAACTATGCTGTCTGGCTGCACATGATAGCTGGTTGTTGTGTAGACAGCTACTACAAATGATGAGGGGGAAAGAGCCAAGCTTCTAACAGTTCTGTAAGTAATTCAGAACATATTGCTCTGCTGTACAGATGTTTAATAGTGATGTCAACTTTGCATCTGAGAAAGTAAAAGATGTGTAGAAAGGCTTGTTGGGGAAAATAGTTATAAGTTTTCATTATTTGCCAGGGGGGAATGCTGTAGTCAAATAATTCTTTGATTTTATTGCAATGGTATAAACAGGCTCATGTGTTAAGGTGTTCTCTATTTTATCCAACTAATTTGGACTCTAAGACATTGAGCTGGTCCCAGATTATTATGTTCAATCACCAGAACCCAAGTGACATTGAAGAGTGGAAGACTATGGCATCCTAAAAATACAAGTTTGTCATAAGGATTATTTTGGCTAAAGACACTTAAAAAAAAGCAGATGTAAGTAGGACATTCTAAATCTCCTCTTCCTCACAACAGGCTATAAAGATACCCGTATGAATGATTCTCTCCCAGGAGAAAAGAAACTGAGAGTCAAAGCTGAGATAATTAGAATTCTGTGCAGACATTGAAACAATTATCTTCCTTTAGCTTCCCTATGTATGTCATCTTTCCACAACTGTCTCTCTTTGTTCAACCTAGTATAAAATATTTTGGTTTTGCCACTTCTTCAGGTCTTCATTTCCTTATGAGGGCTGCTATGTCATGTAAAACATACATTTGTATACTTTTCTCCTGTTAATCTGTTTTATGTCAATTTAATTCTCAGACCCAGCTGAAAAACTCTAAGAGGATAAAGGCAAAATTCTGCTCCCCCTACATCATTTGTAGAAACTATATTTAGTATACTCTGTACTAAGTGTACATAAAATTGAAAGGAAAATAGCATATCAAATCAGGTTTACCATTTTGATAAAGACAAATGTGAAATTTATATATACAGGGTGTCCTAAACATGTACACATATTTTGAATAATTATTAATTACAATGGGTTAAATATGAAAAGAAACATGAATTGATCTATCAGCTGTTAAAGTATGTATATTCAAGGAAGACTAAGGATGCAAAACATGCATGTATTTTCTACAGAATTTCAGAAATGAAACTATAAGAAAGAACTAAGAGGAGATAAATGAGGGAAGTAAAATAGCTGAGGTGTTCTTTACACTTACTGGAATAAATCCACTGGATTTCTAAAAGGACAGAATATCTTCAAAGAAATTTGCTTTGAAGTTCAAGATTTTGTTGGCGATTTATATTAGGTCCATTGTGTTGACTGCAGACAACATAGTCGAATTTTTCAGCACATCATTATTTTCTTCTTTCATCTTCTCAGAAACTACAATAACATCTTTAAACATTTATTTAAATAACACATGAGCCTCAACCTTTTATCTTGTTCTGTTGAGCTTTATCTTGTCTCTTGCTATAGTCAATTGTGATTCATTGAAAATCTGATTTCATAAGCTTCTAGAACTAACAATACCTTTAACTATCACTTGAGACTAAAAAGAAATAACACAACAGAACATAGCACCAGCTCTCTAATTGAATTCCATTGTCTTTATATTTTTTATTATTTTGCAGGACAAACTCAAATAGCAATGTGATTCATTATTCTCTTACTGCTTCCTGATCTGAGAACGATTGGTATTTGCATTGCTTGATGCCTGAAAAATAAATTAGGGGATTTAGAAATGATGTACTGTGTTAGCCAGCCTCCAAGATGACCTCCTTAGATTCATTCCTTTGTGTGTCCCACCCTACATTGTGTTAGCATTAGTCTGTGGGACCAATCAAATATGGTGAAAAGAATGGTGTGTTGCTTCTGACATTATGTCCCTCTCTCTTTACCTCTCTCTCTCTCTCCCTCTCTCTCTCTCTTTCTTTACCCCCTTACCCCCATCTCCTTTTTATCTCTTTGACCATTTGCTCTAGGAAGCTTCATAATGACACTAGCTGCTATATTCTGGGGAGAGATCCATGCAGTAAAGAACTGAGCCTCCAGCCAACAACCAAGGAAGAACTGTAAGATGACTGCAGCCCTGGCTAACACCTGGACTTCAATATCATAGGAGACCTTGAGCTACAGCCATTCAGCCAAGCCACTTCCAAACCATAAGGCACAGAAATTATGAGATAGTAAATATTTTTTGTTTTAAGCCAATAAATTATGGGGTAATTTCATACACAATGGGTTAAGTCTGAAAAGAAACATCAAAAAGGCAGAATGCTGATTAGACAAAAAGGCAGGCTACTGATTATCTAATTCTGATATTCTAATGGTAAATACATATACAGTTTATGCAGACTATATCAGATTATGTTTGAAAACAAAGTAATTGTGGTTTTGGACAGGAAGCAATTGCAATGAGTTTAAGAACTAATTTTATAATTATTATTAAGGATTTAGAGAGAATATGACCCAACTTTGACTAAATTGATCTAATTAATTTGCCAGCCAAAACGAAATTAAATAAATTGGCTCCTACTATGTTAAAGACTTCAAATGTGATTATGTATGGAAGATTACCAAGGATGCTTTCATTTAGGCTTAGGAATTATAAATTTCTAATTATGGAAAATTTATAATATACCAATATTTGAATCAATACATATAATTTTTTAAAATTCCTAACCTGAGGATATTTTTCCACTGATTTTTAAAGAGTGAAATGGAGAGTGAAAGAGGGACAGAGAGAAATAACAATGTGAGAGAAACATTGATCAGTTGCCTCTTGCATGAGCCCCAACCAGGGCCTGTAACTGAGATGCATGCCCTTGTCCAGAATTGAACCGGGACCCTTCGGTCCGCAGGCGGACGCTCTATCCACTGAGCCAAACTGGCTAGGGATATACAATTTTTAAAATGATATACCTTTTAAAGAATAGAGGGAAAATATTTCCTTAAGATATTTCAGTGAATATATATTTTTCAATTATTCTAAAACATTAAATATGGGAACTAATTTTCTCTACTTATAGTTGTCCAATAGCAACTTGTAACTATTTTAAAAAATATAAGTATGATATGTGGGTAAAACTAAAGCTAACAAAATTTAAAAACTACTAATAATCTCTACTTTGATTACTTTTTTTTGCTATTTTTTTAATTTAGTTTGGTGTAACTAAAATTATGATGTATAAATTAATAATTATGTTTCTTTTTAAAAGAAGTATGTTTTATAAGATGCTGTTTTTGTTGCTATCTTATAAAATAAAATAATACGGTTTGAATAAAATTTAATATTTGGGGAAATGCTAGTAAATTACTATGGATCCTATATATTTACTTATTTTAGTAAATGTGAAAAACATAAAAGATCCTTGCAATATTTTGTATTGCATGATGTGTCTCTCCCTACTCCTTATTCCATCCCAAAGTTGCATTGTTTAATCAGTATTAGGAAGTTTGTCAACATATCGAAAAATAAATATAGGGTGTGGCAAAAATAGGTTTACAGTTTTTGAAATAGACAATATTACAATAATAGCCTGACTGGCATGGCTCAGTGGCTGAGCATCAACTATGGACCAGGAGGTCACGGTTCGATTCCCGGTGGGGGCACATGCCCGGGTTGCAGGCTCAATCCCCCGTGTGGGGCGTGTAGGAGGCAGCCAATCAATGATGTTTCTATCTCTCTCCCCCTCTCTTCCTTTCTGAAATCAATAAAAATATATTATTTTTAAAAAGAAACTATTACAATAAATAATACAAAAGTAAACTTTGTGTTTCACAGACTTACACATGTAAACCTATGTTTGTCCCACCCTATACAATCAGATAGTTTAAAAGAAGCTGTAGGAATGTAAACTAGAATTCATGAAAAATGTCCAGTCTCCAATACTTTCTTTATCTATATATACTAATTTCAAATCACTGCAGAAAACTTTTCCAGTCCAAAGCCTGGTGGAAAAGAAATACATACTCAAAGTGGGTTAGTGAGAAGAGTTCAGGAAAATGCCATATCCAAAGGTGTGCGAGAGGATATGAAGAATCAAAGGGAGAGTGAGGCACCTGGGCTAGGGACTACTGGGAATTATTACCATCTCTAGGTGTAAAGTGGCCAGCCCATCAGTAGTAAATAATCTGAAATGGATGGCTGTAAGAGTGGGAGAGCCCTCCCACAGGAGGCACACACACACACAGGAAGAAGAGACCCTGGAAAAAATACCCCGCTTCTTCTTTTGCGCTTTTCCCCCTCCTGCAAGTGTATTGTATGCCTCTGGCCAAAAATGCAAGACTCAGCCCCAGGTCAAGAGGCAGTTAGATGCAATTCATGAAGATCATGTCTTCCAGAGCGCAGAGAAGAATGGAGATTGGTTCTGGAGGGAATAATTAGAAATAATCAACACATCTGCAATCACTGGTGAAAGTTTGGAATAGTCAATAGGCTTTCTAGGGCAGGAAATGATTCTATCCTTTTGAGAATGTTAACAATCAACTGCAATGTTTCAAGTAAGAGGGGTTTCATAGTTTTCTTTAGTTAACGACAAAATCCAACTAGAGAAATCCTGCTTGCTTTATCAACCATAACCTTTGCCATAATCTTTTTTTTTAGAGTTTTCTACTACATACACTATGTGCAATTAAATACAGCCCTTTCCTGAATATGTTATTATTCCGTTCTTTGTTAGTAATTGCAGTGGATACCCTGTCATTAGACAAAAAGGCAGGCTGCTGATTATCTAATTCTGACATTCTAATTCTAATTATTCAGTATTCTGGTCATGTCACTGATTAATACTGTCGCCCTGCTACCTATGCAATTTATAAAATTATACTGAATAAATATATCAGATGTTATGAGTTGCAATGCTGAATATCCATGTGTTATTATCGAAGTATTTGAAGCACTCACACATTGTGAAAAAAATTTTTTAAACTCTTACTTAACTCCATTGAGTTTTCAACATTTCAAATATTTTAATTTCATTTTCTATTTGTGCTAAGTCCAAAAATAGTATTACTATTGTTCGATTATTTTGTTTATATTGCCACACTCTTGATTACCTTATTTTCCTCTCTTCTCTTAAGATGTCAGTTACCTAAAGGCAAGACCTGCTTGCTTGTTTGTTTGTATCTGCATAACCTAAAACAGTGCCTATCACATAATAATGAATAAATTACATTTCATGGTATTTCTCCTCTTTGCTTAAGAGTTGAAGTGTCCTGGGTAAATTGGGCTATTATGTGGTGACAAAGACACAATCTTTTTTTTAACATTTAATTTATTTTTTCCCATCAACATTTATCTCTCTATGCCCACCTCCACCTCCACCTCCACCTCCACCTCCACCTCCACCGTCACCACACTTTTGTCCATGTCCATGAATTCTTATTTTTTTCTTTTTTGCTCAATCCTTTTGCCCCCTCTACCCCAACCAGAGCAATCAGTCTACTTTCTACCATGCAAAATAGAGACAAAGATACAATCTTTGATGAGCTACAATGAAATTAATTAACTGATAATTTTAAATTTTCCAAATAGTCTGATGGAAATAAAACCTGGAAAGGAAGAACCTAAGAAGTAGTATCTGCAGGGAAGAGCCCACAATGCAGAAATCAATAAACATGGTTATTTTAAAATTCTCTCTAGATTACCTACTTTTCTTTCTCCACCCAACTAAATATGGGTCATTCTCAGGTTTTGTTTCTTCATATTTCTTCTTTTCTCTATTTACTGCCTTGGAACCTCTTTTGTCTATGTGACTAACTCTAGACCTAACCTTTCCCCGATGGATAATTTCTCATTGGATACATGATTAGGACATTTAGATTATAATATGCCTCTGCCTCTTTATCTCTCAGACTCAATACCCCTGTCTATAAAATGAACAAATTGATTATCTTTAATTTCTGTCCAAATGAACCCTGGTCAAGGTGTTTAGTTCACCAAGAGCTAGGAAGGTGACCTCTCTCTCAAGTGTGCTTAGATGTAAAAACTGTGAACCTCAGATTCAGGACTCCTTTGAACAAAAAATTGTCAATAGTAATTTATTCTAGCAAATGACTAAAACAAGTATTCTAGTGACTTCCTTCAACCTGCTTTTGACTAAACTGGACCTACTATAATCTCAAAAAAAAACAAAAAACAAAACCAAAACAAAAACCCTACCCCCCAAAATCCTAAAGACCACTATAGTCAAAGTTTAATTTCTAGTTTATGGATATAAGCTTAGCAAGTGCTGTTATATGAGTATAGACAATTAGTCCTTCTCAAATTCATTACAGGTTAAAAAGTACCTGAACATCTTACTGGGCTAGCAAATGAAATTAATAACACTAAGTTCACCTCTTAGTTCAAAATTATAATTTTTAGACATATAGCTCTTTCCTATTGAATTTATTATTATTTATTATAGATCTAATAATTAGCTCAACAATTTTGTTGATGCCAAGAGCACTAATAAATGTCAGAAAAAATTTTAATGTACAAGGTATATAAATCAATTTATAACTTTTAAATATTACTTTATTTTTAAAATTACATTTAAATTCAGTTCAATCCCATTTTGTACAGACCTTTTCTAAAATGTAAGACCTATGTATTTGATTTATTTTGAAATTAATGTGTCCATTGAATGAATCTTCTTTTTCAAGTATTAAATTGTGTAAGTTAATAGAATAATAAGTTTCAAGATCTATTGCAACATCTTTATTTGAGGCAAACTATTTTCTTTCACATTATATCTAATATTTATGATTGGGTTTCTATAAATTCTCTAAAAAGAAGGAAAGTCTCTCACTTACTTGGAAAAACACAGTTTTTGTAATGAAGATTAAGTATGTGTTCTGTTGTGTATAGTATGACTGTTAGGATCAGAGTCTGAGAAATACTACACTTAATCTATAGTTACACATTTATATTCTTTGTTTCTTATATATAAAATACTTTCATATTAATATATAATTTGTCAATTACCATTATAAGTGTTATATAATACATTAAAATATATATTTATTTATTTTCTTATAAAAATATATACTCTTATTTTGCATCTGAAATGAGGTGGGGGTAGTCTTGTGAGACTGACACTAGTCTAGGTAGATAGTATATGAATTAAATTAAACTGTAGAGCGTCTAATTGGTGTCCACAGAAAATCAGAGAATGCTTAGTGTGGGAAAACTATTCACACACTTATAGTACAGAAGTATCCTCTGAGTAGTAGTATATCATAGAGAAAAATAGAGAAAAAAACTTGTTTTTCCCCCTTTCACTTATAGGTTAAAATTATATCATAAACTGCTTATAAGGCCAAACAGAAAAGTTTTTATTTGTTGTAGTAGGGGTATCATTTTAAGTTATAGGGTAATCATTTATAATTTCTATTAATTTTGCTGTAAATAATGTTTCAAGTATATGTAATAAGTGTCAAATCCACTATCACTTTCTACCAAGACTTCTGCATATTCTTCTAAGTTTTATTTCATCCTTTTAGCCCCTCTCTACTACATTCTTAGCACTCTTATTCTCAAGAGCTTTCATTCTCTTCCCACTGCTCTTAGTATAATATAGAATATCTGTAATATGGCCCCCACACCCTACATGATCAAGTGCCTGTCCACCTCTCCAAATAGCTCATAATATCTCCTCACTCCATCATCCAGGAATCTGGCCATTCTTGAGTTCCTCACATGTGCCAGGCATTTCCTCTATTAGGTTCTATACTTCCAATGATCTACCCTTCACTTCACTCGCTGAATTTTACTTCCCCATCCTTCAAGTTTCAGTATAAATGTTTGTTTTTCAAAAGAGCTTTTTCTATGATAACCAATGAAAATAGGCCCTTTTTTCTTATATCACTCTGTCCATTTTCTTTATAACAGTTATCAGGCTTAGTAATTATATATTTATTTAGATAATTATTTGTTTACTGTGTCTCTCCAGTGAATTTGAAACATCAGTGAGGCCAAGACAATGTTTACATAACAGTCAATAACTAGCTGATGAATAAAACAATGGCTGATATGATAAAATAATGTTTTATGAAGATTAATCTGAATTTTGCAGGATGTATTAGAAAGGTAGAATCTCCAGGTGAGAAATTAATTAAAAGGCTATGATGAAAGGCCTGGTGTGTCACTAGGAAAGAGCATAATGTGATGGTTGTGAGACTAGAGAGACAAAGAAGAATTAAAGAAGTATTTTTCAGGGGAAAAATAACATTTTTTACATTACATATTGAGGTATAAGAAAATAGTATCAGCATTTCTACATGTTTAAATACTATTTAGGTATTTCTAGGTATAATGTTATTATCTGTACTTTTTGTTTCTGTTGCAAGTTTGCCTCTTTTATTTGCACATTATTGAGTACTCTGTATTCTGCTTTATTTTCCATGTACCTTAAACAAAATCAGAGATTGGCAAATTATAGTTAGTAATAATCCTAAAAGGCATAACTTTCAATTGCAATGAAAGATATGAGAAGTACTGACTATGAATAATGTGCTATTAGGGAAAATTTAATATATTGTGCTTTATCTCTAGCATGAGCATACTTCTAAGTTTGCATCTTAGTTTATGCCTGCTTTCCTGGGTTATTTTAATAGCACCTACTCTTTACTCTTCCTATCAAAAGTGAGATTGTCCAGATTTGAAAGTGTATGTGTATAAAAATCACTAAATTTTCCTAATTAACCTAAGTACATTTTCAGGAATAAACTGAATAAGTCATGGGCTTATAAAGATTCAATTTAAAGTTATTTCCCCTAAAGCAGCGGTTTTCAACCTGTGGGTCGCAACCCCATTGGAGGTTGAATGACCCTTTCACAGGGGTCGTCTAAGATCATCAGAAAACACATATATAATTACATATTGTTTTTGTGATTAATCACTATGCTTTAATTATGTTCAATTTGTAACAATGAAATTGGGGGTCACCACAACATGAGGAACTGTATTAAAGGGTCGCGGCATTAGGAAGTTTGAGAACCACTGTCCTAAAGGGAAAACATGGTCAAACAAAGGACCTTAGGTTAAATATAAGATCATCACTGAATGAAGGGATATAATACATGTTTAAATTTATAACATTATGCAGTATTTTCAAAGGTATGAATGATGCATCACTATGAATAATGAATATAGTAACACTGTTGATATTTGTTTTGCAGTATCCTTTTGTGATAGAAACCTGAGTTATTCAAATTTTATATTTTAAGAAACTTGTAGCAATATACCCACATTCTATCAAAGTGCATACTATATTCAAACATGATGGGTTTCCTCATGAATAGGTCAACAGGAAAATCTAGTCAGCCCAGATGATCTTATTAAGTTACTGTCAGTGTAAGAAACTAAAATTTGCATCATGTTGAGCTACAGGCTAACATAGCCCGTTTTTAAGTATTTTAATGCCCACTGGAATAAAATATGTCTAGTAAACTATTCAAAAGCACCATTATTTGGCTTGTATTTCCTCAGAACCATAATGTATGTGGCTTTGTTGAAGTTATCATGAATGTGTATGTATGTATGTGTGTGTGTATATATATATTACTAGAGGCCTGGTGCACAAAAATTTGTGTACTCAGGGGGAAAACTCAGCCTGGCCTGTGTCCTCTCGCAATCTGGGACCCGTTGGGGAATGACCACCTGATGACTTAGGCCCACTCCCCGAGGGATTGGGCCTAAGCTGGCAGTCAGACATCCTTCTGGCAGCCCAAGAGCCCTTGGGGGATGGCCACTTGCCAGTGGGGAGCAGGCCTAGCTGCAGTTGGTTTTTCTGCTTCCA
>NW_006299705.1:9723862-9735961 GCF_000327345.1 Myotis davidii | reverse complement strand
GGCTCGAGCTCTTAGGCCTCCATTCCTGAAAGCAGGTATCTGGTTTGTTTTGGTTCTAATCAAAACTCTGTATCAACTCCAGCTCTGAGATCCCAGCTCTCTGAAAGCTGGTTTCTGGGGTTTTGTTTAGCTCTATATTTGTTACAATGTTTGAAACTGCAGGCTCAGAGGCCTGCAGGGGCAGGCAGGGAACTTTGGAGTCCGCTGTCACTGAAGCAAGCAAGCCTCATGTTAGTTTCAAGCTGCCTGGCTGCCGGCAGCCATCTTGGCTGACAGTTAATTTGCATATCTCCCTGATTAGCCAATGGGAAGGGTAGTGGTCGTACACCAATTACCATGTTTCTCTTTTATTAGTGTAGATGTTACAATTATATTCAGCTTTCTCTCTCAACAAAGCATGTCTAGCTTTTACACAATTCTGTTTCTCCTGTTCTAGTAAGAAGGCCTGATTCATGTTTCCACTGTTGGATAAGGCGTATGATCTTTGCTCCTTCTTGCCCTTCTACCTTTCCTTTCCCATTTACCATGTTGCTTCTGTTTCCTCTAGGGTCAGGAAGAAGTAATGTTTAGAGATAAAGGGTCAAAAGCAAGCCACTATACTCAGCAGAAGTTGTTTGTAGTCCTCCCTTGACCACTGAAGGCTACTCAACGCCACCTACATGGCAGGAGTCCAAGCATTGCTATTTTGCTCTCTTACCAGCATCTCTATAGAATGTTTGGATATTTGCCTGCCCCTCACCCACTCCCTTCCACCCTTTGAAACTCAACTGCACTTGGGCACTACACTCTGTGGTCACATTTCCATGACACACCCTTAAGCTTCTTCCCTACAGATACCATCATATTTTAGCTGTCTCTTGACCTGACAAGCGGTCACTTTGTGGAAGATCTTCTCAAGATCAGACTAGCCCAGCTATCCTATATGTGTACCTTCGACCAGGGAAAACCTCACTCAGATTGTTGGTGAAATACAGGTCACTCTCACCTCAGCCTCTATCTTCCTTCTGTTGTCTGGGGCGGCTTTTCATATATACTTCAGCTCTAAAAACCTACCTATGCTCTGCTCTGACAGTAGTCAACAACTTCCTGTAGTTACCTGAATCCATCTAGGAGGAAGGTGCACCCTTTCTGAGAAGCACCTCCTATGACTAAGAGGGTCCTTGCTGCTGCCTTACTTGGTTTGGGGAGGAATGTGCAATTTGTCTTTCACCACACAGAGGAATTGAGAAATAAAAGACTTATACTCCCTGTAAAATACATGATATTCCTTTTTAAGACTACATGTCTTTTAGGCAAATTCCTTTCTATTATACAACAGCTTATTTCCAATTTTTCTTTTCTAATTTAGATAAGTTGGAATTAATAATGGGTTTAGGTTCACAAAACTTTTTCAGGACACATTTTATCACATCCTATTTACCGTATTTTCATACTTAACTATCACTCATTGTCCTTGTAGAAATGACTGCAGATAAAACACTAAAACACTCAAAGGAAAAAATATTCCATTTATCTCTCTATACATGTCCTTTATTGGTAAGCAGTTTAAAATATTAGCTCATTAATGCTAAAGAAACACTTACTTTGAATATATATCCCCACCCTGAACGTTGAATGCCTGTAGATATAAACATCAACATTTTATTCTTTTCTAGATTTTTCAATTCTGAGAGCTACATTTAGAAAATATGTTATTTAATAATGCCATGATAAGTGTCTTTTCTATTTGAAGTCACCTACAATCTCTAAAGGAATAATACATATAAAATGAATGTTTTAAAATGTATTCCGAGCTACATTAATTTACATGAAAGCACAGTCATTACAAAATATCTGTAGCCCAATAAATCATCTATTTTCTTTGGATGTGATTTATAGCAATTGATATAACATAGTTGAAACAGTTACGTTTTGTTTCATATGATATGGTACTCATCGTTTAGTCAAATCTAGATGCTATCAAGATATTTTGTAAATTTGCTTAGTATTTAAAATGAAGAGATTAGTCTCAATAATTAAGGTTGGCCTCATTTAATCAATTGAAGACCTTAAGAGCAAAAGCTGAGGTTTCCTAGGCATTAAAGAATTCTCCTTGAAGACTAACATAAAAATCCTGAGTTTCTATTATATCAGCTGGCCCTACGGGTTTTAGACTTGCCAGCCTCTCACAATTGCATAAGCCATTCTTTAAAATAAATCTCTCTTTGTGTTACCCAACTAACAGGTTCCACTTGCTATGCACACCAAAGCCCAATAAGACATGACAAGAAGAGTTTGCAGCAAAAACAAACAAAAAAGAGAGAGTTCTGTTGCTGTTGTTTGCTTTTTCCCAGGAAGTGGCCCACACATAGAGACAAGGGAGCGAGCTCAAAGACCTGGCTTCCCTACGGCTTAGACAGGGGAAAATCATTAATCCTGGTGACTAAGGGAGTTAGGTTTGTTCTCAGGGTGGTGTTCGTACTAATTGGTCAGTGCTAGGATAGGGCAGTTGATCAATGCATCTGGTCCTGATGTAACCATGGCAGTGATTCAGC
Organism: Myotis davidii; assembly: GCF_000327345.1. Lineage (NCBI taxonomy): Eukaryota > Metazoa > Chordata > Mammalia > Chiroptera > Vespertilionidae > Myotis > Myotis davidii. Next base: position 9,733,427 of record NW_006299705.1, on the reverse strand, counting down.
TGGTTTTGCCACTTTTCTAGGTCTGCAATTGAAACACAACTGAGGCCTAAATGTTATTTCTAGTTTTATCAAAACTCTGTGTCTGTGGTCAACAGACCTGAGGCTTTGTTCCTAAGATGATTTGATGCTGATCAGAACCTCATTATCCTGAGGACTTAATCATTAAGGGAGTGGTCATGCAAGAGAGAAGGAGGCAGATGAGTCAGGGTGCTGGATGAAGCCAGCTTGAATCAAAAGAGAAGAAAGGAGAAAAGGTCACATTAAAGAAATGAAGTTTCTACGTGGGTACATGTGTATCCATGTTTATTCGCTATCTATATATCTATATTTTATTAGTTTTGTTTTTCTGAGAACCCTGCCTAATACAATAGATATATCCATAATTATTATATTACTAGAAGCCTGGTGCACGAAATTCATGCACTCAGGTGGGGGGCTCTCAGCCTGGCCTGCACCTTCTTGTAATCTAGTAGCCCTCGAGGGATGTCCAACTGACGGCTTAGATCCGCTCCCCGTGGGAAGTGGCATCCTTAGTGCTGCCGTGGAGGTGGGAGTGGCTCCTGCCAACACCGCTGTGCTCGCTAGCCATGAGCCTGGCTTCTGGTAGAGCAGCGCATCCTCTGTGGGAGCGCACTGACCACCAGGGAGCAGCTACTGTGTTGAGTGTCTGCCCCCTGGTGATCACTGCGCATCATAGGGACCGGTCGTTCCGCCATTAGGTCGATTTGCATATTAGCCTTTTATTATATAGGATTTATTTTTAATTCTGCAAAAATATAGGGCAGATGTAGATAAGACAGACTTTACTAATACCATGATCATTCTTAGTTAGAAACATCGATGAGAAACACCGATCATCTGCCTCCTGCACATCCCCCACTGGGGATGTGCCCGCAACCCAGGCACATGCCCCTGACCGGAATCAAACCTGGGACCCCTCAGTCCACAGGCAGACGCTCTATCCACCGAGCCAAACTGGTTTCGGCATCCATGATCATTCTTGTTTCTGTTACTGTGGCACAGTATAACAATTTTTTCTTTTGTCTTTTTTTTCTTTTCTTTTTGTTTTTATGAAAATTTTATGATTTGTGTTAAAATTGGACAAATGTGCAAACTAGAAAACGTTTTTTGCATGAAATTTATAAAGGTATTATGTATCTATCAATTGAAATCCAGTTAGACAATGGTAAGAAAGAACACTTCATGGACATTTTGAAAAGTGAGTTCTATGAAATTAATGTAATTATTGAGATTCAAATATTGAATATATGATGTAAACAAAGATGACATTTTATATGTAGTTCACAACGAAATCATAAGATGGCTCATTAGCCTGAACAACATTTGAAATTAATAAAAGTAAAGGAAAGTCTGAGTCATTGTGACTACTGCACTGTGACTTACCCAGTTAAAAGAACTACTTCGAATAGAAGGGCTGTATTATAGCTAGAAGAGAACATTTGACAGTGGGGTTTGCTCAACTAAATACACAAACAGCAGCCATGTGTGAACTGCTGGTGAAAGAATGAAATCTTGGAAATATATACAAGCCTTAAAAATGTTCAGACGTTTTCAAATATGAATTCCATTCTAGAATTGTAGCCTATGAATATTTCTACTTCTAAAAAACATTTGTGCTCAGAAATGTTTAGTAAATGTAAGACAAAAAATGTGAAAACTACATTAACTCCCACTCTGAAGGAGAATTATGATATTTAGAAGCCATCTTACTGGATTATAACAACTGCATTGAGGTTCCCATTTGTCAGCATTAGATAGATTTTCTTTTAGCATTAGATAGATTTAATAATTCCCTTGAACACAAGCTTTTAGAAGTTGTATCGTCTTCAGAGAATTCATGGAAGAGTGTTTCAGATTATTATAATGCTTAAAACAAATTTATGAATACTTGTGGATATAGGTACATTTAGCTGATTACCAAGTGATTGAATGTTAAATTTAATATTTGGATAAAACTGCAGCTAAGTTGAATATCAACATCATAGAATTACTTTATTGGGGTAAAAGAGTTAACTGAATATTATAGGCAAAATATAAAATTTATAAGTTAAAATACTCATATTTTATCGTAAGATGAAAACAATAATTGCTTTTTTTCAAATATGAAAGTGTTAAATTGCTGCTGTGACGTATAATAGGGGACATTTTCTTTACTAAAACGGACATTTACTTCAAGCTGATATGGTTAAGTTGGTGAGATCAAGGCTTGTTTTTGGTTTTAAATATCTGTCAGTAAATAAAATTGGCAATGGTGATATTGTCCCCAAATCATTAAGCTTTTATTTTTATTCTCTTCAAAAGCAATTAAATAAGGTAAAAACATTTGCTAGACTAGAAGTCTTGTTTGAAGATGATTATGCAAATTTATTGAAGCAATCCTTTACAGTTTCTGCACACCACTTGAAAAGATGCTTTAGCACTCAATTCAGAAGTAGATTGTTGCCTTCAAGTGTATATTTGTGTGTGTGTGTGCATATAAAAGTTTAGCTAGTTGCCTCAATTGTTAACTTTAGTTGTCTAATATAGACTTATATGGTTTTAAAGAAACAGACACAGCCTAAAGGAAACCAAATTAAATGACAAAAAAATGTTTCATTTACGAGTAGAATTGGTTCTAGCAGAAAGAATTCTAAATTTATGAATTATTTATAATGAGAAGGCAAATAATAATAGAGGAAAAATGATTTGTTGCTTTACCTTCAGTTATTTGTATCTCCCTTTTATAAGCTACCTTTTCAGCAGTGATTTATGCTACCTGCCTTAATTTAATTCTATACTGAAAAACTCACAGAGGATCAAGTGGTTCTCCAGTGAATATTTCTGTACAAAAATAGCTACTGATCTGTAGGAAAGAAAACATGAAGTATTAGGGAGCCCCAGAGCCAGGAGAATGGGGGAAAAGGTTATTGAAAATGAAAGATATCACTTTTCTTCTAGGTTTTTCTTGTGACAAAATATTCATGTGAGACTACATTTACTCATTGAATTTTTCAGAAAAGGAAATATTAGAGCACACAAATAAAAGTAAGTCACATCTTGCCAAGGAATATTTACAAGGCCAATGGGGAGGTCTCAGTAGATGAGAGAAATATAAGAAAGTAAAATAGAATGAATAACATAAAGAACAGAAAGTGGTTTGAAGAAAAGTAAACCAGGTGTGAAAAACAAGACGATATGAAACACAGAAATAGGAAAAAATGGTCAGAGAAAAAAATAAATTCTTATTTAAAAATTAACTATTAGTGAGTTTTCATCTATTTGTAAATCATAAAATTACTTTTATTATTCATATTATATTGCTATTTTATAGCTAGTGAAAATTTTAAACTCACTTTTTGGAATCCAAGACTATCAATATTTTTCTAATAAAAAAGGTGCAAAATACAATACAAATGTAGTTATTTTCTATATTTGCACACACTCTATTAGTTAATCATTGAAAAGAGTCTATATCATTTGGACTAATTGAAACCTTTGCTTGGGAATAAAATCTGTCATTGAAGTGAAGGCCCACTTAATCTCCACACCATGTCAACCTCAGACAAGACTCAAACCTAATTTATTGGTGAGTACAGGCTAATAGGTGTTTCTATGAGGTGGCCTTGTTTCAGTTTAACCTTGGGAGAAATCACCATGGAAAGAAAAAAACACAAATGGTAGGGAGTAGGATTCAGTGTAGGGGCAAGATAACTAAGCTAGATCTTAGTCTTAAGGAATTCTGAGGTCATGGAAAATAATTGGGACAAAACCATGACTGGGGAATTAAGGCAGAATTTTTAGTTCAGAGAGTGCATGTGGGGCGAGTGGTCGTTTATAATTCACAGGCACACATTCTCAGAATTTGTCCACAGAGCATAAGAAACCAGGTATGCTGACAGAAAGGGAAACTGGCAGCTGTGATTTTCTCATTATATCACAGGTTGTGCAATTGCAGACAAAACTCTATTTCCAAGTGCAATTACATGGTACTTGTGTGGTTGGAAAGGGCTGGAGTTACTGGTAATTTTTTTTTTTCAGTCACAGTCAGAAATAGTAGTTTCAGGAACTAGGTTGGAGCAGATTAGGTAAGGAATGAGTAATCACCTGGATAAAGTAAAAGAATAAAGGAGAACATAGAAACTGGAGCTCCAGAAGCTAGAACTTAGATTAATAAAGGTAATAGATAATATATGTTATGCAATTACTTACATCAGCCTTCAATGCTGAGTATTTTATTGCTTTTCTTAACTCTCATAAGCATACCAGTACTGTAGATAGGTAGTGTTACTGCCTCTTTCAAATCTAAAGATATAGAAGCACACAGAGAATAAATGTTCTTAAGATCACAAATAGTAAGTGATAAAGCATTATACAGAGTATCTTCATCATTCTATAGAGCCTATGTCTCTATAACAATTCATGGTGTTACCTCTTCGAGCAACTACAAAATCAGAATTGTATTTTAGGAAGAATATTTTCACAATGATGGATGTTTGTCTTTGAGAGGAAGACAGTAAGATAATGTTTTAATTAGTTTCAACAGTCCACCAGAAAGTAAGCTATATGAAGATAGATGGCTTACTAGTATCTATCTCATGCTAATTATCTCTGATTTCCAGTACCTCCAAATAAGTTACTAAAACAAAAATATTTTTTAATCTGTTGATGTATATCAAATGCAGTAATAGAAATAGGTTAAAGTTGATAGGTAAACATTTAAGAGACATACTGAGAAGCAAAATGGTATAGTCAAGATAACTTGGCTTTAGAATTAGGCAGGGAGACTTTTGGATGGAAATTTTGCTACGTTCTAGTTCTTAAACCCAAGATTGTTAACTCTTAAAAACCTGTTGTTCATTTTTAAATTGTAAATGGCATGATCATATTCACTTTTATAGGATTAGAAATAATGTACCAGTGTACCAATTAATAATGTGAATTTTTTCAATAGATGGGAGTTACACATATGTTGATATATGTGTTTTGATTTGTATGCTATTTTGTTGTATTGACAGCCAGCTTCAAAACTTCATATGTCAAATTTTCCAAAAGTGTTAACATCATAGATATTTTTATGCTTAAACATGTCAAATTTCATGCCAAAAAAAGAGCATTTATGGGAAGTTTTAAATCATTTCTTTATTTTGAAGAAAAGTGATGCTGGAAGTTATTGTATACTTCAGGAAGTTCATGGTGAACATGCTCCATCTCAAGATACTTGTGAACGCTGGTTTAAACGCTTTAAAAGTGATGATTTCGATGTGAAAGGCAAAGAACATCCAGGTCAACCAAAAAAAGTTTGAAGACCAATTACAAGTATTATTGGATGAAGATGCATGTCAAACTCAAAAACAACTTGCAGAAAGATTAAATGTTGCTCAGCCAATGATTTCCAATCACTTACAAGCAATAGGAAAGATTTTAAAGGGAGGGAAATGTGTGCCACATCAACTGAACGAAAGACAAATGGAAAACTAAAACAACATCAGTAAAATGTTGCTTCAATGGCACAAAAGAAAGTCATTTTTGCATAGAATTGTGACTGGTGATGAAAAGTGGGTTTATTTTGAGAATCCCAAATGCACAGAATCATGGGTTGATGCAGGTCAGCCATCAACACCGACTGCTCATATGATTTGTGTTTGCATATTTCTGGTGTCTCTATTTGTGTGTCCAAATTTCCTTTTCTCTTAAGGACAGTCATTATAAGGATTAAGACCCAACCTAAAGACCTCATTTTAGCTTGGACATCTCTTTGAAGACCATATATACCAAACTATATACAGTGGGGCCTTGACTTATGAGTTTAATTCGTTCCGAGAAAGCTCGTTAAGGAGCTCGTTAACTCAAATTACTCTGTCAACTCAATGCAAAAAATCGGTGGAGAGACAGCTGGTATCTCAAAAAACTCGTTAGTCGGGACACTCGTAAATCAAGGCCCCACTGTATATATATCCTTACTAGATATCTATTTAGATATCTGAAGAGCATTTCAAACTTAGCTTGAAACTGACATTTGTTCTCAAAGGCAACTTCTCAGTGAGCTTGTCCTTTCCCACTCTATTGAAAATTTATATAATATCAAACACATTGTATCATCTCAATACATAGATATTAAATATGAGATAATAAATTTATGTTTAGTTTCTTTCTCACAAGAACATCAGTTCCATATAGTTATTTATTGTTGTTGTTATCGTCTCTGTTGAGTCTTCAGCACATAGAAAAGTCTCAGACTCATAGTAGGTATTCAATAAACTAAAAGAAAAAAAGAATGAAAGGTTCTGAGATAAAGTTAAGAAAATATCTTCAAGATTATGATAAAAACAAAACTGATAGAATATGAAGGAGAAATTAATGAGAACTTCCCATTATTTTGTGTATGTGGGGGTGGGGTCGGAGTGGGGTGGAGGGGGGGGTGAGAGCAACTCCAGAAGAAGAAATGAAAATAAATAAAGAAATTACAAAAAAACAACATAGTTAACATGGCTTATGAGATAGAAAAGGCACATCAAATGCTCAGAAGATTAAGTTACTTTTAAAAAGTTATCATGCAAGGCATGTAATTTTTAAATATGAGAACATAAATTTCAAAGAATAAATCCTAAGTGCTTCCAAATAGAAAAGCAAAACATGATGTAGCAAAGAATAGGCAACTAGAATGACTTCAGACCACTCAGCAGTGGGGAATGTTTATGAGTTGAGAGTAAATAATTCAAAATTTGTAATTCAAATTATTTTAAACCTAGATTATATCCAGCCAACTCTGACCATGTGTGAGGGAAGAAATGAAAAATTTTCAGAAGTGCAATAATACAAACATTTTTTTCTTATATACGTCCTTTCTTAAGAAGTCATCAGAACTATTCATCTGTTGATGGATACTAAGGCTGTTTCCAAATCTTAGCAATTGTAAATTGTGCTGCTATGAACATAGGGGTGCATATATCCTTTTTGATTGGTGTTTCTTGGGATATAATCCTAGAAATGGAATTACTGGATCAAATGGGAGTTTCCTTTCTAAGTTTTTGAGGAAATTCCATAGTCTTCTCCACAGTGGCTGCACCAGTCTGCATTCTCAACAGCAGTGCAGAAGGTTTCCTTTTTCTCCATATCCTTGACAGAACTTGTCAGAACTTGATTGATTTGTTGAAGATAGCCATTCTGACAGGTGTGAGATGGTACATTGTAGTTTTGATTTATATCACTTGGATGATAAGTGACTGGAGAGCATTATGCTAAGCGAAATAAGCCAGTCAGAGAAAGATAAATATCACATGATCTCACTCATTTGTGGAATATAATGAACAATATAAACTGATGAACAAAAATAGATCCAGAGAAAGAGAAGCATCGAACAGACCATCAAACCTCAGAGGGAAGGCAGGGAGGATGGGAGGAGGGAGGCGTAAGAGATCAACCAAAGGACTTGTATGCATGCATATAAGCATAACCAAATGGACACAAACACTGGGGGGATGAGGGCATGTGCTGGGGGGTGGGAGTGAGCAGGGAGAGGTCAATGGGGGAAAAAGGAGACATATGTAAAACTTTCAACAATAAAGATAAAAAAGTCATTAAAAACTGAAAAAGCTAATTAAGGGAGTAACCAAGAAAAAAACTGAAATAGCATCCAGGAAATAGGGCCTTTAGTACAGTGGGATGATAAAGAAAATACCTGAAAAATAGGTCTGTCCCAGTCCTAGAGAGTAGGAGCATGGAAGACAGTGAGTATGTATTTAATAATTAGAATGTTTGGAAATTTATTAACCAAGGAAGGTGTACTGCTTATCAGAGTGTAAGTAATCTGTTTGAAAACTTGCAAAAAATATAATATACGCACAGAGATCTTGGATGTGGAAGAACACAGAAGCATGTGTATGTGTGCAACTGTGAGTGTGATCAAACTACTGCAGGGATATAAGAAGGTACTGAAAAAGGGTAATAGAAAAACAAAACAAACACAAATAAAAAGATAATACCAAGTTAAAGCATATATTTGTTTATATAAAAATATTAACAAATTATTTAAAAATAGGTAAGTGCCGAATATACCCCTATGGGGTTGAGAAAGGTACAATAGGAGACTGTTCCACTTACTTTCCATTTTTAGACTTCCTCCAAAAAAGTTTGCTACAGCGGCCAGCCCTCTAGGATCTGCCAACAGAGAGCTAACTTGCCCTAGGTTATCCTTTTCCTGGTGCAGGCCACATCTGGAAACTTGGATGGATAATGTATAAAGGACAGGACAATTCTCTCTGATACAGGACAGCTGTGTTAGGCTCTGAAGCTCTTTGCCAGACTGACCAAAGCTTTTGTGGGACTTTCCACTATACCCAATCCTGCTTGATGCCTTCCTTCACTGGCACTTTTTCTCTACAGATATTTGCTCTGCTTACTCTACTCAGTGTCTGCTTTTGGAGAATCTGAACTATGGCCTCTGGTACCTGAAGTGGTCTGAAAATGAAGGTGATAAGGCTGGCATGAGGCCCTCATTAGTAAGAGTGAAACACTAAATGTAAATATTAAGCATTTAGCAGACATGATCTAAGTTAGTCTTCACAGTAATTTTATTCCATGGCTAATACTGTTTTCCCCATTCTGCTGATATGGAAACTGAGACTGGCAGATACTAAACTCCTCATCTAAGGTCATGTATTTAGTAAGAGGAAGAGATAGTATTGAAACTACAGTAGTTGGTTTATTTTGATCAGAGTCAGTTTTTGAATGATTACCTTATACAAGTATAGAGATATAAATAACAGTGCTCAAGATCCAGAGACAATCTAGAAAAACGAGCAAGCATTTTAAGAATTAAATATACTTTTTAAAAATAAGCCAAGCAATATATTGAGAAAAGAAATTAATTTTCAACTTCTTTGTCCTGGCATGGCTTACTAAAATTGGTACATGGTTAATTTTACATCATGCAATAAATGTGCAAATCATAACTCTGACTTTCCAAATGACATTGTGTGATATTTTGTTTTCAATTATGAAAGCCGTCTACCACCTAAGGTTTCCAGTTAAAATAAGAGGATATGTAACAGTTAGAAATTGTCAACTCATCAAGAATCATGGTGTGAAGTGGTTTCTATGAATCCCTGCCAGATGGAATTATTTGTAATGATGATCAACCTTGGTTTCTATACAATTTAAACCCTATTCTCAGATGTAAATAAAGTTTGTATATAGGAAATAATTAATTGTATCTGCTTATTTTTTATTTTTATTTATTTTTTTTTTTTAATTTAAATCTTTATACATAACTGCTAAAATTATTTACTCTAACAAAAAACAAAAACTCCACTAGATGAGAGTGCAACAAAGCCAAGCTACCCGAGTAACACCATTACATACATGTTATATGAAATGTCAGTATCTATATGAAGCACCTTTCATTTATAGATAACTAGGGTATGTTTGATGGGAAATGATTTATGAAGCACACACAAATCAAGATTAATGCAGTCTTTTTTGCTCTCTTTTAGGGCTCCTATCTCATTATCATATATGAAATCTTCAAGCTGAAATGTTTATTGAGGTATTTTCATTGTTCTATTAT
>NW_006299705.1:9717901-9723640 GCF_000327345.1 Myotis davidii | reverse complement strand
TGTATCTGCTTATTTTTTAATGTAACACCTGGGATGGCATTTGTCTACCATTGGTTACATAACTGCTAAAATTATTTACTCTAACAAAAAACAAAATGTTTACTAGATGAGAGTGCAACAAAGCCAAGCTACCCGAGTAACAGCATTACATACATGTTATATGAAATGTCAGTATCTATATGAAGCACCTTTCATTTATAGATAACTAGGGTATGTTTGATGGGAAATGATTTATGAAGCACACACAAATCAAGATTAATGCAGTCTTTTTTGCTCTCTTTTAGGGCTCCTATCTCATTATCATATATGAAATCTTCAAGCTGAAATGTTTATTGAGGTATTTTCATTGTTCTATTACTTGTATTAAGTCAGAGAAGATATTAGAAGATGCTAATAGCTTTTTCTATTTTAAACAGAGTAGCCAGTATCCTATCTAATAAAGAGGGAATATGCTAATTGACCCTCACACTATCACAAAGATGGTGGTGTACACAGCCAATAAGGAGGGAATATGCTAATTTACTGCCACACCCTCAAATATGGTGATGCCCACAGCCACAAGATGGCAGCGCCCAGTCCCCTCAGCCCCCCAGCCCCCCAGGGCCACCCAAGGTTCAGGTAACTAGGGCCGGCCGAGGTTTGTGCTGGTGGCAGTGACAGCAGCAGAGGTGTGATGAGAGCGTTGCCTTCCCCTGATTGCCTGAGGGTTCCTGGACTGTGAGAGGGGGCAGGCCAAGCTGAGGGACCCCCCCTTCCAGTGCATGAATTTTCATGCACCAGGCCTCTAGTAGTCTAATAAAAGATACATGAAAAGGAAAGAGATTAGTCTGTAAAGTACAAAAACAGAGGTATCAGAGGCTACTACAGGAGTAAATAGAAGGGAAAGAATGTCACATGCATATGTCAGAGAATACAAATAATTGCAAAAAAAAATGCTTTTTTTCCTTTTTTTTTCTTTCCACAACTAAGTATGCATGAGATAAAATATATAGTTCTTTACATAGAATACAACAAAATTTGCATTTTAAATTTAGACAAGACAGCATTGCCTCTGAAGACCTTAATTTATTTGAGTGAAAATTACTCATTTTCCTGGCATTTAACAATGCCTTAAGAGAATAAAAAAAGTCCTTTATTTCCTACATCTAACAAAACATAGGTCATAAAATACAAAAATAGATTATTTTATAAAGTGAATAAATGTACAAATGAGAAATCATTGGACAGGTAATTGGTGAGAGGTGATGTGAAGCTTATGAAAGTGTTCAGGAAAATGAGAAGGTACTGCTCATAGCACTCTTGCCAGTTTTCTTTTTGAGTGTGTGGCTCTATGTACTCTTGTGGGTGCTGAAGAGCCCTAAGGAGGCAGCTGATCCCTATTACTGCTATGGAAATTTTTTTTGTTCTGCCCATCTCCTTCAGGGTACTCTTTAGTATCATGAAAATCTTGTTTAAAAGAGCTAAGTAAAATGAGTAAATAATGGAGTAAATAAAGATAATTTAGGAAATTACAGTCCATTAAATATTCATATATACTAGATGGTGGTGATCAGAAAAGTTAAAAACTTTGTATTTATTTACAGAGAAAAGGTAATTGAAAATCCATGGTAGATAATTAATGGTGACAGTAATTGTTGGCATGCAAAGAAATCTCTGCACTTGAGACACCAAAAAAATACTAAATTTTATTCTAATCAAATTACTCAAAACATAAAAACCTATTAAATTTAAAAATGCATTTTAGAGCTGTCTTCTTCTAAGTTCTTAATGCTATACATTTATCTGCAAACTTTGTTTTTAGGTATATATGAAAAAGATTTGATGTGTTGTTTTAAATTTTATTCCATTTAAAACTTTTCCAATTTCCTTGACATATATACTAGAGGCCCAGTGCACGAATCATGCATGGATGGTGTCTGGCCGGCCCACCCCAATCGGGCCGATTGGGTCGGACTGGCCCGGGGGAGGGGACACGGGTGGATGGCAGACCCCACCCCTTGGTCAAATTCCTGTTTGATCTCCCAGTCAAGGGGACAATTTATATATTAGCCTTTTATTATATAGGATTTTAAATTTAGAACTGTGTTGTATAATTTATGTAAGCATTTGGTGAATATCTAGTTGTCATTTTTTCCAACAATGCTAATTTAATTTTGTGGTTAGAAAACATAGCTTATATGATTATAATATTTAAAATTAGCATTAATTTCTTCATTACCTTTTATTATGCCTTTTAATATCTGTAGAGTTGTAGGCAATGTTCTCTTCTTCAAAGCCACATATTCTTTCTTGACCAATTTTACTGAAGGTTGCTTAATTTTAGTAATCTCTTTAAATAACAAACATTTTGGCTCTGCTGATTTTCTCTTACTTTATTTTATTAATATTTCTGCTGCTATCCTCCTTATTTTCTTTCTCCTACCATCTCTAAATTTAACTTTCTTCCTACTTGAGTTTGAAAATTAGATTAGATATGCAACCTGTCTTCTTCTGAAGATACATTTTTTCCTAAGTATTGTTTTAGCAGCAACTTGTGCTTTGTCATATTTTTATTAGTCAATGAACAAATTATCAAAATCTTGAATAAATGAGTGGGTAAGGCTATAAATTGGATTCTATAGTAATTAAATAATGACAATTTTATGCAGATACATTTGATAGCTTATATCAGTGGTTCTCAACCTTCTGGCCCTTTAAATATAGTTCCTCATGTTGTAACCTAACCATAAAATTATTTTCGTTGCTGCTTCATAACTGTAATGTTGCTACTGTTATGAATCGTAAAGTAAATATCTGATATGCAGGGTGGTCTTAGGGGACCCCTGTGAAAGGGTCGTTCGACCACGAAAGGGGTCGCGACCCACAGGTTGAGAACCGTTGGCTTAGATGAAATAGAAATAGTCCTTGAAATATACAAACTAATAAAGTTCATCTCAAAATAGATAACTTGAATATATTTATATTTACTAATGATATTCATTTTGTAGTTAGAAAACATTCTGATCTAGAAACTCCTGTGCCCAAAAAGCATCTCTGCTGAACTTGACGAAATGTTAAAGAAACAGTAATACCATTTTTCATAAACTCTTCCAGAAAGTAGAAAAGGAGAAAAGAATTTCCCTATTTAATGAAGCCAAAGTTGTCATAACAAAACCAAACAAAGGTAATATAAGGAAATACCAACCTCATTTAGAAATATTAAAAAATTGAATCAGCAATATGTAAAAAGACTACACCATAATCCAAAGGGGTTTACTGCGGGAATGCAGTTTGTTTGACATCTGAAAATCAATGTAAGTCACCATACTGACAAAACAATGTGTAAAACAATTTGATTATCTTTTTTAAAAATATATTTTATTGATTTCAGAGAGGAAGGGAGAGGGATAAAGAGGGGGAAACATCAATGAAGAAAGAGAAACAATAATTGACTGCCTCCTGCATGCCCTACACTGGAGATTGAGCCTGCAACCGGGGCATATGCCCCTACCGGGAATTGAATGGGACCTTGTGGTTCATAGGTCTAAGCTCAACCACTGAGCCATGCCAGCTAGTCACAATTTGATTATCTTAATACATGCAGAAAATAACATTAGATAAAATTCAACATCATTTATAATAAACCTCAGAAACTAGGAATAGAAGCAAACTGCCTCAACATGGAAGCATGATAGAGATCATTTCAGAAATGCGTACTTAATGTCATACTTAATGGTGAATGGCTGAAAGCTATAGTTTATGATCAGGTAAGTGCAACGATATGCAAACTCACAGGACTATTCAACATTGCATTAGACATCTTAGCCAAAGCAATGAATTTGAGAAAATATTTAAATGTGTACTGATTGAGAAAAAAAGATTTTTTTTCAGCTGGAATTCAAGCCACTTTTCCTTCATACAAGTAGATCTCAACATCATCTTCATTTTCCTAATAAGTAAGTTCTTCATGGTGTTAGGGTTTAGACGTCTGACACTAGCTTTGAAATTAAATTAAACATGCATACATTTTGTTATTCTCTCTTGACCTCCTTTATCTCTCTATTTACTCCACAGTCTAAATATTTTCATGCCATACATTAGTCCCAATGTTTCCTTTCAATTCTTATGTTCTAGACCTGTCTCTATTCTCATGCTGAAAAGTCCCCTGTTCCTCAAAGCAATTCATACTTTCAATGGCTTAATAGTTCTATATTTATACTCTTACTTTTAATTAAATATGGAAATATATTCATATTGCAAAGAATTTAGTCTAATAATGAGAATTTCTGTTAACATGAAACCTCTGCAGAAAATATCTGGAACCAGTCATGTCTTTCAGGGTATTTTACTTCACAATTAACTATAGTTTCCGCTGGTGTTTGTCATTGCCTTTTCCTGGCTAGAGAAAGGTGCCTTCACTACCAAAATTATGTCATGAGGCAAAATCAAGGCAGAGAGTTTATTTCATATGGCATTATCTTCCTTGATTGATTTGACTTTCTACATTAACATCCTACACTTACCTAATGCATATATAGGTATTTGCCTTCATGGAAAATTGTATTAAAAATCTAATATTAAATTTAAAAAATAAACAATTTATTAACTGGATATTGTCTATTAGGTATAAGCACTGGCACAAGCAAATAAATTGCTTTCCCCATTCATTTTTTAAAAAGTGCATCTCATATTATTTCTCTTACATTCAGGTATTATCTACACTAATAAAAGAGAAAGATGCAAATTGACCATACCTTTGCAATGCCCACCAGCCAATCAGGAGTATGCAAATTAACCTAACAAAGATGGTGGGTTAATTTGCATTCACAGGCACCGAGCAGCCAGGGGTGGGGAGGGACACAGGCGTTCCGCACTGCCCTGGGCCTCTGGGCAGTGTGGGAAGGCAGAAAGGCGGCTCTGGCTGGAGCGAAGGCGTGCCGTCAGCCAGGGGAAGGAAGGCCCATTCTTGCACGTATCTTCGTGCATTGGGCCATATTAGACATATATATGTGTAATATCCTAAGTGTCTGTCCAACCATTCGACCATTTGACCAGTCACTATGATGACCACCAGGGGGCAGCTGCTCCAACCGGTAGGTTAGCTTACTGCTGGGGTCCGGCTGGCCAATTGGAACTGGGCAAGACAGGCTGGACACACCCTAGAGCCCTCCTGCAGTTCCTCCTGGCCGAAGGAAGGCCCATTCTTGCACGTATCTTTGTGCATTGGGCCATATTAGACATATATATATGTCTAATATGCTAAATGTCTGTCCAACCATTCGACCATTTGACCAGTCACTATGATGACCACCAGGGGGCAGCTGCTCCAACCGGTAGGTTAGCTTACTTCTGGGGTCCGGCTGGCCAATTGGAACTGGGCAAGACAGGCCGGACACACCCTAGAGTCCTCCTGCAGTTCCTCCTGGCACCGATCAATCATGCACGGGTGGGGTCCTTTGGCCTGGCCTCTACCCTCTTGCAATCCGGGACTCCTTGGGGGATGTCGGAAAGCCAGTTTCGGCCTGATCCCCACAGGCCAGGCCGAGGGAACCCACTGGTAAATGAATCTGTGCATGGGGTCTTTAGCATTTTATAAATAATCAAAGCGGAAAGCTCTCCCTTTCTCTTCAGCTATTCATTTAAGTTTTATTTTATTAATATCTGTTTTAGAAGATTCAGTGGAACTTAAAAAGTAGAGCAGAACGGACATAACAAGCTTACACAAGTTCCTCCCAAGTTTCTAGTAAATATATTTATTTT
>NW_006299705.1:9716000-9717098 GCF_000327345.1 Myotis davidii | reverse complement strand
TCAGAAATAATTGTCACCCTCAGCAGAAATACAGGGAGTGAACAGGGTTGACATTCTCATCATCAAAAGAATTTCCCCCCAGATCAGGGTTAAGTCACATTGATTAACAGGCATGAGCTTCAATCTGCTATTGCCACTGATTGCCCTGCACTTGCCTGTGCTTTAGCAAATGATTTCAATTCCCAGGATCTGTGCTGCACTTTTCACAAGTTGAAAACTCCAACTGGTGAAATAGAAATGACAACGAGGACTTTTCTCATCTCAATCTTTGATGTGACTCTGCATTCAGTACTGTACTTTGTTAAATATTCAACTACATCATCTCATTTCGATGGGGGCAGCTCATACTGTTGACAGCCTAACTATTCTTCAAATCAGGAAGCAGTGCAGCTCTCCACTGTGTTCTTGATTTCCTAATCCATCATGACACTTTCTTTAGCTACATTTTTACTTTACTCAAGTATATGAGTAATTTTTAAAAAGCTACAGATATTAATATTCCCATAGGATAAGCTATTACTTATTACACAAACAGAAAATATGTGCAAATAAGATATTTCAGAGAGCACAATTCTAAAATATGCTTATAAATCATAGTTAATATGTTATTTTCAGGTTAAAGTACCTATTTAATATTGTGATGCTTCAATTTAATAAAAAACATAAAAGTTATTTCTGTTACACTCAGTCAATCAGTCAGCATTTAGTCTCTAATGTAGGTAAGATAACCAGTTAACATATTATATAATTTTATCTCAATTCTCCTTATAATAGAGTTGTCAGGCTTAGCAAATAAAATTATAGGATTATTAGTTAAATTTGAATTTCATGTATGCAAAGAATGGTTTTTACTAAAAGTCTGCCCTAAATATTGCATGGGGCATAATTAAACTAAAATTATCTAATAAAAGAGAAACATGGTAATTGGCGTACGACCACTACCCTTCCCATTGGTTAATCAGGGTGATATGCAAATTAACTGCCAGCCAAGATGGCGGCCAGCAGCCAGGCAGCTTGAAACTAACATGAGGCTTGCTTGCTTCAGTGATGGAGGACTGCAATGTTCCTCGCCTGCCTTGCAGGCCTCTGAGTCGGCAG
>NW_006299705.1:9702401-9715351 GCF_000327345.1 Myotis davidii | reverse complement strand
CAGCCCCCCTGATGGACCCTGCTCTGTGCGTGACAGGGGGCAGCACCCCAACCCCCTGATTGGCCGGCTCTGTATGTGACAGGGATAGTGCCACAACCCCCTGATCTGCCCTTCTCTGTGCGTGACAGGGGGTGGCGCTCCAACCTCCCCATCGACCCTGCCTTGAGTGTGACAGGGGGCGGTGCCCCAAGCCCCCAATCGGCCCTACCCTGAGTGGGACTGAGGGTGGAATTGCAACCTCCCAATCCGCCCTGCTCTTTGCATGACAGGGGGCGGCGCCCCAACTCCCCAATCGGCCCTGCTCTGAGCCCGCCTAGGGGCTGCACCTAAGGATTGGGCCTGCCCTCTGCCATCCAGGAGCAGGCCTAAGCCAGTAGGTCGTTACCTCTTGAGGGGTCCCAGACTGCAAGAGGGCACAGGCTGGGCTGAGGGACCCTCCCCTCTGCCCTGAGTGCACAAATTTTTGTGCACCGGGCCTCTAGTTGTTTATACAAAATTCAAATTTAACTGGGTGGCTCATATTTTATCTCTGGCAATACTACTTTCTAAGGCAATTAATCAAAGAACTTGCCACATATGCGGTGACCTTCACTTTCCACTCTACCCTCTCATAATCTTCTATGATAACTCTCTCTGTAAATCAATACTTAATGATGAATTAATTTCAAAACATTTTCTTTGTAGCTTTTGAAAATCAATCTTACTTGACTATTGTGCCTATATTTTGTATACATTACTCAACAGTGACAAGTGATTTAGTTTGATTGTCTGAGTGCACTAATTGCATTAGCCATCTTTAAAGGAGCCAGAAACCAGGAAATGGTATTACTGTTCTATAGATTGCAAACTATTTTATACTTTGATTTCTTTTGTTGTTGTTCTGAGTATTTTTAAGAATGGAGGTTTAATATTTTTGAACTTCAAATCTAAACTCTTGCTTAGGAAGATCACCAAATTAAATTTCTAGAAAGAAGGAAAGGCCTACTAGCAATATTCTTTTGGATTTCAGAGGGTGGCATCATTTTGAACTTATTCAGAGAAGAGTATTATTTTAAAAAAAGCCTTGAAATTTGCAGTTGCTAGGCTACTGTGTAGACAGGAAGTGTGACTAACACTGTCTGTAGGAGAAAATTAGAGCAATAAAATGGCTTTTAAGACAGAAGAATAAGATTAATTTACAACCATGGGAATACTATTAATAATTATTTTTATGAATTAAGGAAATAGAGGCATATAAAACTAGAGTTTTATAATTTCTTTGGATAGAAGGGTTTTCAGAAATTTAAAAATTAATTTGTTTTGAACTCAGATTAAGTATTATATAAAATAAACATTTTTCTGCTTTTCCTTCTTATTCTAATATAGTATAACAATCTGCATAGACTTGTATTAGAACTAAATGGCAATATAATTTAAGTGCAACAAGCTAAAAAAAACTTGGAAGAGAACAAAATAAATTTGTTATGGAAAAATCTCACAAAGAGTGGGAATGAGTCAAAGGATGATCTCTTAGCTTTGTTTCTGCTAGACTTCTTTTCTGCCAAGCTTTTTTCTATAACTTCAGTTTGTTTATCTTTTCCAATTCCCACCACTGTTTTATTGCTATCTTTATAAAGTTACATTGAACACTATTTCCCCTGATATTTATCCACCATTCTGATAAATCTGGTAATTCCCCTCAACAATCCATGACTCAAGTTTTTCAATTACATCCCTTGGCAGTAATGGTGACTTAAAGCAATTCTAAATTCAGAGTTATTGGTGGTTTGGAATGTATCCTTACTCAGCTTGTTAGTTCATTTAAACACAGCAACTGTTCAAAATTCAGATTTTATGCTATTCTTATAGAATTATACTATCTGTGTAAGTTATCTCAAAAAACCCAGCTAGTTATTGGAAATTCTGTGTTTTGTTTTTCTTCAAATATAGCTATTAAAATCAAATTCACATATTATAAATACCTAATCCATTAACACTTTTAAAAATGTAATGCGATTGTTTAGTTCCAAAATCAAAGAAGCCTTGTTGCTATTAATAGTCTTTTATTTATTATTATGGACTACATGTATTTCTCCCCTAACCCCCCCCCCCCAAAAAAAAAATCATTCGTTGAAGCCCTAATTCCAAATGTGGCTATATTTGAAGATAGAGCCTGTGAGGAAGTGATAAAGGTTAAATAAAGGTTAAATGAGGTCATAAAGTAGGTCCCTAATACACTAAGTAGTATCTTATAAAAAGAGGAAGAAATGCCAGAGCTTTCTCTCTCCACCATGCACAAACACAGTGAGAAGGCTGCCATTTACAAGCCAGGAAGAGAGAGCTCTTTCCAACAACTGACCATGTTGGCATCCTGACCTTGGACTTTCCAGCTTCCAGCACTGTCAGAAATAAATTTCTGTTGCTTATGTTCCTCATACATAATATTTTGTTAGACAGCCCAAGTTGATTAAGATACTTATTATGCCTTTATTTTTCTAATAGGTATTTTAATACATATTTTCTTAGAGATTTTCTAAAACATGCAATGGGTTGCTACTGTGGTATAATTATTCTGGTAATTACAAACAACTTTGTCATCATCCTCCAATCTTCTTACTCTTCCTCTTCATTCCCCTATAAATATACTTACTATGTCTTTGAAATGTAATTTAAGTGTGATTACTTAAGTACTATATCCCAAGAAACGTCAGCTTAGAAGAATGACTATCTTCACATGCTATTTAGGCTAGGAATAGTGTAAATATTTTAATAGAAGCTATTGTGTAGCTCTGTCTTCTCTGCCAAAGCCCTTCATCCCCTAAAAATGTACACCTGTGCCAAGTTGGTCTCTACCTCCTCCTTGGTCAGTACCTCTCAGCTGCTGAGCTGGTCACAGTCTACAGTGGTACTGAAACAATGGGAGACACTAACACATGAGGGCCTCAGCAGCTTGGCAGCCCCACATCACCTGACCACTCTTATTTCTAGCCGCTGCTTCCAAACCAGAGCTATTTCAAGGAATATCAACACAGCAGTCAAGTTTACTGTGGCTGAGCCTACCACAGTATGGGTTGGGACTGTTTTGAGAGCCTCATCATTGGTTATGCCAGGGACCCTTCTCTGAATCAACAGCTCTCCTCCCACACCGTTCTGGGCTTTGCCCTCTCAAAGGCCATGTAGCTCTTCTGCCTGACAGTGGCCTTTCTCATCCTCTTTGCTATGAGAAGGAATCCTCTCCACCTCCCATAGTTCTTTCTCCCATGTCTTGTCTGTCCTGTACATTCCTTTTTCTATACCTACCAAGGCAACCTCAGGAAAGTGGTTGGCTCAGGATTTGATAGAAGGAAGACAAATAAATATGGTGTTAATAAGGAAAAAAAAGAAGCAATTGTGTAGATTAATGACATAATTCCTATCAAGATCTGTGACTGATTAAAAAAAAGAACAACAGATTGAAATACACAGATTTAGTGATCCCTTGAGGTTTATGCATAGAAGAACCTGTCTGGGCAACTTGGAGTAAAAACATTTGTTAATATTTGAGGCAAGAAATGTGTTGAAATAAGAAGTGCCCTAGAATGTGGGACTGAGAACATTATAAATCCTTTATTTTCCAAAGTTTCTAGCCTAGCACCTTTCTCAGAGTGAGTGGCTAATTTAAATCTTAATTAATTAAACTAAATGAATCCACATGCCAAACTTGGCTTGAGTAAGTATTGCAGTAATAGAAAAAAAGGTTCCCAGTGACATTTGCTACAATAGCAACCTGAAGTACCTGGTAATGTTTTTATAACTATTTAGGTCTTTGCCATTGAGTTGATCCCTGTTATAAAAGCAGAAAGTATTAAGACTAGAGTTTGGCAGAGAGAGAAAGCACTGTTGTATTTCTCCACAGATCTTAAAAAGATGATCTTTGTTGAACATGGTTAACTTATACTTTAATTAAGGATTGTGAGTGATTTCCATTGTAGAGAGATGGGTCCCATTGTTAACCTTGTGCTATTATATTTATAGTTTTTTTCTATTGAGTCTGCCTGTTCTTTTATCAAAAAAGGAAAACAGCCCCGTGATTGGAGAACTTTTCAGTGGGTCACTAAATTGCTTGATTGAATATTAAAATGCTTACATTAGTTCATGCATATTTAAACAAGCCCAAGTCTATCTACAAGGGGACCAATAAAATGACCTCAGATCATATATTCAATTTCAGACTGGCACCAATGCATACAGGTGTCAAAAGTTGCATTACCCCAGCAATTAGAACATAGAAAAGTGGTGAGAAGTAGTATGTCTAGAGCCAGATTCATGAACCTAATCTAGAACCCATGAGCTCTGTGTTATTAGGTAATTTTTAAACCTTCCTATGCCTTAGTTTCTACACATATAAAATGGGACAGTCTTACTAGCTACCTAACAGGATTGTCTTAAGGTTACTGAGTTAATACTTATAAAGTACTTAAAATTGAGTCTGAAACATAAAAAAAACACATTTTGATGTATTTGTTAGAAGTTTGAAGTATTTGTTGCAATGTAACCTAATTATATTTGCTCAATTTTAACTTCACTTAAATTCTATAAAATTATTACAAGTGAATAATTACATTTTTCTAACAAATAGCCATTCTAAGTTTTCCAAGAAAAAAGTTAAAATAATTCTCTTCATGCAAATGCATAATAATTGTTATATCTCACTGAATGCAATTAAATTAGATATCATACAAACTTTCTCAGGAAAATAAAAAATGTATCATGATATTATGTAGGACACTACTGGAATGGAATTAATAATTCTACTAATGAAAGAATATTTCTGGTCATATGAGGGTCCCTGGAAGGAATAGCTAACATAGCAATCCAACCCAATATTTACTAAGCATATGAGAACATTTATTATTTACCATTTTTACTACTACAGAAGTTTAAAAGATTAAATATCAAAGGAAATTTGAAAATACTTTTAGAGTGGAAAAAAACAATATCTGAAATTTTAAAAATTCAGTGGAAGCACCCAAGAACAGAATGGAAATGACAGAGGAAGCATTTCATAGATCTGAAAATATATCAATAGCAATTATCCAACCTGAAGAACAAAGAGTAAAATATATAGTTAAAAATTAACAGAGCCTCAAGAATGTGTGGGGCAGAATAAAAAGTTTTAATATTACTCTCATTATATTCCAGGAAGAAACTGAAGAGATTGGATAAAAATATTTGAAGAGATACTGCCTCAAACTTCTCCAATTTAGTTAAAATTAAAACAACAACAGTGTATCCAATGATATTATAATTTGGCAACACAGATATCCATTTACTTCTTATATTCCTCAGACAAAGACATAAAATATTATTTTATTCTCTATGTTACAAAAAGATTGAGCATGTTAAAGAGATATAATAATTAAACTTTTAGATAGTTAAAATATAATGCTTTCTATGAAAAGTACACTATTTAAATAGTAAATTAGACCAGGGAGAAGAAAAAATAGTGAATCTGAAGACATAATAAAACTACAAAAAATGAAACAGAAACATTTTTTTTTAAATGAAGATAGCAGCAGTGACTTTTGAAACAACTTCAAGTGCCCTAATAATAGGTGTCAATGGAGCTTCACAATACAGAGGGGGGATTGTAGGAAAAAAATTTTGAAGGAATAAACCCAAGAGATCCAAGAAGCTCAATGTTCAGGGAGCCTAAGAAAAGGTGTACTGCCCCCATTCCTCTCTATAGGGGAGTGGACCTTATTCAATGTGCCTCTTTTTGAATGGAGGAGTTCGAGCACAGCGGCAGTGTGCACTGATACAGGGTACCAGGCGTCAGAGAGTCAAAAAAGAGAATGAGTGTCTGAGAAGGAAGCCTAAATCTTCCCTGGGAATGGTTAAGGCCTGTGCTTTGTTTTGTTTTTTTCCTCTCATGAGCTCAGAGTAAGTCTACGGAGCTTCTCTTGTCCTTACAGAACATAGATATCCTATGCGCAGATGTAATGTTGGTATATTTGTGTTTTAATAGTTTCCCATGATTTGGGTTTCCTGCTGGATGTGGGGAGTCATAATTGAGCTCTACTTGTGCCCAGAGATCCAACTAGTGATGTGCAGAAGCTGGAAGAGGTGATGGTCTTAAAAGATTCCTCACCTCTTGGTATTCATACCCTTATGTATGAATAAGGGTACATTCATACTCATTACTGAGTGGGCTGGACTCAGGGACTTGTTTCTAATGAGGCAGAAATGTTGGTGTGTGACTCAGTGAGTAGGTCATAAAAAGACAGTATGGCATTGCTGTCTTGCATACCTGCAAGCACTTACTCTGGAGAGAGTTCTATTTGGGAAAAACTAAAACCTTTTTCCAGAAGCCAGGTGACTGAGCTTAGAAGCTGATTCTTCCAGCTTGTCAAGCTTTCAGACAGCTGCAGCATTAAGCTGTCATCTTGACTTGAAGACAGAACCACTAATCTATCTGCTCTTGGATTCCTGACACTCAGAACCTGCTTGAGGTAAGTGTTTGTTTTACTAAGCTGCTACAACTTGAGGCAGTTACATATGCAACAATAGACAATCAATCCAGGGCCCTGGTCCACAATGCACAGAAGCATGTTCATTAACTTACCACTATATAGGTGTTATCTCTTTGCACTCATCACACTAGGCCAGAATAGGTGTTATCAGAAGCAATGCCTCATGATCACCAGAAGCAATGCCTCATGCTCACCAGTCATGGGACTAAGAAGCATGTTGTCCAAAGCAGCTTCACACAATCTACTCTCTGAGAAGCTTCAAACATAGCTACATGTGGTCAGAGACAAGCAGCCTGGGGCCTCAAGTACCTCCATGCACCAACCTGAATTAAAGACAGTGAAATTGAGCTGAACAGGACTCATTCAACCTTAAGGTGTTTATGGTTTAAGAATGTCTTGGAAGTATTTAGGGTAAAGAACAACAAAAAATATCTTAAGTAGCAATATGTAAAAATAAAAATGAAAAGATAGGTTTCAAATATTGGGTAACACCATGTTCTAACACTACCTGTCATGTATACTTCCTCTTGAATAGCAATGACTTTAGACATGACTTAAAAGATTAAGAAATTGCTGATATTATATTAATTAGAAATCAATAAGACCACACTGAAAGATTTGAAGGCAGTATACAGTACATATAATTTACTTATAATAGAAAATGGTATTTGTGCTGAATAAAGGATGGTTAAGAGGTCAACAGGACCTTCACTACGTCATAAGCTCCATGAGTGAGAGATGGTTTGACCTTGCCAACAAGTGTATCCCAGCCCAGAGGGTATAGCACACAGGGGGTTCAATGTATATTGAACTAATGAATGTTATTTTCCCTAGGCATTTTTCAAAGCTGTTGTGTGTGTTTTAATACTATCCATTCATTAATTTTTATTCTGTTACTGAGCAAACAGACTTGCTCATTGATTGATTTTATAACTTTTCAGCAAAGGGACCCATGGAGAACATAAAGAACTTTTTGACTAAATGGATTTTGTTAGCACAGCCATCTCGGACATCGACATTTTTCCTATGCTGGTCTTAAACAGGTACATTTATCGAATACAGTTCCATAGGTAGCAGCATTAAGGCAACACAGACTGGATACTGAATTGGGATTTCACGGGTGTAGGGTGGGAGGGAGCTGCAGAAATAGCAGCACTTCAGGAGTGACATAGCAAACCTGGTGGTGCCTAGTAACCTGCCATATCTCCTGCAAACTCTGTGGTTAGAGGATGGCTACCTCTTGTCAGCATATTCTTAGCTCCAAAACAATTGAAGATTTTTACTAGTTTAATTAAAATGTCCAGAAGTTTAGGGTATGTAGAGTGGAGTCTTCACATCATCACATTAAAATGAGGTTTAAAGAAAACACTTCATCCATTATCGATCCTCTGCTAATGCTAAACATTATTTGTTATTGAAACTTTGCTAACTAGAATTTAGAGAGAATGCACAAAATTAAATTGAGTCTGAAACATATAGTTTGGACACTATAAAATAGTTTGGACACTAAAAATAGCTTGCATACTTTACTGCAAACTCTTTTAGTATCACGTTATTGTCAACTCATTTGTATTCACTGTAATAGCACTAGTCATAATAAATTCATTGGAATTAATATGGATGTCACACATACCTTCGTAGGAATTATAATGCAATTCAATGTTAATTTAATGTTCTATTCAAATAAAGTGTAACTGTTGTAAGTCATATCATAATGCCATTGTGTAGAGCTATAAAGGTTATAACAGTATAGATTTCCTCCAGAGAGATGTGATAATCTCAGAAGTAGTACTTCTCAACTTCCATAGGCAGCCTAATGACTCTGATCATAGGCTACTAATAGCTCTCTGAATGATGTGTGGGGTTCTCCACAGGGCTACAGCTTAGCTATTCAGCAGAAGAATCACATCACATCAAAGACAGAGCTTCAGAGTAAACTGTTATTTATGTGGTCTTCTGAGTTTACTTGATAGGCATGAGCTGTATGAATTCACTTGTAAGCAATTACAATAGTCCAAACAATCAATATCCTTAACATCTGGTTCAAGTAAAAGCAGTGCACAAATATAAGCTACTACAGTTTTGATGTGAAACTAATACTTTTCATCTACTGACTGAACAGTAGTATTTAGAAGGGCAAGATATTTAGAAGACAATACGATAATAAGGCTAGTTAGTAAAACTAAAATGGCTTAAGTTAATAAATTTAGGAAATAGTACATAAGTGGGGTACCCTCAAAGAAGCTAGAATTTAAAGAGAGAGAATTAATTTTTCAGTGAATGTTGAATAACAAATAAACTATTACCAGTTGCTCAGGTGCCAGAATCCTCACCTTATGATGATGTTATTATGGTGAAAAAAAAATCACATGCAAATGAAGAAAATACTGCTTAGAAGCAGGGTTTCCTCCCTAATCTACCTAGTGTCAACACCCTTGATGGGAATTAGCAAAGCTTTGTGCAACAAAGAATGAAATACAACTAGGCACTTAAGAGATTTTGGAGGTAAAAATGCATCTCCATTGTTTCTCTCAATGTTTTATTCACACCCAGTGCCAATAAATCAGTAATTTGTATGTCCATATGGTCTCACATATTTTTCCCAGTAACAATGGAATATGAGAAGTTGAATTTATATATGGCAAATTGGTGATAAATTATGCTTATGAGAATGTACCATAGGGGTATAAAAATAAAAATTAGTATGAATTAGGTCTGCAAAATTCACAAAATTTAGGATAGGATTCAATTTATAGCAATGCTAAATTTCATAAATAAAGTTAATGTTATTAATAATCCAACAAGATCTTTTCTCCAACTTTTCCATGAAGAGTCTCTAAGGCACAGAGCACAAAACATTAGTCAAAATACACAGGGTATATTTGAAGAATCTAAAATTCATGTCTTGCTGTTTCTACTGCCCATATCCACATTAACTTTAAAATAGTATCTGGGGCCCTGACCACTTTGCTCAGTGGATAGAGCGTCGGCCTATGGACTGAAGGGTCCGGGTTTGATTCCAGTCAGGGGCATGTGCCTTGGTTGCGGGCACATCCCCAGTGGAGGGTGTGCAGGAGGCAACTGATCGATGTTTCTGGCTCTCTATCCCTCTCCTTTCCTCTCTGTAAAAAATCAATAAAATATATTAAAAAAATAGCATCTGGGGAAAATCTTGTTGGTGGCTACTGGAAAAATGTTAGTGTAATTTCTTCCTGAAAATTCAACTTGCATGATATGGGATTCAACTGAAATGATATGGGAAATTATGGCAATTTTTACCCAAATTAACAATAACAGTATTTTAAATAAAAACAATTTATCCAATTTTCAAACTCTCTTTTCATTTAATAATACTGTCAAGTATTATAAAAACAAAAACTTGTTTTGAAGTTGTGACAGGTGAGTGATAAAAAATATCTGCTAAATAAACTAAATTAAAGAGGAAGGCAGGGGAGGGGAAGGGGAAGGGGGAGAGATCAACCAAAGGACTTGTATGCATGCATATAAGCATAACCAATGGACATAGACACTAGCGGGGTGAGGACATGAGCGGGGGGTGGGGGGTAATGGGGGAATAAGGACACATATGTATTACCTTAATCAATAAAAAACCAATTGATTTGTATCATTAAGGGAAATATAAAATTAATCGTTTTTACCATATTTAGAATCTTTATTATTACATATTTTCATTTCTGTATGAAAGAAAAAACAAAAAATGAACAGGAAACCAACTCAACTTTAAGCCTGAAAATCTTAACCATAAATATCATTCCCGCGCCCAGCAAAAAGGGTCTACAGATTATTTTAAATAGAGATGGAAACTTTCTAAGTTACATTCTGTTAAATATCAAATTTCTATTTTAAAAATAAATATTTAAATGGCAAAAAGTAGTTCTAGTTTCCTATGATTACATAATTATTAATGCATGATAGACAATAACATCAGCATAACCCTTTGGAACAATATGGGAGCTGACAGTGCTTTCCTGAGTTCATTGCTTGGGATTTATGTTGTATTTGATGTAAGTTTCAAAAATGTAGTGGGTTGATTTTAAATGGTGATTTATCAAAATTTCTTTTCTTAATTTCCACTTCCAGAAAATGGATTAAACATACTTTTTCTTATTCCTCTCATTAATTAAGTACAACTGAAATCCTTAGACATTACCTATAAAATAAACATAATACTCTGAAAGGTGGAGAGAAGAAAGCAAGACTTTTATAGAATGACACAATGGTGAATTCTCTGGTATTTCTTTTTATTTCATATATCCCAGTACGGAGAAGAATGTGGCAACAGAAACACCAATGGTGCCTACAATGGTGCACCCCAACAAAAGCTTGCTTTCTTTGGAAACAACCCAAATTTCTTCAGTGGTTGAATGGGTAAATAAACTGAAGAATAATCATGGATTGCAACAACAGAAAAAAGAAACAAAGTACTGATACATGCAATAACTTGGATGGATCGCCAGAGATTTATGCTGAGTGAAAAATTCAATTCCAAAAGGTTATTTACTGCTTGATTCTGTGTGTATAACATGCTAGAAATGACAAAATCATAGATATGGTTGCCAGGGATTTAAGGAGGGGCTGGTACCAGAGAGAGGGAAGTATGTGTGTCTATAAAAGTACAACAGGAGGGATCCTTGTTGTAATAAAATTTTTCTGTAACTGTAATATATCAATACCAATATCCTGGTTTTGACATTTCTACACTATAGTTTTTCAAGATAACAACATTGGAGGAAACTGGGTAAAAGGTACATAGAATCTCTATTATTCCCTTTACAACTGTATGTAGATTACCTCAAAGTAAGTTAATTAAAAGATTGTTCCTTTTATTTGTGCTTCTCAAGTTGATTGATCCTATTAGTGATTCTTTTGTAATATCTACAATTTGCAAATTGATCCTATATAAATACAGGCTCAGGAAAAATATGGTATCCATGACCAAAATTGATGATTTCATGCTATTCTGAGTCTCTTAATATATTTTAAAATTTGCATTTCTTCATGCTCATATGTCAAATTTTTTATTTTTAGTCTCCAAATTCCTGGGGTAAAATATACATTTCCTTGAGGAAATGGTTAGGTGAATTAAAATCCAGGATCACCACATATGTCTGTGCATGTTGTGCATAATGCCCATCTGAACAAAGATGACTACCAAGTATGAAATCAAGATTTCTCGCCAATAACTCTCGCAGTACTACATTAGCCTAAAAGGAAGTGGCACTTCATTAATTGTTTTCCCAGAGAACTCTCCTAATTGGCACAGAGTTTCATTTTGTGCTATCCTCGTGTCCTAGTAATGACCAATAAAATTACTGAACAAATACTTACTGGGTCTTGACATCATATTATTAATCTGGTATGCACTGACAGTAAAAAAGAATAAATGACAGGCTCTGAGTAATTCATCAATGAATTTATAATCTAATTTAAATGCTAATACAAGCAAAGACATAACTATATTATTAGTGTTTAGATGAAGAAAAGGAGAAAAATAAAATCTTATAAACCTCTGGGATCTTAAATTTTCATAGAAAGAAATTATTTTAATAGCATACATCTCCTAGCATACGCAATTATTAATTATTTTTCTCCTTTTGAAGATGATTATTTACCATTTGCAACACCATGGATGAAACTGGAGAGCATTATGCTAAGTGAAATAAGCCAGTCGGAGAAAAATAAATATCATATGATCTCACTCATTTATGGAATATAATGAACAACATAAATTGATGAACAAAAACAGATCCAGAGACAGAAAAGCATGGATCAGACCATCAAACCTCAGAGGGAAGGTAGGGGAGGATGGGGGTAAGGGAGAGAGATCGACCAAAGGACTTGTATACATGCATATAAGCATAACCAATGTACACAGAAAATGGGGGGGGGGCGCAATGGGAGGATAAGGACACATATGTAATACCTTAATCAATAAATAAATTTAAAAAAATAAAAAATAAAGATAATTATCTTCCATTTTTGCTATGATGTTTTTTCTGTTTGTTTTTATACAACTAAAATGACATTATTATGGCTATAAGTGATGATAATTGTAAAAACGATAACAATATTTAGAGCTTTCTTTTTTTTTATTAGATAGGATTGTCCATTCTTTTTTTTTTAATTTTATGAGATCTTTATTGTTCAGATTATTACATTTGTTCCTCTTTTTTTCCCCCCATAACTCCCCTCCTTCCAGTTCCCACCCAACCCTCCACCCTCACTCCCCCCCCACTGTCCTCATCCATAGTTGTACGATTTTTGTAGAGTGTGTTTATATGCACAGGTACACCATGGATTTGTCCCCAGAGGGTTGGAGAACCAGTTGAGCGTTTTAAGCTGAGGGTGACATGATCAGATTTCTACTTTGGGAAAAGCACTCCTGTGGCAGTGATCAGGCAGGATGTGGGGAAGGCTTTAGAAGGAACACCAGCCTGA
>NW_006299705.1:9693539-9701565 GCF_000327345.1 Myotis davidii | reverse complement strand
CAGAGTCCCAGCAACGCCTGCAAACCTCGGAGAGAAAGCTGCCCTCGCGTTCCGACCGATGCCAGACAGTCCTGCTTCTCCCGTTTGAGTCTGGGACCCTAGAGACTCGCCCAGAACTGGATCTCTGAGCCTGAGCCTCCCTCCTGATTGAAAACGACAACCACGCCCTCAGCTACCAGCCCGCTCTGCGCGTACCTCCTCACCTTTATATTTTCTGCACTGCGCCTCCTCTGAGTCTCATATGCTGTTCTCTTTCCTTCTAGTTGAAGAATGTCCCCTCAGCCAGTCTTCCTGTGATTCTCGGTGATGTCTGTTCAGTCTTTTAGTTGTATTCTGAAGTGGTTGTTCGAGGCAGCTAACTCCGGTGTTTACCTATGCCGCCATCTTGGTTTCTCTCTAGAGCTTTCTTACTATTCGATTATGGAAAGTATTTTATATTCTGTTGGTGCTGGCAGGGTTCAGAAAGTCGCACTTCAGGCATCCATTAATGCCAGAGTTCTTATTCCGGCATCAAGAAGGGTTCAGGAAATCTGGAGAAGGCTGTGCGTAGATTAAATAGGAGTCCAGAGACAAAATATAATTTTGAAAGGCATTTGGGGGTCAGAGGAGCATAGTTTAAAGGAAACTAAGTTTTAAGATCTGAGGTCTTCAGGTCTTAGGTCTCCTCATCCCAGGACCCCATGATTTTTACTAACACAACTTGTCCTGAGGCAAGGCAGAAGATATACACTTCGAAGGGTATACACAAGCATTGTCAGAATGGGGGAATTAGCCTATGGTTGTTCAGGTGTTTGGCCAGTAGGAGGCAATAACATGTAGATTAAGATACCCTTTAACTGTCTGGCAGCCACAATCAATTTAATGTATCCTATTCAGGTTTGGTGAAATGCCTTTAGCCATTCTCAGATGCAGCCTGCTGTCATGCTGGAATTGGTTTCTGGCAATATTCATATTCTATATGATCCTCACAAGAACTCTGCAATAATGAGTGTATGATGGTTAATTTTATGTCAACTTGACTCTGTCTTGGGATGTTCAAATACTAAACATTATTTCCGGGTGTGTCTGTGAGGGTATTTCTGGGTGAGATTAGCATTTCAGTTCATGGAATGAGTAAAGCAGACTGCCCTCTCCAATGTAGGTGGGCATCATCCAATCTATTGAAGGCCTCAATAGAACAAAAAAGGCAGAGAAAGGGAGAATTCACTTTTCTTGCCTGACTCATAAACTGAGATACAGGTCTTCTCCTGTCCTAGGACCAAAACTTACACCATCAGCCCTCTGATTCTCAGGACTTTGGACCTGGACTAGAATTGACACCATCAGTTATCCTGGTTCTCAGGCCTTCTAAATTTAGACTGGAACTGTCACTAATTTTCCTAGTTCCTTAGCTTACAGATAGCGATTGTGGCACTTCTCAGCCTCCATAATTGTGGGAGCTAATTCCTTATTAAAAAAAAACCTAAAAACTCTTTTTATATATCTATATCACATATAATAGATATTATTAATATAAAATATTAATATGAATTTATATATTAATATATAATTCTGATCTGTTCTATTTCTCTGGAGTACCTGACTAATACAGAATATAAACGTAATTGGAAAGTTTCCTTATATGCATAATTACTATTATAATTAGCTGACATAAATAAATAATATGAGAATATCAGTTCTCTTTTAATATACAAAACTGAAATCTATGAACTTAAAAGAAGTTAAATAGAATCTATGTAGTATTTTCACACATAAATATAAGACATGAAATAGCCATGGATTACTAATCTAGAAATACAAAGTGTAAGAATTTTTTCTTTTAGAAAAACTTTTAGAGAAAATAATTATTAGATTTAATTGTAAACTTTCTCCTTCTCTGGGAAATTCAACATTTTCTGCAGTTTGAATGGCATAACTCATAATTTTAAAGAAAAGTTTAAAATATAGCTCACACATAAATGTGATGCATTTTGAAAATTACCATCCAGCCAATGTTGCACAATGGTTGAGCATCGACCTATGAAACAGGAGGTTACAGTTTGATTCTTGGTCAGGGCAAATGCCTGGGTTGTAGGCTCCATTCCCAGTAGGATTGTATAGGAGGCAGCCAATTAATGGTTCTCTCTCATCATTGATGTTTCTCCCTTTTGTCCTCTCCCTTCCTCTCTGAAATCAATAAAAATATATTTAAAAAAAAGAAAATTATCAACATTGTATCTTTTAACATCACTTTTAATGTGATGTCTAGTCACATGCTCATTTATGTTTATGTACAATAATAAAATTGTTTACAGTCACTGAAAAAACTCATTTTTAGTAATATTTCCCACTTTTGGGCTCTGATAGAATAGATCATTGATACTTGAAAAATAAAAACTACATGTAGGTAGCCTATATAGCAGATAACAATAGAAATTTCATTTAAAACGGGGACCGGGAGAACAGCTGACAAGCTTATTTCTCAGCATCTCCACTTTCAAAATAGCCTTCTATGCCCTGTTCACATTTTAAATGAAATTTCTGCTCAGCTTCATCTCTAAAAGAGAGAAACACTTACTGAACCATTAGCGGAGACTGCACTTATAATAGAGAGCCAAAGGCCAACAGAACTGCTTTCAGCATTTTTGCCTCCTGGTAAGAACCTAGCCACACACTTAAAATGCATATTTCCATTTTAAGTGGCCCAATAAAACCAGATTCAATAATAAAATTACCATCACACAAGTCTTTAAAGGGTCAAAATATTTAAGAAAATAGTAAACCAAAAAGTATTTGTTCTTTTACTTTTAAAGAACTGATGAAATTAATTTTCCATGTAGTATAGGAGTATCAAAATTAGGGACAGGAGAGGAAATGCAAACTCTCACTATATTTATATCTAGAGCAAGAACTAGATCCTCTTTGCAAAACAGAAATGCTGATATCTGAAACAATTATTTTAACATAAAGACTAGTGGTAAGATTTCTTTTGGAAATAAGTAGATTCAAGTTTGATTTTGAGTAATGAGAATTAGGGTTATGGTCATAGACAAGTTTTATCCTCACACAGTCAAAATAAAAAGTTAAATTAATGTTTTTTAACTCAAAAAGTGGCAATGTTAGCTGACTGCCCTTTTATTGACATCTGCCTCCCAACAATAAACACTTTGGTCCATCACTGACCCATAGTAAGCAAACATAAAGGTAACATTAAAGAAAATAAAATGAAACACCTCCATGTCACTGTACTACCAAAATAATGTCAAAGGCAAGTGCATAATTATTTCAAATGTGCCCCATAAGACATGAATGCACATGTTCACCACTATGCTGACTAGTACCAATGCTGCTTCAATAGACATTTGTCATATTCCCAAGTCTCTTATCAGTAACTTATTTCCTAAATAATTGTAAGCGCTTTGTTCTCCATCATTATGTTTCCTGGGTAGTTTACCAATAAACTCTAGAAACAGACTAGGGAAGATGTCATCTTCAAAATGTAACATTTTAACTGAGATGAAAGCACACAGGAAAAAGAAGCTCTACTTTTTTTTTTTAATCCCCTCAGATTTTTGATCACTTACTACTGTAGGTCAAAAGTTTAATTGTTTTTCTTAAAGCCAAAACATATACACATTGAGTAAGTATCATATACACAGCATACTGGACTCCAAATGTAGCTATGCATAGCTGAGCCTGGAAAAAATGGGAAAGCTCATTTTCTGTAACTGTATAAAAAAATGCTACTTAAAACTGAAATGTGTAGCTTGAGGGACCTTAAGAAATGATCCTGCAATTTATAATTCTATTTGAAAGGCATTATAAAGCTAAAGATGATTAAGGCACAAACAGGTAAATGGTGTCAAAGAGCCCACAATATATATAGTTAGATGAAAAAAAAATAAAATGTTCATTTAAAGCTTATACCTCCCCAGATACTTCATTTATATTATCTTATTTAATCTGCACAAGTGAAAGATTAGGAAACTGGAAATCCCAGAGATAACAGAGAGAGAGTAAAGGCTGGATATAGATTAAAAGTAGGATTTGTCTGACTCTCAAATAATATTTGTACTACGTCTTGTTCATTTTCACAAATTCTTTAATCAGCACTAATAAAATTAAAATTTGGCCAAGGGGCTAAAATAATATACAGATTTTAAGACACAATGGTGTGATTACACTTCTCCATTAGAATAAACTGTTTGCAAAGCAGTGAAGATACTGTTAAAAAGTTAGTTTGAGCTCAGAAAACAAAAAATTTTGGATTTCTGAGTAATATGTCTGTACTTTGGCCTTTAAATATGGTTTTTTTCCCCATCACAGATGTGTATGAAAATTACTTATTTTAATTTAAATATACAATTATGGCCTCTGACTGAAATCTTCTGAATCAGAATATCCGGTATCAATGTTCTAGTTTACAAAGTATGGGAGAAAAAATAAAGTAATGATTTTCTAGAGAGGTGATATTATACTAAAAAATCATTAAAAATATGATACAACCAAAGGATTGGCAAGATAAAGAACTAAAGGGCTTAAGCAAAATAATCTGATGTTAATTGTCTAAAATGCCTTGAAGTGGAGAATAGACTCATAAAGTCATGTCTGTCTTGACTATAATTTTCTTATGGAAATGTAAAAGCCAGGTTTAGAGTTTATATTCATACATACTGTACTTGCTCTCAGATCCCCAAAGATGATACAGTGAGAGGAAAGTTGTAATTAAATACACAGAATTTATTCCAGGACTGAAAATTCCTTCTGAATCATTCTGGTGAACCATCCTAAAACACAGAAAAGAAGATCTAAAAATTATTTTCACTGTTTTTTTCAGTTAGAAAATATAATGTGCTAATCAGCCCCCTTATTTCCTTAAAAATGGAACACTTCCCTTCTTTATTTCTGTTGTAGTATTTAGGTCAATCTCATTCTTTCTTTGTCTTTATGAAGCATCTAGTGTATGTTATACATCATAGGTAAAAATGCAAATAAAATGTAACACAAGTTTCCAGAAACTTACAGACTAGGAGAAGAAAATGGTATTTTTAAATCAAGTGTCATTAATACTAAGATGAAAATTTGGACAAGGTATAGTAAAAATTCTAAAGAGGGAGTGCTCAGTTCTACCACCATGGCCACAAAAAGCATCATAGAAAATGTATGCTGGAACAAAACATTGAAATTTAAGAGATGCTTTATATGAAAAAGGAATATGGATATATTCTTGCCTAAAACGACAGTGTGAAAAAACACAAGGTTATACAATAGGATGATTCAGAAGTTATGAATACATGTCTAAAACTGGAGTATGACTTACAATGGGCCTGGAGTCGGGTGGTGATATATAGCAAGGTATATACCTAGAGCAGCAGTTCTCAACCTGTGGGTTGTGACCCCTTTGGCGGTTCAAGGACCCTTTCACAGGGGTCGCCTAAGACCATTCTGCATATCAGATATTTACATTACGGTTCATAACAGTAGCAACATTACAGTTATGAAGTAGCAACGAAAATAATTTTATGGTTGGGTGACAACATGAGGAACTGTATTTAAAGGGCCAGAAGGTTGAGAACCCCTGACCAAGAGGGATAGGTATACATAGTCGCTCAATTATGTATTGCTCTAAGGCAGTGGTTGGTAAACTCATTAGTCAACAAAGCCAAATATCAACAGTACAACCATTGGATTTCTTTTGAGAGCCAAATTTTTCTAACTTAAACTATATAGGTAGGTACATTGTTATTAACTTAATTAGGGTATTCCTAAGGTTTAGGAAGAGCCACACTCAAGGGGCCAAAGAGCTAAATGTGGCTTGCAAGCTGCAGTTTGCCGACCACAGCTCTAAGGAATTGATGATTAACCCTATAAGCAAAGGAGAACAATGTTACTTTTTATTAGATTTTACTTTTTGAATGATCAGTTAGGACTCTTGTAACACTCCAAATGGGAGCTGTCAATCGTGTACTGCCAGTAGCAATGATGATATTAAAAGACATCTCTAAAATTTCAGTCTCTGATGTAATCATCCAGCTTATAATGATATTTTCCTTAGATTATGAGGCAAATATCTAACTTATCTTTTCTTTTGTCTTCATAAGATTCATTTAAATTTAATTTTGAAGGAATAAAATTTTCCCAATTTAATTATTGGGCAATTTTGTCCATTTTCCCATCAAATATTATCTTTTCAGTCAGTATATAAAAAATTGTCAATATTACATTTGACTTGTCCAGTATTTTGTGGCTTGTACTCACCCTTCAGAAACGCACACTTCGTGGTATTTTACCTTGAAAGGGGACATGCAAATCAAATGCAATGTGTTCAAAGTCAAAGTGTCCTCTTTTTTACTTCACCCTGAGTCAGCATGCAAATAGGATCAGCAGTAAAACACAATGAGTTGTTGAGGTGGCAGTTTGGCTACCTCTATGCTTGGCATTAGCAAAATTATAACCCTTCCAAACTATTGGAAATTAGACACACAGCCAAGGTCAATAAAATATGTCTTCACTGAGCTGTGCTAATGTTTAGTAAATAAATGCTATTAAGAAAATCTTTGATTGAAATGCCTTAAAAGGATTGGGTTAGACTTATATTTTATCATTCATAATGATAAGTATTACACAGCTACGTCGCATCATGATTTTCATCTACAAAGTAAACATTAAATATTTGTTGAATGAATCCTAGTAAGTTAGCTACTTTTAAAAATTCCTCATGAAGAGAACATACAAAGAAGGCTGATATTCCAGAGCAGTAATCATATCCCCTTGCGTGTTAGTCTTCTGTGGAGGTTAATCATGATCACTAACTTGCTATCTGCTGATGAGTCTTTTCATTTATTTTTGAGCAGTTGGTTTATTTTACAGTTAATTTTGCATAATTGCATTAACAGCTATAATTTTGAAACTGAATCAATTTATAAGTAATTGCTAAAACTCTCAATTCTCCATTAGATGAATAAATTTCACTGTGACACAAAGTTATTTAATAAATGAATAACCTTGAAGAATTACCAATTGGCATAATTAAGATTGTCCTGTATACATTTATTATTTCAACATACAGAAGCTATTATTCTCTTACTAGGATGGGTATTGTGCCTATGGCAATCAATTAAAGGAAGATTTAAGGAAAAACACATATTGAAACAGTATATTTTGTAATATCACCCTTTGCATTTATGTGCAGTTCAAAATTATTTACAAGTTTTCTTGTGTTATTGACAGTGGTAGAGCACAAAAACTACATAATAAAAACCCTGGGTGCAACGCATCACGTCTGAGGCTCAACCAACCGGAAGGAAGTCAGTCCTGCAGGGGTACTTGGCAATAGCTGCGTCCTCCCAAAACAGTATATTTTGTAATATCACCCTTTGCATTTATGTGCAGTTCAAAATTATTTACAAGTTTTCTTGTGTTATTGACAGTGGTAGAGCACAAAAACTACATAATAAAAACCCTGGGTGCAACGCATCACGTCTGAGGCTCAACCAACCGGAAGGAAGTCAGTCCTGCAGGGGTCCTTGGCAATAGCTGCGCCCTCCCGGAGCTGTTTCCTGCGAGGGTGAGGTTTCAGGTAGGAACCCGCCCTCAGAGTATAGACACACTAAGTCCTGGGTTGCCTTGCCAAGGACTGCGCCCTCCTTGTGCTGTTTCCCGCGAGGCTTGAGGGAAGAACCCATTCTAAGCATCCAGGAGCAACCAGTGACAGTCAGTCCTGGGTTGCTGAGGAGGAGGCCACAGCATGGTAGAACTGTGGGTCTGGCCCAACAGGGGGTGTGGCTGGCCTTCAAACCAGACCCTGACAGTAGGGAGGAGGCAGCCCCATTCCTCACAGAATCAACTGTTGGATAGCTTGCTGCAGTGGTCTGGCCAGCCAGGAGCCCCATTCACCTGCACCCCGGATGCTGACAGGAGGGAGGAGGAAGCCCCATTCCTCACAGAATCGACAGGTGGCAGCTTGCTGTCAGGGGCCTGCCAGCTACGAATCCTATTCACCTGCATATCTGTACACAGTTTTAATACATTATATTAGAGGTTGGGG
>NW_006299705.1:9685917-9693274 GCF_000327345.1 Myotis davidii | reverse complement strand
AGTAAAACTTGGAGATGGCAAACTTGATAGCAGTTTTCATTTAGGAATGGATATTATTGAAATCCCCTTTGAAATGATTTGTAATGGATCTATTATGGAAGCTAACTTTGGAAATACTATATCTATAGATAATATTAAAAATATATCTAAATGTGCAATTCTTTGTCCAAAAAATGAGCATGTTCAAAAATTAAGTGAAGAAATTTTGGATATACTCAATGGAGATTGTCACACATATTTGAATGAAGATTCCATTGATTCCACAGATGATGCTTAAAAGGAAAATTTTCCCATTGAATTTCTGAATAGTATTACTCCTTCGGGAATGTCGTGTCATAAATTAAAATTGAAAGTGGGTGCAATCATCATGCTATTGAGAAATCGCAATAGTAAATGGGGTCTTTGTAATGGTACCAGATTTATTATCAAAAGATTATGACCTAACATTATCGAAGCTGAAGTATTAACAGGATCTGCAGAGGGAGAGGTTGTTCTGATTCCAAGAACTGATTTGTCCCCATATGACACTGGTCTCCCATTTAAATTGATTCAATGACAGTTTCCCATGATGCCAGCATTTGTGATGACTATTAATAAATCAAAAGGACAAAATCGAGACAGAGTAGGAATAATCCTACCTGAACCCATTTTCGCACATGGTCAGTTATATGTTGCTTTCTCTCGAGTTTGAAGAGCATGTGATGTTACAGTTAAAGTTCTAAGTACTTCATCACATGGGAAATTAGTCACATTTTTATATCATGCCTCTATTGTTGTTATATCCTTTTGTTACTGTTTATTTATTAATAAATTTATATATTATTTTGATATACATTTTACTAATTTCCTTTAATCTCTCACACTTCTATTATGGAGAAAATTAATTCCCTTTTAATGTGCACAAATTTCATGCACCGGGCCACTAGTAAAATATAAAATTACACCCCACAAGTTTGAGCCATGTGAACCCAGTAAAATATGCTTCCAATGAAATGAGTTTCTTCAGTGAGAGCTGAAGTCACTGCTGCCATATTCACTGTTTAGTTCAGAAAGTTACCTTTATGCAAGCATGTTTATGATACTTATCTAAATAAACATAAATATTTAAAAAAACTTTTAGACTGACAAATCTAAGCTTGTTCATTTAATTTCCATTGTTTTTTATAAGTGGAAGTATTTCTTTCAATAATAATATCTAAGAATGATGTCATTAAGATGGCAATATAGGTCATCTCTGACTTCAGTCACCCTAACAAGATGATCAACAAGCAATTATGCATAGGCAAGATGTCATTGCGACAGTTCTAGAACATGGTGGTGAGGCTAAAGCACACCTCTGGAGCACAGAAACCAAGTATGACAGTATCAGAAGGATAAGAGGAGCCGCCACACTCTGATCACATTGCCCTTCCCCGACCCATGGTGCAAACCCTGGCTCACGAGCCACATGAGGCTCTTTGGCCCCTTCAGTGTGGCTCTTCCACAAAATACCACTTGCAGGTGCGCACGTACAGTGCAATTGAAACTTCGTGGCCCATGCGCAGAAGTCAGTATTTTGTGGAAGAGTCGGTATTTTGTGGAAGAGCCACACTGAAGGGTCCAAAGAGCTGCATGTAGCTCGCGAGCCACGGTTGGTCGAGCCACAGTTTGCCGACCACTCCCCTAGACTGATTCAGCACCACACCATGAGGGGCCTCCCCGACCTCCAGGTTTTCCAGTGGGGGAAAAGAGAACCCAAGGTGATATCCACTCTCCCCAGTACTGTGGGTCGCTTCCTGGGAGGCCCACTCATGTCTTGCCTTATGGGGATTGAGGGGGTAATCTGTGAGGCTTGAATTAGATATTAAATTGTGACATGGAGGGGGCTGGAATTTATAACAACTAACACTAGGATCTTGGCAGACAGTTTCTACTGGAAGTGGAACCCAAGTAGAAATCCCAACCAGTGAATGTTGCTTATGTGCAAAAAACAGGTTGGTAGCTTCCTCTGACCAGGAAATTTGGTGCACAGTTCTGTCTGATTTT
Source organism: Myotis davidii (assembly GCF_000327345.1). NCBI lineage: Eukaryota > Metazoa > Chordata > Mammalia > Chiroptera > Vespertilionidae > Myotis > Myotis davidii. The sequence continues at coordinate 9,691,249 of NW_006299705.1, read as the reverse complement.
GGACCCCAAAATGTGAGCCCTGCTGGTCTCAGAGTCTATTTTGTTCCCTTGCCTGGGCAGGAAAACTGATTCTTAGTCTTGTTCTACTGGTGAGTGCAAACTCCAGCTCTCCCCGACCAGGAAACCTAAACAGAGCACCTGGGAAGCTGTGTAGCTCACCTTACAGCCCTGCTTAGAATGGCACACAAGGAGAGAGCCCAGCCACTGGCCTGGCCTATTTGCATAGAAAAGCCAATGGTGCTATCTGGCCAGCGCACAATTTTGCCTAACTGGAGTCTCAAAACAAAGATCCATCCTGATCTTGGGGCCTGTTCTGCCACCCTTTCCATGCAGTGAAGCTAATTCACAGTTTCTCCTACTACGGAGTATAGTACCCAGTTCTGTCTAGCTCTAGCTAGAAAGCCTGACCAGAGAATCCAGACAGCCGTGGAGCCCATTCTGCAGCGCAATCAGGATATAAAATATAATAATAAAAGTCATCTGAATTAGAAAGGAAGAAGTAAAAGTGTCTCTATTTGCAAGTGACATGATTTTCTATTTTGAAAATCCTATAAACACCATCAAACTGTTAGATGTACCTAAACATGAACTCAGTAAAGTTGCCAAATACAAAATCAAAAGAAAAAATCAGTAGCAAACTATCTGAAAAAATTTATACAGAGGAAGAAATCTCATTTACAATAGCATCAAGACAATAAAATACATAGGAATAAATTTAAAGAATTGAACGATTTCTATAGAGAAAACTGTAAGACATAAAAAATTGAAGTGAAGACACAAATAAATGGAAAAATTATATTTCAGTTCTTTAGTAGAACACACTTATTATGGGACAAATGGGAATGGAAGATAGCCAATCCCTTCTCTCAAAGACTTTTTAACACACTAGAGAAAATAAAGAGCATTACTTACACAAATAGCAATATATGTATAAAGTCACTTTATACGGAAATTGGCACACAGAAATTGACAATGATTAATTCATAGCTAATTGTAAAAAGAAATAGAGTAGATATTTAAAGCAGAGTTAACTGGATAAAGGTGAGAAATTTTCCAAGAAGAGAATTTTGGTTGGATCTTAACCAAAATTCTACCCCTCCCCCCATAACATATCATATTTATACATATATGTTATATGTATTTATCACTTTGGAGGGCATATGCATAAACCTAACTGTACCTGTAAGAGAGCAATCTACTCTGTCTGCACTTTCCAGCATCTCATAACAATTACACAGAAAATTTGCCACAATACTATTTTCCACATTATACAGATTCCTTTTGTGTGTTTTTCCCCTCTTATTAAACTGTTCATAACTGCTGTATATTAGTTGAACTAATGCGATTAATGAATCAAATTGAAGAAACTTGAATTGAAGAACAACAAAACAGGTCTGATGTGGAAATATTCCAAGTAACTGAAACCAAATACTTGGATGACATACATGCAGAGATTCTGACATGAGCCATTAAGGTAATGTTGCTCATTTTGAGTTCATTGCTAATTGTTACAAAATAATTTATTTTTTCATAACATGCAACTGGTTCCCCCAACGGAAGTAATCTATCTCTATCTCATCTCTATCTCTATCTCTATCTCTATCTCTATCTCTATCTCTATCTCCATCTCTATCTCTATAAACGCCTAAGCGACCCTTACAACCGAAAGACCGGTCAACTGGTCGCTATGATGCACACTGACCACCAGGGGGCAAATGCACTTCCCTGGTGATCAGTGCACTCCCACAACAGGAGCACCACTCAGCCAGAAGCTGGGCTCACAGCTGGTGAGTGCAACTGCAGCAGTGGGAGCCTCTCCCACCTCAGTGGCAGCGCTACTGGGCGGCGTAGCAGTGGCAGGCACTGGAGCCAGGATGAGCAGCAGAGGAGCTGCACCCAGCCCTGGCTGGGCACCTCCTCAGCTGCCTGCCACTTCAGCACTGCTACATCCTTCAGAGGGGTCCCGGATTGCAAGAGGACACAGGCCAAGCTGAGTGACCCGACCCGTGCACGAATCCGTGCACTGGGCCTCTAGTCTATTATAAAGGGAATCGATATTCCAAAATGGCCTTCTATAATAAAAATCTTTTTATCTGCTTAGTTTGCAGCTTAAATGGAGAAAGACAGTAAATTCTTTTTAAAATGTTTCATTTAATACAGAAAGAAGCAGCTTAGTGCAAAATAGAATAGTAAGTACAACAACAAAACTGGTAATCTTAGAAAAGTCTATAATCTTTCTCAATATGTTATTTTATATCAGTGCTGACATTTGCAGTATGCTCTATTTGCTGAGCAGTAATTTAAAGTCTCAAAAGGAACAAAGCACTTTGCAAATTTAAATGTATTTCTTCAGGGACCACTCTAACCACCATAAGGATAGCTGTTGCATTTCACCCCTAGGTAGTTACAAATGAAAGTGCAAAATAATTTTAAAAGGTAGTTAAAAGATGGGGAAAACCACTAAAAGTAATAGTTGCTGCATAGAGAAGTTAAGCAGGCAAAACATAGCCATCTGAGAATTAGGTAATTTGACGAGGGCTCTAGGATGGAAATTCCTGTATTTCTTCATTAAGTGTAAAATATGTTACACTTTGTGTGTTCAATGGATTAGGTTTGTTTTTTGTTTTTTTTCCAGGTGAAGCTTTCTGCTTGATTTAGCTCCTCAGGCAGACATAAAACAGAATGGCAAATAAAATCCTATCTATCTATCTATCTATATTTTAAATGTAGTAGTTTTCTTTAAAAAATAAGTTAGAAATTAATTCACTTCTAAAAACCTAAATGTACTAAAAAAATTTTAAATTGAATGAAAATAAAAAAGTAAATATAAAAAATTTTGTGATGTGTTCATAGCAGTACCTAGAGTGGAAGTTAGAAAGTTATAGCATTAAATGTTTGTATTGGAAATTAAGAAACATCTCAAATTACCAATATAAGTTTCAACCTTAAGAAACTATAAAAAGAGCAGTGAACTAAACACAGACAAAAGTAAGGAAAGAATAAAGAAAATAAATTAATTATATTTAATACAGTAAAAGAACAGAAAAAATCCAAAATATTTAAAAATTCCAAATTTCAAATATTTTAATAAAACTGACAAATTCTATACAGACTGACCCCCGAAACACACACATATTACCAACTTATGATAAACTCTCAGAACTTCTGGAATGAAAAGGAATTCCTCTACCTGACAAGGGTATCTAAAATAACCAACTATTAACATCATGCTTAATTAATAGAGAAGGCCTATATGTTTTATTCCTAAGTTCAGCAACAAGGTAAGAACAATTTCTCTCCTGGTTCATATTCAACATGATGCTGGACACTCTAGCCAATGTAATGATCAAGTGAAATAAACTAAAATCACACAGCATATAAAAGTAGATATAAAACATTGACTACTCCCAGATGAAATCACTTTCTATGTAGAAAGCCTGAAAAACTCAGAAATTTTTCTAGAATCAATAGTTTATCAAGTCTTAGGTTACAAAGTCAACATAAAATACCAATTTTATTCCTACCAACAAGCAAAAACAATAAGAATATTTTTAAGATATAATTTTCTATAGCACTAAATACAATTGAAATATTAGATTAAAACTAAAAAAATATATTTAGGATCTATATGTTGAATTTTATAAAAAATGATTGAAAGTAATTAAACAAAAATATGAAGAGATATACCATGTTCTTGGATTGGGAAACTGACTGGAAATTCCCAAATAACAAAATAAACGGATGAACAAACGCAGTGGATCCAGAGACATGGAAGCATGGATCCAAGTGTGGAATCGCAGAGGGAAGCAGGGGAGGTGGGTGGGAGGGAATCAACCAAATATTCCTTGTATTCGTACATGCATAGCCCATGTATGGTACATGCATAGACAATAGGGTGCTGAAGGCCTGGGTGGTGGGGGAAGGGGATTATCAGGGGAGGAGGGGGAGACATAAGGAATACTTTCAACAATAAAGATTTTTAGAAAAGTATTCCCAATTTGGTCTGTAGATTTAGAGCAATCCTCATTAAAATTCCAGCAGCATTTTTGTAGATATCAGAAGGCTGACTTTAACATTTACATGGAAAGACAAAGAAACTTCAGGAGACAAAAATGATTTTGAACCTGCAGAAGAAACTCGGTAAGATTCACACATCTCAATTTAAATATTTACTTGAAAGCCACAGTAATCGACTCGTGTGGTATCGGTAAAACGACAGATCTACTAGTATAGACTGTTGGAATAGAATGGGCTACTCTAGAAAAAGATTCCCCAACGGTTTTTTGGTGTTTCTTTTTTTTGAAGAAAGTTATGAAACAATCCATTTGGATGTCTCTCTCCATCTATATTCCATCTATACTTCACAAATATTTATTTATAGCTATACACAACCAATTATGTTAGCTATGTATCTAAAATTCCATCCATACCTGCATCCCGGTCGGGCGTCCAGGCAGCGCAGGCCCATCTCACACCATCTGCAGGTTCACCTTGTGGCACCAGCTCCGGGGCCATGGCAGACGCCGCAGGTAATCATGCTGGATGCTCCGGGGAGAGGTGTCAGGCGGTGACTGACAGCTTCACGGGGGTCCTGAAGGCAGCCGCCTGTCCAGGCAGAAAAGCCCAGAAAAGCGCCCAGCCTCCTCCACTTCTTCGGGCCTTGGTGATGGCAAGACACCCGCCAGGCTGGGCTCTGGGAGGCCGCTCGGTGAAGAACTCTAAATGCCGTGAGGACGCTGATAAAACAGGATCATGTAGATAGTCCGGGGGAGGCCCTCCGTGGGTGCTGAGACGCCGGCCGGCGCCTGGCTTCCAGGGTCCCGCTCCTGAACCGCGGCCTGTGGGCGGAGGGCACGCTGCCGGGGGCAGGCCGTGGAGATGGAGACGCTGGAGACGCGCGCAGACTCAGACACAGACGCCGGCGTGGACGTGGCGTGCACACGCAGCGGGACCTGCCCCCCCGACCTGCGACCACAGCGGCGGAGCGGCCCCACTGGACCCGTGGGCCGGAGTTGGCGAGGCGCTGCAGGCCGCGGCTGGATCTCACAGGAAGGTGCTGTCTTGCTGGTCTCACGCTGGCGCTGCCGGGCCTGCGAGAGAGGAAGGCTCCAAGTTCCAGAACATGCTCTGCAGGAAGCTGTCCGTCAGGGTCGTGATGAACCCCATCTCCGGGAGGATCTGCCTCACCTGGGCGTGCAAGGGCGGCCGGGCGTGCAAGTGGCCCTGCCAGGAGCGCGCTGTGGGCTGGCGAGTGTAGGGCTTTGAAGGGCTGCTTAGCCACCGCGGGAATCGTGTCCAGGCCCGGCTCCCGCCTCCTGCTGGCAGGCAGATG
>NW_006299705.1:9677459-9685737 GCF_000327345.1 Myotis davidii | reverse complement strand
GCCAGCTGCTCCCTGTGCCTGCGCGCGCCCCCCTCCGGGCCTCTCCCCCGGCTTCGCACGCTCCGCCCTCCCCGGACTGGCTGGGCCCCCATGCTGTCCACCACCCCGGACACCTGGAGCCCAGCAGCTGCACTTTGATCCACGTGGAACCATTTGTTGGATTAGGCCTCGCTGGGCCTCTCTCTGGGCAGTCCCTCCAGGGGACGCTGCACAACGATGGGGCCTCATGGCCGCTCTCCTTGGCAATCTCATGCTGGCGGTAAGTCCCCACCGTTTGCTTGAAATATTGTAAGAAATATTGTTGCCGACGAAGGTGGTGGACGTTTTTAGGCCCCGGGGTGGCGATGCCGCAGAGGGCTGTTTTCATAGAGTTGGGGAACCGCCGGACAAACGAACCACTGCTCTGGTTTGGGCATCTGCTCTTTGACCTACTTGATGGACATGCGGCCTCTGAACATGACAGCCACGGTCAGTTATGGGGAAGTAAAAAAATAAAGGTGGGGGACAGATTTCCCTGTTAAATTAATAGCGCTATACCAAAGTTAGCTTTTCTTTTTAGTTTAATGAATACTATACCAAAGTTAATTTCTTAGTTTTGATAATTGTGCTATATTATGTAAGATAAATATTCACAAGGGAAAACTGGGTGAAGGATACAGAGAAACTATTATTTTTGCTACTCGATGGTAAATCTAAATTCATAAGATTTTTTTTTGTTTGTTTATTTGTTGTTTATTTAGTTTTAAAGTTTTGTAAGGTAACATTGAGAAAATTTTCTTGAATCATGAGCAAAAATATGAAAAAAACATCACAGAAAACTGGTAGATTTAAAATATCAATTTAAGCACAATTAAAACGAGTGAAAATATAGAAAATATTGAAGGAAATAGTATTAGAAACAAATGAGCACAATGTGCCCCGTTAGATTAAATATGTCAACTAAATAACAAAATAAATATTAATAATCCCTTTTCCACATCACAGGAAACTGATTTTTAAATCACTTGGACAAATATTGCATAGATTTAAAAAATAAAAGCACATGAAGAATAACAACAAAAATAGGCAATACCAGGCTTTTATTGAAAGCATTGTTTAGGCCCTAACCAGTTTGACTCAGTGTATAGAGCGTTGGTGTGCAGACTGAAAGGTCCCAGGTTTGATTCTGATCAAGGGCATGCACCTTGGTTGCAGGTTCCACCACCCACCCTGGTCCAGGTGCGTTCAGGAAGCAACCAATCGATGTGTCTCTCTCACATCGATGTTTCTCTCTCTCATCTTTCCCTCTCCCTTCCACTTTCTCTAAAAATCAATGGAAAAATATCCTCATGTGACGATTAACAAAAGAAAAGAGAGAAGAAAATATTAAAATATGTGGTATGTGCCCTAACCGGTTTGGCTCAGTGGATAGAGCGTCAGCCTGCGGACTCAAGTGTCCCAGATTCGATTCCGGTCAAGGGCATGTACCTTGGTTGTGGGCACATCCCCAGTAGGGAGTGTGTAGGAGGCAGCTGGTCGATGTTTCCAACTCTCTATCCCTTTCCCTTCCTCTCTGTAAAAAGTCAATCCTTATCTAATTCTTATCTAATAGAGAAACATGGTAATTGGCGTACGACCTCTACCCTTCCTATTGGCTAATCAGGGGCGATATGCAAATTAACTGTCAGCCAAGATGGCGGCCGGCAGCCAGGAAGCTTAAATGGAACATGAGGCTTGCTTGCTTCAGTGACGGAGTACTGTAACATTCCCCGCCTGCCTTGCCGGCCTCTCAGCCTGCAGTTTAAGAAACATAGTAACATATAGAAGCTAACCCTCCCCCCCCAAAACCAGCTTTCAGGGAGCTGGGATCTCTGAGCTGGAGTTGATACAGTTTCACTTATAGAACCGAAACAAACCAGATACCTGCTTTCAGGAGCAGAAGCCTCAGAGCTAGAGCCAGGCTAAAGCTGGCCCAGAATAAAAAAGAAAAAAAGGAGCAGTTGGGAGCTTCAGTCACAACCTGAAAACAGCCCTCAGCCCCTGACCCAGACTGGCCAGGCACCCCAGTGGGGACCCCCACCCTGAAGGATGTGTGACCAGCTGCAAACAGCCATCATCCCCTCATCCAGGCTGGCCAGGGACCCCTGTGGGGACCCCCACCCTGATCCAGGACACCCTTCAGGACAAACCAGCCAGCCCTCACCCATGCATCAGGCCTCCACCCTATATAGTAAAAGGGTAATATGCCTCCCAGCACCGGGATCAGCGTGACAGGGGGCAGCGCTCAAACCCCCTGGTCACCCTGCGGCTCTGTGTGTGACAGGGGGCTGTGCCCCAACACCCCTATCGGCCCTACTCTATGAGTGACGGGGGAGCTCCTCAACCCCCTGATGAGACCTACTCTGTGCATGACAGGGTATGGAGCCCCAACCCCCCTGATGGGCCCTGCTCTGCGCGTGACACGGGGGAGCTCCCCAACCCCCTGATTGGCCCTGCTCTGTGCGTGACGGGGCGGTGCCGCAACCTCCCCATCGATCCTGCCTTGAGTGTGACAGGGGGCGGTGCCCCCACCCCCCCATCAGCCTTACCCTGAGCGTGACCGAGGATGGCATCGCAACCTCCTGATCCACCCTGCTCTGTGCATGACAGGGGGCAGCGCCCCAACTCCCCAATCGGCCCTGCTCTGAGCCCGACCAGGGGCTGCACCTAGGGATTGGGCCTGCCCTCTGCCACCCGGGAGCAGGCCTAAGCCAGCAGGTTGTTATCTCCCGAGGGGGCCCAGACTGCGAGAGGGCACAGGCCGGGCTGAGGGACCCTCCCCTCTGCCTCGAGTGCACAAAATTTGTGCACCGGGCCTCTAGTAAAATATATTTTTAAAAAATATGTGGTATGCAACAAAGGAGAAATTTCCTCAGTATTTTGAGAGAAATTTTGAACCCATAATTATATAACTAGCAAAAAATTAAAGCCAGAAGACCACCCCCCACACACGAAAAACAACAAAAAACAACAAACAAGCAAACAAAAATCACAGAAGGTCTTGGAGTACTAGTATGTATCAGATCTATCATAGCTGTCATTTCCAGAAAAAAGATTACTTGAACATATGGTCCAGCAAAATGAAAAAGGAATCAAGAAAATGAAGAATGAAAAACAGAAATTCCCACTGAAAAACATTACAGGAATAGATTGGTTAGACTTTTAGAAAGCAGTTAATGTTAAACAGAACATTAACAAAGTACTATGATAAAGAATTTACATAATGTCATGATAAGGGCTTTTTTATTCTACTTAGGCTGTCTAAGAAGTCGAAGATCATTAGAAGCCAGGAAAAAGCAGAAGCTGCACAAAAATTATACTCCAGCCCTGGCTAGTGTGGCTTAATTGGTTGGAGTGTCATCAGGAACACCTAAAGATGACAGTTCAATTCCTAGTCAAGGCGCGTGCCCACTTTGCAGGTTCAATCCCCAGTAGGGGGTGTGTCCAGGAGGCAACCAATTTAGAAATTGGAAAAACCCTTTAAGGTATAGTTACTATATAGGGCTCAGCTTATTTGAACAAACTATATATATGTCAATATGTATTTCATGCATTGTAGTTTGTTTGGAAGATCATCAAATTAAAGTGGAAAGAGCTTTAAAATCACATTCCAATTCTGATTTTGTGGCCTTGGACAAAATCACTTAACCTCCCTGCACCGTAGCTTTCTCATCTGTAAAAAGGGGCCATATAATACTCACTTTGTAAGATTATTGTAAAGATTAAAAATAAAATTTGTTAAGCACGTAGCACAGTACCGATACATAATTGGTAGTCAGTGCATGCCAGAATGTGTGCAATAATTGTATTCTATGTAAAATGCTATGGATTAAATGAGATAGGCCACTGAAAGAGCTAGGTGTACTGACTGGCACATAGCAGATATTCTTTAAGCAGTAGCTATTGTCATTAGTTATTTTTAACTGTTAGTTATGACTGTGTTATCTATTCCAGGGTTCCAGTCTGCTTGTCTTGGAGATTTTCATGTAACAGGCATGGTATAATCATTGACCTCAGAGAAATCATCTTACACCTTTTTCCTCATGTGTTTATTGTAATGTGATTTACAGGTCTGTTATAAAACTTGAGAGTCTAAAGATGGTTGCCACCAGATGCCTCAGATGTCACAACTCAGGAATTCAATGAACCTGTGTTAGAGCAGATGTTGAGCCATTGCTGTACTAACTACACTTGATTATTTCTGCAGTGGGCTTTTTTACCCATCCTACCCCTAGGAGTTGCTTTTGTCTGGAAAACAAAAATGGGTTTTTTTTTTTCTCCAGCTGGTCTTCTGTGCTAGAGATGGCTGTGTTGAACAAAGAGCTCTACCCCAAATCATACTGCAGCAAATCAGTATTCTATTCCTTTATACAAGCGGAACACCAATTCACTCTTTCTTTTTCTCTTTTCTCTTTTCTTAATCCCAAAGTCATGCTCTTCTGTTCCTGCTGCTGTCTGAAATCTAATTTTCAGACAAACGGATAGGTGCTCTTGACAACAATCAGATGTAGTGGTTTTGTAGGAAAGGGAGTTGGATTAAATTGGATTTTGTTTGTTTTTGTAGTGTTTTCTCATGAAATATATACTTAGATTTTCCAATACAATACTAGTGTAATTTTCTAAGTAACTGTGTAGTGTAAACCTTAAATCCATAACATGAAAAGGGAATTTTAGTTTCAACTCAACTATTTTAGCATGCCTTGATCATACCTGGCTTCCCTCCTGTAGTCTCCTAGATAACATTTATAAAAATGGCCTCTGCTGCTTTCCTTGTCTCAGAAATATCTTTTTGAATTAATTATATATTTTAATATATAGTTAAATGATGAAATAATAAAATGATGAAAATTCAACACAAAGTAAAGTGAATCTACTGAGAAAAAAAATCAATAAGATTACAAATATTTTTATCATACTTGTAAAGCTCAATAAGACAAAGCTTCTTGATCTAATTGTGATAAAATTTAGTAGACATATACACATAGATTTGCATTCATTAAATATATATACATTTCATCATGCCATTGTGAGCTATATTTCACTCTTATCTCTTCTCAGTTCTCTGCATGAGACCAAAAGACCTGAAGACAATCAACTAAGGATGAGCAGATGACACTGAACAGAACAAGGGCAAAGATATAAATGGATCTTTGATGGGGATACCATGTTTTCAGAATTCCTTGGTGAGTAATCCTATAAAAGCAGGTGGTAGACTGTACTCACAAAGAACTGGGGTTTTATGAGTAAAGTATGTTACAATGAATCAAACTTTCATTCTTCCTATAATGGAGAGATGTGTTCACATCTCTGATGAATAATAGAGCTTCCTATATAATAAAAGAGAAACATGTAAATTGACTGTCCATCCACTACACTCACCGGCCAGTCAGGAGTGAGTATGCAAATTAACTCAACAAAGATGGGTTAATTTGCATACACAGGCGCCAGGCGGAGAACAGAGCGGGAGAGCCAACAGAGAGTGGAGCAGCTTGGGGATCTTGGCTCCCCAAGCTGCCAGACAGCAGAGAGGGAGAGCTGGCGGCTTGGGGGGACGTGGCAGAGTGGGAGGCCTTGGGATGGAGACAGAGCAGGAAGGGAAAACCAAGAGCGCAGGGAGCACCAGGAATTCTGGGAATAGTAGTTCTGGTGGCAGCCCCAGGAAGAGGAAACCCAGAGCACGGGAGGCACCAGGAATGCTGGGAATCATAGTTCTGGTGGAAGACGGATCTCCTAGACACTAGAGCAGTGGTTCTCAACCTTCTGGCCCTTTAAATACAGTTCCTCATGTTGTGACCCAACCATAAAATTATTTTCGTTGCTACTTCATAACTGTAATGTTGCTATTGTTATGAATAGTAATGTAAATATCTGATAATGCAGGATGGTCTTAGGCGACCCCTGTGAAAGGGTTCTTCAACCGCCAAAGGGATCGTGACCCACAGGTTGAGACCCACTGCAGTAGAGCAAAGTAAGCCTGGAGCAAGTTACTGTTGCAGTGGGGGATAGAGGGAAAGCAAAGGTGACAGATATAAGTAAAATCAGAGTGTCTAGGAAAAATTAAAGGGAAGATATCCTTAAACCTCCAGGAAATCCCAACCAGTGAAGCAAAGAAAAAAAAATACCTCTATTATTCTGTGAGCAACAAACCAAACTGGGTTGGGGTTTCAGACAATTTGCTCATATGATTGCAAAGACAGACAGAAACTCTGGATTGGAGAGGGCTCCCAGATTGGAGAGGGTGCAGGTTGGGCTGAGGGACCCCCCCACCCCCATGCTCAAATCTTCATACACAGGGCCCCTAGTATCATATAAAATTAGATTTACTTTTTTTTGTTTATTCAATTAATGCTTATTCAGAGCTTAATAGATGAGTAGATTCTGTCCTAAATGGTGACTATTTTATTAGTGAACAAAATTCTGACAAAGTCTAAAACCTAGTATGGGTAATAAAACAAATAGCTAAATAGATAAATCAATTAAATACAGATAAAGAGATAGATACATGATGATACCGTTTATAAACACAATGAAGGAAACAGGCTACTAAAATAGTGAATAATAATGGCAATTATCTAGAATGGTGGCCAATAAGGTTTTCTGAGGGATGATATTTAATTTGAATTATGAAAAATGGAGTCAACTGTGTTATATAAGACATGAGGGGATTGAGCTCTAAATTGATACACTTTCTTTAAAAATCTCAGATTTTATTTAACCTTGAAGAATACTTTAGTCAATTATTCCATCATATTAATTACCAAAAACAATGTATACTACCAATGTATACTACCAAATTGCAAAATGAAAGGTGAAAAGTGAGCTCAGACTTCCACGATTTGTCACTTGACTTATATTTCATGATTGTTTAAAGCCATTGTGTTGAGTAATCTCTGATTTTAGTCATAATTTTGTATAGAACCTACTTCCTGTCATTAATTGTAATGCATGATTTTCAGAAGGTCCAGAGCTATTCAATTTAGATTTCACAATTATGAATACAGTCTAAACAGACGGTGTGGAGTGTCAAATTTTCCTTTTGATCCTCTGCTCCAGGGCCAGAGTTCTCTAATGCCACAATATTGGTTAATTAAGGAAACTGGGACAAGATTCAGTCCCCAGACTTTGCTACCTTATTATGCTTCTTTCTAGACTCCAATCCTTGCCCAGCACAGAGTTTGGTTATTTCTCACAGGTTATCAAGGCTTGTCATGTTAAAAAGTGTATGTATCAGGAAAGTAATTTTTCTATAAAATAGCTCTTAGAAACTAATAACCTAGCATAAAATTGTTTAATGGTAACTATAGCTAATATACTTTTTTGTCACTTGCATGATGTTTAGGATTGCAGAAAAAATGTTTTCAGCCTACATAAAGATTTACAGTGGGGCAACTGAGAGCTCTATACCTGCCCCAGTCGTCGGTTCTGATTTCTAAAGCACTTATGTGTGTCACAAGGAGACTTGATTTATACTGGCCTCACAAAGAAACCTGGTTAATAAAGAGTCAGCTAGTTCTCTAGAAAGCATATTTACTCAAGTGCACTTCACTTCCTTGTATACGTGTGGAAAATAGATTGTAATGCTACACTTAAATATCTATTAGTAACTACAGAGCAAGGACAGATTAGAAACTTGCTGTGAAGCACTATGAGACATTATAGTACATACTATAAAATATACTGGGAAATCGTAACTGCAGATAAAACTATTTGGCCTATTGCAACTGGATTTTGTGTGAAATCTTTTTAGAAAAAAAAAACAACAACACCCATTAGGATGTAAGGTAGGAGTAGAGATTCAGAGTATGAAAGGCTTCTATGGCGAGGTTTTCAATATGTAATGGAAGAAGGTCCTTAGAGATCAGTAAAATGTGAGTACAGTGTGCAGATGTAGGTGTTAACATAAAAGGAAAGGTAACTTAAATCTTTCTTTGAGTTTAGGAAAAAAGTTATGATAATAACATCCACATAAAGATCTGTTTTGATAAGATCAATGGCAGCCAAGAAATTTATAACATACGTTGAACTTGAATTTGTCACTGAAAGAGAAGGAAATAGACTCAGTGTAGGATTGAGTAAAAATGATTATATTTTCATATGTCTCTTAGCTTTCTGCATGTCCACTTTCAAAAAGTGTCTATTTAGGTCCTTTGCCCATTTTAATAGGATTATTTATTTCTTTTGTTCAGTTGTTTGATTTCTCTATAAATTTTGGAGATTAAACTCTTATCAGAGATAACACTGGCAAATATATTCTCCCATG
>NW_006299705.1:9674293-9677217 GCF_000327345.1 Myotis davidii | reverse complement strand
TAACCTGTAGATTGCTTTGGGAAGTATGGACATTTTAATGATGTTGATTCTACCAATCCATGAACACAGTATATTCTTCCATTTGTTTATGTCTTCCTCTATGTCTTTTTTCAGCGTCCTGTAATTTTCTGAATAAGGTCCTTTACCTCCTTGGTTAAGTTTATTCCTAGGTATGAAAACATGCTCAAAGTCACTAATAATCTGAGATATGCAAATCAAAACAACACTGAGGTATCATCTCACACCTATAAGAATGGCTGTCATCAATAAATCAACCAACGACAAGTGCTGGAGAGGATGTGGAGAAAAAGGAACCCTCATGCACTGCTGGTGGGAATGCAGACTGGTGCAGTCACTGTGGAGAATAGTATGGAGTTTCCTCAAAAAAATAGAGAGGAAACTCCCATTTGACCCAATAATTCCATTTCTGGGATTATATCCCAAGAAATCAGAAACACCAATCAGAAAGGATATATGTACCCCTGTGTTCATAGCAGCACAACTTACAATAGCTAAGATGTGGAAACAGCCTAAGTGACCATGAGCAGATGAATGGATTAGAGAACTGTGGTACATCTACACAATGGAATATTATGCTGCTCTAAAAAGAAGGAATTATTACCATTTGAAACAGCATGGATGGAACTGGAGAACATTATGCTAAGTGAAATAAGCCAGTCAGAGAAAGATAAATGTCACATGATCCCACTCATTTGTGGAATATAATGAACAACATAAACCGATGAATAAAAATAGAACCAGAGACATAAAATCATCTAACAGATTGTCCAACTTATGAGGGAAGGAGGGCAGTTGAGGGGATAAGAGATCAACCAAAGGTCTTGTATGCATTCATATGAGCATAACCAATGGCCACAGACAATAGGAGGGTGAGGGCATGTGGTGGGGGACGGGACTGGCTAGGAAGAGGTCAATGGCGGGGCATGATAGTCATGTAATACTTTAAACAATAAAGAATTTAAATTTAAAAAGTAATGCATAACTGAAAGAAAGAAATCATTATAATTTGGAAGGGAAAAAAAGGAACAGAATGAGTACAAACAATAGAGAATTGGTAAGGGCTAGAGATATTTTGAAGAAAAAAATACTTACTGACCAATGAAACATAGAGAAAGGAAAAGCTCTAAATTGATACTCTGTTTAAAAATTCCAGATGTTTTTATTCATATTGAAGTTGTTTTTTTTACTACTACAAGGCTATCAACACCATTTTTTCCTCTTTTTTCTTAATGAACTCATCTATTCCTGATTTTATATTCTCTCCAATACATTTGTAATCACTTTTATCATAAATGTAACCTGTCTCTGTACTCTGACTTTGCCATATTTCCAACTTCAAGCCATCTACCTATATAAGTCCAACTTCCTATGCCTCAGCACTAAATCCATGAGCACTGCAGGGGAAAACACACAATTGTTCAAATAAGCACCAATACTTATTTCCAGTTTCAATTTAATTCACTACTATGTTCCAGTCCTTCCCCAGAAGTCTTACTCATCAATCTTTTTCATCCAGCTAATTTTTCATACACCAAGCTAATTTTCAGTGGTCTTCTTTGTTTCTTCACACACACACACACACACACACACACACACACACTAACACAATGAGGACATCATCAAGGAATTCCCTCTTTCTGTCCAAACCCAATGTCCTGCAACCACCCTCCTGAATTTCTCATTTTTGCTAGTGCTCTTATTTAAAACAGGTTCCCCCATCTGTGCAGAAATCCTTCTAACTTGTTTCTTTCTCAGTAGCTTAGTGCTACATTAATCATAGAAATTTGTACTAACCTTCACAATATAATTTTGTTCTATCTCCTTAAATATGGATATTATGCATACTATTACATATAGATAGTATTTTTTCAATTATTCCTTACCTTTGCTTGGTCAGTTTTAATCTCTATTGCCTTTCCAGGCCACCCATTTAATATTCACTTTGGTTTCTCTTCTCTCTTAGCCTCATCTCTCTTTATTAAAATTATCCTTCCTAGGTTAACTCATTCATATCATGATTTACACTCAACAATTTAAGTCCTGATGGTGTTCAAAAAGTTTAAGCATGCCAAACTTCTCTTCAGGTCTGGATGCTCACTGGATATGCATTGCCTCCAATTTAACAATCTCATATTGAACTCAAAATATCTAGCCTCCTAACCTTAGCATTATAGCCAACATGCTCTTCTTGTATTCACTGTGTTACTAAATGACATCATTCTCTTCTAAGTAAAATAATATATTTAAAAAAGTTATTATCCCTATTTTCATACCCAATCCTTGTCCATATTTTGTTGATATCACACCAAGATACTTTTCAGTCAATTTTATTATGCTAATTTTCTTTATTATAATTTTTACTTTATTTTTAATTCATTGTATTTTTCCCATCACCATTTATCCCCTCTATGTGCTCTTCTACATCCACCCCCGCCCTACAATCACCCCCTGTTGTCCATGTCCATAAGTTCTCTATCTCTTTTTTTTTCCTTTTTTGCTCAAGCCCCCCATTCTCCCTACTCCCCTCCCAACCACCATCATCATAGTTTTCTGTTTGCTCTCTGTTTATGAGTGTCTCTATTTTGTTGGTGGTTCAGTTCATTAAGTTTCCTATATGACTTAAATCATATGGTACAGTGGGGCCTTGACTTACAAGTTTAATTCGTTCCATGACGGAGCTCATAACTCAAATTACTCATATGTCAAATCAATTTTCACCATTACAATGAATTGAAATGTCATTAATCCGTTCCGGACACCCAAAACACACCACAATTGTTTTGTTAAATGTTTTTAAATAAGAAAAATGTATTTAAAAATAACGAATATTGTATAAAAACACAATATTGAACAATAGAATGTAGTGCAATAAACTTGTTTTATTAAGTTTAATGTACAGCATC
>NW_006299705.1:9662173-9672875 GCF_000327345.1 Myotis davidii | reverse complement strand
CACTTGGGCTGCTTCCAAATCGTAGCTATTGTAAATAATGCTGCAATAAACATACGGGTACATACATTCTCTCGAATTAGTGTTTCAGGTTTCTTCGGATAAATTCCCAGAAGTGGAATCTCTGGGTCACAAGGCAATTCCATTTTTAATTTTTTGAGGCAACTCCATATTGCTTTCCACGGTGGCTGCACCAATTTGCATTCCCACCAACAGTGCATAAGGGTTTCCTTTTCTGCACATCCTTGCCAATAATTGTTGTTTGTTGATTTATTGATGATAGCCATTCTGACAGGTGTGAGCTAATACCTGGTTTTAATTTGCATTTCTCTGATGATTAGTGACATTGAGCATCTTTTCATGTGTCTATTGGCCATCTGTATGTCCTCTTTGGAGAAGTGTCTATTCAGGTCTTTTGCCCATTTTTAATTGGATTATTATTATTTTTTTTTGGTGTGGGGTGTTATAAGTTCCTTATAAATTTTGGATATTAAACCCTTATCAGATGTGTCATTGGTAAATAAGTTCTCCCATTCAGTATCTAAAGTGTGTTTTTTAAGTTTTTAGTCATATTTTTCTTTCTCTAAAACATAAATCTGGTCACACTATTCTATTGTTTAAATCCCTTTAGTTACCCCTCAGATTCTTCAGATTTAAAGTCAAATTCTAGGGCAAATACACCTCATTCCCACCAGCCCACATATAGCCTCATTTCATATCTGTTATACCTACGAAGTATTATAGGGGAGGGGGAATGTCCAATGCTTTCTTGAGTTTTTTAGTTCTTTTTTTTTAAATTACTGACATTATTACAGGTGTCCCCCGTTATGCCTCCTTTACCCACCTCCACCCAGCCCCTGCTGCCCCTCCTTCTGGGCATCACCACACTGTTGTCTTTGTCCATGAGCTATGCATAGTATGTTCTTTCATCCAGTATCCTCTGTACCCCTCCAATATTACTTCCACTAGTCTGTTCCATGTATCCATGCCTCTGGTTCTATATTGTTCATCAGTTTGTTTTGTTCATTAGCTTCCACATATAAGTGATATCACATGGTATTTGTCTTTCTCTCTATGGCTTATTCTGATTAACGTAGTAATTTTCAGTCCATCAATGCTGTAGGAAAGGTAAGAGTTCCTTTATTTTTAGAGCTACCTAGTATTCCATTATGTCAATTTGCCACAGCTTTCTTTATTTGCTGATGGGTACTTCGCTGTTTCCAGATTTTGACTATTGTCAGTAATGCTGTTATGAACATAGGGGTGCCGGCATTCTTTCTGATTGGTGTTTTGGGTTCTTAGCATATATTCCCAGAAGTGGGATCGATAGGTCAAACGGCAGTTCTAATTTGAATTTTTTGAGGAAACTCCATATAGTTTTCCACAGTGACTGCACCAGACTGCATTCCCACCAGCAGTGCACCAGGGTTAGGAATAAACATAAGGAGGTAAAAGACCTATTCTCAGGAAATTATAGGACTTTAAAGAGATAAGTTGTAGAAGATACAAATAAGTGGAGGCATATACTACTGTTTTCATGGGTTGGAAGAATTAGCACTTCTGGTTTCTTGGGATATATTCCTAGGAGTGGGATCACAGGGTCAAATGGGAGTTCTATTTGTAGCTTTTTGAGGAAACTCCATAATGTCTTCCATAGTGGCCGCACCAGTCTGCATTCCCACCAGCAGTGCACAAGTGGAACCTTTCATTTCTTAAATACCCTGTTCCATTTTTCAGAGGCATCATTTCTTCTCTCTACTGGCTTATTCTAACTTCCTCAAACAACTTTTTTTTTTTAAAAAAAAACACAAAAAACATTTAGAGATTTTTTTCAATGGATACCTTTTTCTGGTCTCTTATTTTGTATTTTTATAATATCTATGACAATCTCCCTGTTAAACACTGATTTTATTTCCTGTACATGCTATACTTGTCTGGACTAAGAAATCAAAGCTTTATTATCTCCTATGTCCAAAGTCTAGTGTATTTATGGCATGTTTTTGTGCACAGTAAGAGGTAATCAAGTGATTGAATAACAGAAAAGATTTGGATAAGGGAAGGATAGAAACATTGAAAAAGAGAAAAAAAAAAAACAACCACATCTAGTTTCCAAGCAAGGCAATTGCAACTAGGTGAGAACAGCCACCATAAAACCTCAATTGCTGAAAGTTACAAAGGGACAAATTAAAATATAAAAGAGACATTTTATAACTATCAATACTGCTTTGTATTTTTAATGCAAATTGTAACTTGATTAGGAATGCAATTAAAATTGATAATTTTTATAATGGATCTTTTTTATTTTTATTATTTTTAAAAATATATATTTTATTGATTTTTTGCAGAACGAAAGAGAGAGGGATAGAGAGCCAGAAACATCAATGAGAGAGAAACATCAATCAGCTGCCTCCTGTACACCCCAAACCAGGGATGTGCCCGCAACCAAGGTACATGCCCTTGACTGGAACCGAACCCGGGACCCTTTAGTCCGCAGGCCGATGCTCTATCCTCTGAGCCAAACCAGTCAGGGCTAATGTGTCTTTTTTAAATTTAAATTTTTGATGTTGACATTATTTCATGAGCCCCCCACCCCCCTTGTCCATCTCCGCCCTCCCTGCCAACCCCTTCCTTGGCCTTTACTAAGTTATTATCTGTGTCTATGGAGTATGCATATATGTTCTTGGAATCTAATGAACAAAATCAACTGATAAACAAAATGGAATCAGAAGAATGACTACATAATGGGTCTTTTTAAATGTGGCAAATTCCTGTGGATATTTCAGAGATTGTCATTTAGTGAAACAAAGATCTGAAATTATTCTTTTCATTTACTTATTTTGTATTAATTTATGCAGTTCTTAATTTATTCAATCTATTTAGTTGTTTGGAGTTTCCTATTTCAAATGAGTAACATCTGCTTTCTTGTTTCATTAAAAAAGTGTTGTATCTGAAATTTTTCATATTCAAATTGCCTATTAAGAGAGGATTAAAAGTAAAAGTAATTACTGTTAAATAGTTGAATAAATTTGCCAAAGGCTAATTTGATTATTGTCTAGAGTTGAACAACTCCCAGCATGTACTTTTTAAAAATTGGAAATGATGACGATCAATCTTTATTTATAGAGTGTCTTTAATATTTATTCATTTAGTATTTTTTATTATTCCTTTTTGAAACCAAGTTCATTATCTCACAAAACTGAAGAATTGATTTGCAAACAAAAATGGTTAGAGGAAGCAAAGTTTATTGAGAGAAGCCAGTCCTGGAAAAGCGCAGCTGGGGTTCCAAAAGCAGGGGGTGGGGGGAGGAAGAGGAAGCCAGTGCTTTTTAATCTATGGGTAGATACATGCCTTGCTAGCTCCTGATTGGTTCTTTCAAAGAATTCTGCTTTAGCAACATCCTTGGAATTGGTTTATATTCTTCACTTCCTTGCAATTGGTTATCTGCAAGCTGCCTATCTTAATAACATCCATACATTTTTTTAAAGTTCATATCTTTCATGCATGCCCTTTCCTGCCCAGCCGGGTTGCCTTAGTAATTTCTGCCAGCTGGGTTCTGGGTTCTATTTCCTTCCCCTCATTGTCCCATCCCTGTCTATCTAGTTTCATTCTATCTCCTCATTTTGATGCTATAACACAGAACAAAATAGAAAATCATAGTTGTATTTGGAAGACATTTTAAGATCATCCATTTATTCTGTAAGCATAAATTAAAATATAATATATAATAGAACTATGTAAGGTCCACAGTAATTTAACCCAAAGTATTCTAACCCAATCACTCATTCATTCATTCTTTTTAATCAGCATTTATCAAATTCCTACTTTGTTTTAAATATTATTCTGTGTATGAGAGGTTTAATAAGAAAAAACACACACAAAAAACTAAACTAAACCCAAATAATTACTTTCTTCATGGATCTCTGCAACTTAGTACCATTATAAATTAATTTTCTTACATAATTTAACAATATGCATTCTAGAAAAAGAATATTTTACTATATGCATATGACAGTCAAAAGCCCACTGTTTAATTTTATTATTGTATTACTTTGATAAAAACTTAGACATAATTTGATTCACTTATTTTCAATGTTTAGAAGACATAAAGCATAAATACATTCCTACTGTGCATGATATCTTTTAAATATTTGAAGACAAACTAATATTTTTTCCCTTTTTACTATAACCAAAGGTAGAGACTCAAATTTAGACTCCCTTTAACTTTTTATCAAAGTAATACAATAATAAAATTAAATAGTGAGCTTTCCATTCTCATTATTTTATTTTAAATGCAGAACTTAGATGTGTTTCTCTAATATTCTGTCATTCATCTTATTTAGTATGTCAGCCTGCCAAGAGTGTTTTGATTCATGGTTGTATAAGTTACCAAATTAGTTATTCTTTTCTGCTTTATTCCTGTAAACTAGAAACTTGAATAGCTGTCATTTTTATATTGCTCTAGATGACAAAAAATGTAGTACTACA
The DNA here is from genome assembly GCF_000327345.1 of Myotis davidii. NCBI lineage: Eukaryota > Metazoa > Chordata > Mammalia > Chiroptera > Vespertilionidae > Myotis > Myotis davidii. The sequence continues at coordinate 9,668,393 of NW_006299705.1, read as the reverse complement.
GATTTTTTTCACTTCTTTCCCTCCTTAAAGACCCCACTCAAGTGCCATAATTTTAATATTAAATTTTATTTTTGTAGCTCATTACTATTTGAAAAAAAATATATATATATATACTTATACACACAAATATGTGTATGTGTGTGTGTAAATCATACCTCAGTTTCATTTTTTCTTCAAAGGCTTATTTCATATGTAATCCCAAAATAATATTTGGCCTATCTTATGTCTAATTATGACAGTTGCAAATTTTTGAAACAGTGTGACTGTAATTCTCATGTATAACCACATTAGATTTTATGGTATCCATTTCTTATTACTCTATTTCTTCTCTTTGAAAGCTTAAATTTGGAAGTAAATATATTTTATTTAATACTATTGGCACCAGTGCCAAAATTAAACCATAAGAGTTAGTAGGCAGATTTTAAATTATAATCAATGCCAACCCTTGAAATGCCCTTTAAGCAAACACATCTTACTGGTATTATCTAACACAATAGGTAATTTTCTGGCTAATAAAAGTTTTATTTGTTTCTTCCTGGAGGTGAAATAGTATCAGGCTATGATTTAATGATTATTGTTTTTATAAAAAAGTACTTCTTTTTCTATTAAAATTTATGCAATCCACATCTATGGTGTTTGTGCAGCTACTAAAAGAAGGAAGTAGTGTCCAATGTAATATTCATAGCCATGTGCATCCTCACTCCCATGTTCTTGACTCTGCCTGAGGTACAGCTGATTGTTTTGAGGGATAATGAGTGCACCTGTTTTCACTTTGTGTTCAGACTAGGTCTGATTTTGAGATGCGATAAACACACATAGTATGCAGATATAAGATGAGTTTCATATTGTTCTGTGCTATAGATGAATTACTTTGTGTGGAAAAAAATGACTACTCTTTCCATGTATGTTCTATAAAGGAAGGTAACACTTCTATATATCTATAGAAAACCTATTTATATTTTACTTTGCCCAAAGAATAGAAATATCCATATTCCCATTGTGTCATTGTATTCAGTATTTAGAATATTATTTTTATGAATTGGCTTTCAGTTAACATCATAAAATATTTTGGATCATCTCATTGGGATAGTGCGAATGACTAGAACAGGATTTGTAAAGGTTGGTATTTAGAAGTTGAGTGACATGTTCAGACATGAGAAAAATGTGATCAGCAGAATAATACCTAACAATAACTAATCTGATTTCAAATGATGCACTATTTTTCTCTTTGGGAATTTTTTTTTTTATTTTCAATAGAAATATGCTATCATCTGTCTCTATCTCTATCACTCTATCTATATATCTATATATCTACATATCTATCTATCTATCTATCTACACTAATAAAAGAGAAGCATGCAAATTGGGTCATTCCGCTACACCCACTAGCCAATCAGAATGAGTATGCAAATTAACCCAACAAAGATGGCAATCAATTTGCATATGCAGGCACAGAGCGAAAACTAGACAACTGACGACTGAAGAGGCTTGGCTTCTCCACTGTGGCCGGAGCAAAGGCCTGGGTCCCGGGTGCCAGAGGAAAACCGGTGCCGGCAGCTAGGGGAAGGAAGGCCTATTGCACAAATCTCTTCATGCAACAGGCCTCTAGTATATATATAAAAAAGAAGTAATATGCAAATGAGGTTGGGACTCTGTAATGGTCACAACCAGCTCAGAAGGAGGGGCTGGGTGCAGCCCCGAGCCTGAGAAAATAACACACAGGCATAGCCCGGAGCCTGAGAAATCAACACAGAAGGGCACCAGCTCTGAGCCTCTGTTATCTATATTTTTTTATAGGTCAGTAGGACATCCCCTGAGGGCTCCTTGACTTTGAGAAGGGGCAGGCTGGGCTGAGGGACCCCATCCCCCAGTGCATGAATTTCGTGCATCGGGCCTCTAGTAAATTTTAAATGGACATTTTCTACATAGAAGGTTTATAAGCAAAACTAAAAATGCCTGAGATTGATAGGGCCACTCACATTTATGACTGGCAAGAAAGTGGACTAGTCTAGAAGGTTGTGCCATGATGGGTTGCATTCATATGTAGGTGTGTTGTATAAATAAGTGAGGGACAATATTGTAGTAGGAATAAATGTTCTTATGGGGGGAGTACTTATAGACTAAAAAGCAAGATCAAGAGAGGGTTTTTTCCTGATAAAAAATATAGATAATAGTTTTCAAATTTTCCAAGAGTCAGAAAAGAATATTGACTTTATAAATTATGGAAGGGAATAAAGTTCACTAAGTTTTGCCAGCAACCCAAAATAAAAGTGTGTAAATTGACAATAAATGAAAAATAATATGAGATTTGGAATTAATATTGTACATAATAAAATTTAGTCTTTGAAATAAGTATGCGAAAATTTAAATGTAAGCTAAATTAATGCATGAGTTATTAGTTTATCTCTAAAATGCCTTTTAACTGTTCTGACTATTGTCACAACCCCATTTAAGCATTTAATAATGAGTAAATTGGTTGTGGTCACTGAACTAAAATATTGAATACAAAGTAATCATAGTGCATACTATTACCCTTTCTTCAATTTCTTCTTTTCCAGATCTACAAGTTTTAAATGCTTTTATTCTTAACCCATGCTAGTTCTTCCTACCTATGCTTAGAAATATTCTGCCTATTGTGAAAGTATTTTTAAATTCCAGTAGGCCAGGGGTTATTCAGCTCAATGTCAGACATGCAGAGTTAAGTTCCTATAAAAAAGAAACAACAAAAGAATATAACTCTCCTTGGAACACTAGGTAAATGAGTTTGACTATATTTTCTAGTCACCCAGAGTAGTGGAAAATAATCACATACTGTGTCCCCTAAGAATGAGGTTATTAGCAAACTGTGAGTCCTTGAAACTTTATTTTTGTTCTTTTATATAAATGGTTTATGTACTGCTTTACTATAAGCTATAAAATTGAAAAGCATATTTAAAGTTACCAAAAGATAAATCAAATAATTAGATTTTAATGAGATGATTTCCTTTTTGATATATTCTTTACTCAAATTAATAGAGAACAAAGTAAATTACATGATAATTTAATAAATTATTAAATCCTAATAAAAATGGAAATAGGAAATCATTAACATAGATCTGGCAAAATTCAATTTTCATCTTCACATTAACCACTCAAATGCTGAAATGCTTATTTTCTTTCCTACTGGTTGCTTAATTGTAGGTGCTTAAAAGAAATCTACTCTAGCCCTGGTTGGTTTGGCTCAGTGGATATAGCCTTGGCATGCAGACTAAAGGGTGCTGGCTTTGATTCCCGTCAAGGGCAATACCTTAGTTGTAGGCTCCATCCCAGCCCTGGTCTCTCTCACATCGATGTTTTTCTCTCTCTCTGTCTCCCCATTTCTTTCCATTCTCTCTAAAAATCAATAGAAAAAATTCTTGGAAGAGGATTAACAACAATAAATAGAAACTCTACCATCTTAGAAAAAATATTAATATAATGTTTATTTTTATTTCATTGTATCATTTTATGCGACATTATTAGATTAGTTAATGTTAATTGGATGTAAGTTGTTTATTTCAGATAAAGTCAGGGTATTCAGTAATTATTTGTTTATTTAAAAGCAAAGAAAGATACAATTAAATGTTCAAGAGAATTAACAAAACACTTTTTACCGTAATTTTAAAGTAGTTTCCAAATGTTCATGATCCTTCCTTCAAAATGTTCCACAGATTTACCATTTCTCCATAATCTCATACTGAGAGTAAACAGCGGCCTCTTGAAAAGACTTCTTTGCCTTGATACTTCTCTTTCTAGCTATTTCAGTATTTTTTAAAAATTTTAAATACTTTTTGTGGTAACATACTTAACATTCTATCTGTTCTCTTAACTTTTTAAATGTAAAATACATTATTGTTGACTATAGATACAATATAATGTTTTTGATATTCTGCCAAATTAATAGATTCCAATTACTACTTACATAAGATGACTCTTTTCAAGAACATCTGAGATTCTCTTTTCTTCTCTTTAGTTTTATGTCATTGGTCCCCACAAGATGATTGTATTCTCTCAACTCAAATTTATACTTTATTACTCACAAAAAATTCATTATTACAGTTTCATGCACCTCTCTTTATCATACACATCCTGCTAACATTTACCTTCTCTTTGCTCAGGCAAGTTTACCCTTCTGGGTAACTGTGCTTCCATCACCACCCTTCCCCTCTCCACACCCCTATGTAAATTATATGTATTTTTAGAAGCTAGCTGAAGTATTAATTTTTATGAAATTTTTATTAACCACTATAATATCTGAAGGCATCTTATCCCTGCAATGTAATAATTTGTGACAGACAGATTTCATTACTGTTCTATGTAGTAAAACACAGTGGTCCTTGCTTGGTTGCCTCCCCCCCATCCTTCCTTCCTCCCTTTGTTCTTCTTTTTTTCTTTTTCCTCAAATAGTTTTCAAAGTTTTTGATAATAAGAACAAAATATGTTATTGGTCATTCTTACATAGTTCCCATTAAATAAGAAACAAAATTGATAGGTTATTATGAATTTCTAATTAGGAAAATGTGGAATATATTTTCATCAGAAAAATACATCTTTTTTAGATTCTGTGAACTATGTATGCTCTCCATATAAGGTCAAGGTAAGTCTTGACCTTAATATTTTTAGAAGTTGGGAGAACTATGTTTTAAAAATTGAAATCATTTTATACCTTCAAATGTAGCAACTTAATTTTATCTATGAAATCAAAATTATTTCAAATTATTTCATTTGAGCAGAAACAGAAAAGCACACACTCTTTTCTGAATTGGTTTGTTATGGTTCTGAAGAGTGAATTACTTGCTACCCTAACAGGAAAGCTATATCCAGGTTAAGATTTTTATGTTAGTGCATTATACTTTCCAGAGAGAAATATTTCTATTCAAGTATGGCTTTTGAAAGTTACATTTCCCTATATTATATTTCAAATTTAAGGACGTAATGTAAAGTGTGCTTTTCTGAGTAGGGGTTTGAAAGACCATAAGAATGCTATTGGAATGGATTATCACAGGTCCAAGTACCTATAGACTATTAAAGATAGTCTGGCAAATTCTTGGATATCTGGTACTGTTGTAATTAGCCTACTTATTGATAACTAGAGACTTGGCACACAAAATTAGTGCACAGGTAGGGTCTCTAGGCCTGGGCTGCAATCAGGGCTGATCTTCCCTAGCTGCTGGTAGCCAGCCCCGCCCCCCACCACTGCTGGTCTCCCTCTTTGTGGGGTGACCGGTAGAGTGATCAGGGCCCGAGTGCCACCCACATCTGTCACCACCCACCCCTAGTTTCCAGTTCCCCATTGGGTGATTGGAGCCTACGGGCTGGGGGCAGCTCCTGTGCTGAGTATCTGCCCCCTGGTGGTCAGTGTGTGTCATAGCTGACCGATTGTTCCACCATCCAGTCGATTTGCATATTACACTTTTATACTAGGTGTACTAGTTAATAATGCAGAGTTTTTTCAATAGATGGAGTTACATATATGTTGAGATTATATATATATATATATGATTTGATATGTATGCTATTTTGTATTGACAGCAAGCTTTAAAACTTCATATGTCAAATTTGCTGAAGGTGTTAACATCATAGATATTTTTATGCCTAAAAATGTCAAATTTTGTGCCCCCCCCCCAAAAAAAAGAGCATTTCCAGGAAGTTTCAATTCATTATTTTGAAGAAAAATTATCACATACTTCGGGAAACTTATGGTGAACATGCTCCATCTCAAGATACTTGTTGACACTGGTTTAAACACTTTAAAAGTGATGATTTCGATGTGAAAGACAAAGAACGTCCAGGTCAACCGAAAAAAATTTAAAGACCAACAATTACAAGCATTATTGGATGGAGATGCATGTCAAACTCAAAAACGACTTGCAAAAAGATTAAACGTTGCTCAGTAAACAATTTCCGATCATTTACAAGCAATGGGAAAGATTTTAAAGGAAGGAAAATGGGTGCCACATCAACTGAACGAAAGAAAAATAGAAAACTGAAAAGGCATCCGTAAAATGTTGCTTCAAAGGCGCGAAAGCAAGTCTTTTTTGCATCGAATTGTGACTGGTGATGAAACGTGGGTTTATTTTGAGAATCCCAAATGCACAAAATCATGGATTGTTCCAGGTCTACCATCAACATCGACTGCAAGGCCAAATGGCTTTGGAAAGAAGACAATGCTCTGCGTTTGGTGGGATTGGGGAGGTGTGGT
>NW_006299705.1:9641793-9661964 GCF_000327345.1 Myotis davidii | reverse complement strand
TAGTCACCAGACCTTGCTCCTTCAGATCACCACTTGTTCCCATCGATGGCACAGGCATACTTTCTGAGCAGCAATTCAAAACATATGAGGAAGTGGAAAATTTGGTCTCTGAATGATTTGCCTCAAAACAAGGAAAGTTCTATTGGGACGGTATCCACAAATTACCTGAAAGATGGGGGAAATGTGTAGCTAGCGATGAACATTACTTTGAATAAAGCACGTTTGATTTTTCTCTTGAGATTATTGTGTTTGTTTGTTTTTTATTGCAAAATCTGCCATTATTAACCGGTACACCTAGTACATATAGATAGGAAAGGAGCAAAGGAAAGGCCAGATATTATAGGCATGTAATTTAGGCAGATTCACCAGAAAGTTACAACTTTACACTGCCCTGGGGACTGGACAAATGAAAGATGCCCAGTAAAGTTGGGGTGACATGGGGAAAATATTTGCAATGGATCACACATGGGAAGAGAGGTCATTGGCCAGAATGGGGATGACCACTGCAAGCGAGGGAAGATTTGGGATATTTAATCCCCTTAACAAAGGGATTCACTGTCTTGTACTTTTGGGACCCTTGGGACTCCTATTGCTTGGGTCACACTCTCCTGCATTCTTCCATGTGGCCTGTGGCCATGTGGACCCCCACACACAGTGAACTAATGCACTGCAGCTAGCCTGAGTTGGACTGGACCCGGCTGCAACATGAAAAGGAAATCTGGACTCTGACTCTGCTTCTAGTTCTATTGAAACCCCACAGTTCTTCTATGGCAAGACTAAGGGAAATGGGACTTTAGAAATCCAGGGATGCAATTCCATGCAAGGAAAGCTTTCTACTACATCTTATCCTCCAGTGGGGACCTCTGCAAATGCTTATTCCAGTGGTACCCCGGGAACCCCACTTTCACCGATAACCATCCCATCCATCAAGAAGAGGGAACTACTTTCTCCTTGCATGAATTTGCTCTGCCATATAGCTGCTTTGGACAAAAAAAAAAATGTGGTGAAATGCCACTATGTATTTGATTTTTTATTTCATTGTGTTGAGGTAATTTAGTTAATTATAGCTGAAAACACCAGTTAGCTCTAAAATAATCCAATATATTTACATTAATTTTATACTGTTATTAGGAATCAAATAGAAATAGTAATGGTTTTTTTAAATAAGATTGCAGTTTTCTTACATTTTTAGAGACCACGAAGAACAAATTTGTAATCAAGCATGTATGTATTAGAATAATTTTAATTTGAAAGCTAAGTGAGCTGGGACTTTATTATACAAAGGCTATAAATATATTATACACGTTTCTATTATATATGAAATATATATGCATAAATTTTTTTGTGGTTTCTATTATCTATCATCGATATCAATTTATCTCTCCATCTATCTGTTATATTCTCACATTTCCCCCACTTCCAAACATAGACATAAAAGCTATTTCTCAGAGATAATCTACCATCAGTCCAAATCAACCAACTGAAATATAAAATTAAATTTATGAAACAAACATGAATTTTAAATATTGGGGTAATTAGCACACAGTGATACAGGGAAGACCAAATATTCAGGTTTAAAACATTTTGAGAGTAGAGAATCATATATGTAAGATGATCAGTTTATTTTGAATCATTAATATTCAATCATTTAATTCCATTTTTATAGGAAAAAAATCATGCTTTTCTCACATCTATTTATAAATTGAGGTTTCAAGAACATCAGAATACATGTTTAGGCTTGTTTAGTTATTTTATAACATACAAATTTTGAAGTACCTGATAAGATGTAACTTCAAGTACTAATACTTAAAATTGTAAATCTTAACCTAATCTATCCTGATATGACCTTAAGAGGTACAGGAAGTGAGATTATAAAACAAGCATTTCCAAAATATTTTATAAAATGAAATATAAGGTATAGTGAAATTTTTTATAGCAGTGGTCATTTGATAAATTTTGATCCACCAAAGTGTATTCTCTTACTTTATATGTGTACTTCTGAATATAGATTATTCCAGTTTTACTGTGTGTTTTTTAAGTGCATTCAGCGTAAGAAAACAAAAAACAAAAACCTTTTAAATGACAAGATTATATGATAGAATATTTGAGTTTCTCACTCTGTCTCAACAGACATGCACAGCAATAAGGATTAGCATATTTCCTTTGACTGATGGTTTTGTGTCTTTCAATTTCCCTGAAGACCAGTGGTAATATTCCAATGAGCTGATCAAGGACGCTTGTGATATCAGTGATACTCTGGAGACTGTCACTGGACAGCAGAACTAAACACAAGTTTACAGTTAATGAAGCAGAAGTATATTGTGAAGAAGAACTTGATGAGTTTCTTCAGTAGCTGTCATGGGCAAAGATTTCATGTTGAATTGATTAGCACTCACCCTCATTCAGCTAGTTGAGGATTATGTAGTAAAATTGTGAGTGTTTGAAATGTTCTTGCCTGTAAACTCCAGAGGACTAGTGCCCCCCTGCATGTTCCATTTTTAACGCTAGTCTCTACAGACTGGAAAGTCCATGTGAGGGCAGGCTAAATAGCAATCTCAGAAGGTGAATAAAGAAAAATTGAAATGATTTAAAGAAAAGAAGATGGGGGATATCCAAAGGGAAGGGCTACACAGCACCTAGCCAAAGGGTATTATGTCGATGATGGGAGCAAAAATATACTTAGGATAGTGAAACAAGGAAGGTACCTAGAAGAAGTAACAGGAGAGCCTAGGCTGGGGCTGCTTTGGCTCACTGGGATCACAGAGAAAAAGGGGCCTTAGGTGCAAGGGGTTTAAACCTGGAATAAGCTGCTACTGCCCATTGCTCCCCTGGTTGAAAGTCTCACGGGTCCCTTAAAGGGAAGAAGGGGGAAGGGAATTGCACAGGCATGCTCTCCTGGGGAAGAGTGCACTGGGTCCTGCACCCAGCATATTTGTCTCTCTCTTGCAGGTGGAAATCTTGGGGAGGTCTTAGGGGAGGGGCTTAATAGGATATTAATCAGCTTTCCAGGTGTGCTCTTTCAGGGTCATGGTTTCCACTGATTGGTCAGTGCCAGGGCAGGGGGTCATTCTTCAATGCAGCTTGTCCTGGGGCAGCCAGGGCATGACTGTTTGGTTTTGCTGCTTTTCTGGGCCTGCAGCTGAAATAAAACTGAGACCTTGATATGATCTTTAGGGTGGAAAAGGTCAGGCAGTCTAAACCTCATGACTGGCAATATGAAAGATCAGGGGTCCAAACTGCATGGGTGGTGATATGCTAGGGGAGGATAGGCTATTCTGGGGCAGGGGGAGGAGAGGTTCCTGTTTTTCCAGTTTGCCCCTTGCTAGGCATCCAGGGCTTTTGCCCTGGTCAGTTTCTGTACCTGGCACATCGTCATTACTCTGCTAGTCTGTCTAACTGCCCATAACAGCCTTACTGTCACATCCAGTACATTATATACTCCCCCATTTTATTAAAGGCTTTTTTATTCACAGCCCTTATATTCGCTAGGCAGTCTTTCTATCAGTTGGTTATTTGTTCAGAAAAATAATATTTGAAAGAGAAAATTAACATACTCTTTCAATAAGCAAATAAAAGATTATTTTAAAAAAAATCCTTACCTGAGGATATTGTTGGGGGCCAGATGTAAGCTGGCAAGGTCCTTGCACCTGTAGGGGCTAGCAAGGCTGGGACCCTTACCCACACAGTTTTCCCAGACTCGTTTGGATGGCGATTATCAGTAGAATGAGAGAAACATTTGGAGAATGAGAACAGCCTTTCATAGCTTGCCAAGAAGTCTGTAACTATTTACTGAGATATGCTGTACTGAGAACTTGTCCTTCTGCTGTATCTCTCCCTTAGAGATTAAGAGGAACAAAGAATACATTCCTCTTGACAGACCTCCTATTCAGTGTGTTGTGTATAAATAGGATTGTAGAGCTAATAAACTCGCTTCAGTTCATCAAGAGAACTGGGGTCCTCCCGACCCCGCTTTCCTGTCTTTCTTTCTTTTCTCAATTCCCACCTCCCTGCCTCAGCCCGGCTCAACCCTGTCAGGCTGGCCCTGACAGGATATGTTCATTGAATTTTTTTTCCCCTTTTAGAGACAGAAAGGGAGAGATTAAGAGAGGGAGGGAGGGAGTGAGAGAGAGAGGGGGGGGAAAGAGAGAGAGAGAGAGAGAGAGAGAGAGAGAGAGAGAAATGTTAATTGGTTGCCTCTCATTTGCACCCCAATCAGGAACTGAACTAGCAGCCTAGGTATGCACCTTGACTGGGAATTGAACCCATGACCGTTTGGTGTATGGGGCAGTGCTCCAACCAACTCAGCCACACTGGCCAAGACCCAAGTCAAAGGTTTTTAAATCAAATTGGTCCAATGAAAATATTGGTATTTAATTTATTTTATCAAATGGAAGGGATAAATAATGAATATAAACTGAAAAATATTCCAGGATTCATGTATTACGCATAAACATATTTAACAAAAACTTGTTGAACATTTCCCAGGCATTTTTGGAGAAAAACAGTGATAGATTTGGTTATTTTATTATGCTCAATTCTAGTGGTTGATACACACACACATGCACACACCCACACACAAATGAAAAAGTAATTTCAGACTTCCAATTTCCAGTCCAGATTTAAGGAGGCTGGAAGTCATCATTCCCATCCTCAGAACAAGAAAAATCTAAACAAATAAAAAAATCAATGAATTTTATTAGATTCAGCCTCTAGAAGCCCAAGAGCAGGAACCTCTATGCGAACCAGTGACAGGGTAGGAAAACCAGAACTATAATTGGCAAATTGCTGGAGACTCAGTGTGGACCAGTTTGAGAGTTGAAAACTCTAGGAGTGCTCAGTCTTAAGGGGCAATCCTCACATTTTTTGAGTTTGCATCCAGGAGCCCTACCTTCCTCACAGTGAAGATTGGACAATAATCTCCTTATGCCTCTGGCAGAAGATGGAGAAAGTAGCCATTTTAGGCTATACTGCAACATCCTGTTCTTAACAAGACCTGTCCTCAGTAAAAACTATTTTACCAAAGCCTAACCTACTGGGGTTATCAGAGGCTAACTGCCCTGGGGAAATAAACAGTCCAGCTTTCTCTAGCCTTCCAACTGAGGTAAGGGAAATACGTGCTTTCCCAACTTGGGGCAGTGGGGAGGTGAGGGACTGAGAAGCACTGTTGAGATCAGAGGATTTAAGGCTCATTAAAAGACTACACCTGTAGAACTATAGAACTCTTCTTGGCCATATCTTACTACACCCATAAAATTCCTGTATAATAACGGAAGAAAACAACTAAAATGACTGAACATCTCATAACTTTCTTTAAGAAGTCTACAGCCCTAGTTGGTTTAGCTCTGTGGATAGAGTTTCCACCTGTGGACTAAGGGGTCCCAGGTTCGATTCCAGTCAAGGGCACATGCCTGGGTTGAGGGCTCGATCCCCAGGGGAGGGCCTGAAGGAAGCAGTCGATCGATGATTCTCTCTCATCATTGATGTTTCTATCTCTCTCTCCCTCTCCCTTCCTCTCTGAAGTCAATAAAATATTTTTTTTTAAAAAAAGGGAAGTCTACAAAACACCCTAAAACAACAAGGGAGACAAAACTAAAGTCACCAGAGGGAGTTTTTGCTTCTGACACTTACAGCTGCAACGAACAGAAAATATAGCCTTACCCCTAGCCAGAGAACAAAGGGCCTAACTACCTCTACTCCTGTTACCCAATACTTAATGTCTGACTTTCAACAAAAAATTGGAACTTTTGTACAAAAACACACAGTTGAAGGCAAAGTCTAAAATAAACACAGTTTAAAGAAACAAAACAAGCATCAGAACCAGAGTTAGATATGGTAGAGATGTTAGAATTATAAGACAGGGAATTCAAAACAACTATGATTAATATAATAAGGGCTCTGATTTTTTTTTAAAAAAAGGATGATAGGAAAGAACAGATGGACAATGTAAGTGGAGTGATGGAAATTCTAATAAAGGATTAAAAAATGCTAGAAATCAGTAATACTGTAGCAGAAATTAAGAATGGTTTCAGTTGACTCATCATCAGACTAGATACAGCCAAGAAAGATGTCAGTGAGCGTGGAACTCCCAACACCTAAATGCAAAAGAGAAAAATAATGAAAAAGATGGAATAGAATAGCTAAGAACTATAGAACAATTCTAAAATGTGAAACATGATTAGAATACCAGAAGGAGAGAGAAATGAAGTCAAGAAATAATGCTTGAGAATTTTTCAAAATAAATAATAGGCACAAACAACAGGACAAAAGCAGGATAAATACCCTAAATCTATAACTAGCCATATTTCACTTAAACTGCAGAAAAGCAAAGACAAAGATAAAATCTTTAAAGGAGCAAGAGAAAAGCAACAACAAAATACTTACCTACAGTAGTACAAGAAAAACAATCCTAATTTCCATTATGTTTTCTCTTTAACAGTTAATTCAGGAAAGTCTCTATCTCAGCATTTTAATTTTGAAATATTTTATTTGTTAAAGTATTTTTCCTGAAATTATTTAATTAAAATTTTTATGAATTATTTATGGCTTCACATAGTGGTAATTTTAAGACTGAATTAAGGACTAGATTTCTCAAACTTTAAAGAATGAAATACACTGTAATGTGTTTGAATTATCTTTAGAACCTTTTAAGTCACTAATGTATTATTTCTCCTTTTTTATTTTTTTAATATATTTTATTGATTTTTTACAGAGAGGAAGGACAGAGAGTTAGAAACATCGATGAGAGAGAAGCATCGATCAGCTGCCTCCTGCACACTCCCCACTGGGGATGTGCCCTCAACCAAGGTACATGCCCTTGACCGGAATTGAACCCGGGACCTTTGAGTCTGCAGGCCAACGCTCCATCCACTGAGCCAAACCGGCCAGGGCTATTTCTCCTTTTGAGAGTTGAGATATAACCTGTTAAATCCAGGAAATATATTTTTATTAAAGAAAACCTCAAAATGGAGATATTATGTAATAGTTTACCTATTTCTTCCAACCATTCTCAGGCATAATTTTAAATTTCATAATAATATTTCTGTAAGTCCAAATAATATATAATTACTATGTAAGATTAATGTTCAGCTGGAATGTTAGTACTTTATAATTCTATTTATTCTAACTATAATTGCTATATCTCAGAACTATAATTCTTAGTTGACAAATGTAGGTACGTAAGAATATCATTTATTCTTATATTTAATAACCGTAAGCCTTATACTTAAGCCCCACATCTCCTCTGTGAAATATGCTAAGGTTATTGGGTCTTACATCCAGTGTCAAGACCTAAAGGATATTCCTCTTGTCATGTATCTGTTCAGAGTCCTTACCTGTGAGACTCTTATGACACAAGATTGCATGATTCTCAGGATTAGCATCTCTGCGGCTAAAATGTTACTCTTGGCATTCAGGAGAACTACTAATTTGGAAGTTGCAAAATTCTATCATTTAAAAAAATATATTTGTCTCCCCCATATTTTTCTTTCTGCAAAGTTGTGTGACATTTAGGGTATCATAACTGGGAATTAAAATTAATTTGAATTTCAGAATGTCATTTTACTTCTTGAAACAAAGAGAGGCATTCGATTTCTGGATCTCTGCTGTGAACTCTTTTATAATTATCATATTTGTCTCCTTTTAATTGGAATATTCTCACGTTATGAAGTCTGATATTCCAGAAGAAAAAAAATGAGATTTGAAATAAAATAAAACTGAGCTTGATTTCTGGCTGTAACTTTTGTTGAATTTTAATTGGGAAAATTACTTCAACTCTCAGCCTCAGTGCTCTTCTCATTAGTCTACTTTTATTCATGAGGATTAAAAGAGATTATATATTCAAATTATTAGAAAAGTTCTTGGAACATAGTAGGTTCCATGTCTTGAATATATGTTACTTCAAATGAAATAAATCTTTTTTAAAGTTTTCATTATTTTTATTAAATTATTGGGTGACATTGGTTAATACAATTATATAGGTTCCAGGTGTACAATTCTATAATATATTACCTGTATATTGTATTGTGTGTTCACCACCCAAAGTCAAGTCTCCTTCCATCACCATTTAGTCCCCTTATACCATCTTCCATCACAAACCCCCTTTTGCTCTGGTAATCACCATGTTGTTGTCTGTGTCTATGAGGATTTTATTTTGTTTTGTTTGTTTGTTTTGCCTCACACCTTCACCTTTTTCACTCAGCCCCACAAATCCCCTCCCTTCTGTGAGCTGTCAGTCTGTTATCTATCCATGAGTCTGTTTCTATTTTGTTTGTTAGTTAATTTTGTTCTTCGGTTTCCACATATGAGTGAAATAATATAGTATTTTTTTTCTCTGACTGGCTTATTTCACTTAGCATAATACTCTCCAGGTCCATCTATGCTGTCACAAAGGGTAAGATTTCCTCCTTTTTTATAGCAAAGTAGTATTCCATTGTATAAATGTACCAGGGCTTTTTTATTCACTCATCTACTGATGGGCACTTGTTTTTTTTCTGACGTGGCTATCCTGTATAATCAAAGCCCAATATGCTACGTGTCTAGTCGTCCAGTTGTCTGTTCAACCAATCAAAGTGTAATATGCTAATGATATGCTAAGGCTGCTCAACCACTCGCTATTATGTGCACTGAACACCAGGGGGCTGACAGTTGACTGGTCGACTAGTTGCTATGACATGCATGGACCACCAGGGGCAGACACTCCAACCGATAGGTTAGCTTGCTGCTGGGATTCAGCCAATCAGGACTGAGCGAGATGGGTCGGACACACCTGGAGCCCTTCCGTGGTCCCTCCCCGGCTGGCCAATCTCCTGCATCCCTCCCTGGCCCCAGTCATGCATCAGTGGGGTTCTTCGGCCTGGCCTGTGCCATCTCACAGTCTGGGACCCCTTAGGGGGATATCAGAGAGTCAGTTTTGGCCCAATCCCGCAGGCCAGGTCGAGGGATCCCCACTGATACATGGATTCATGCACCCGGCCTCTAGTTATAAGTAACGCTGCAATGAACATAGGATTGCATATGCTTTTTTCTAATGAATGTTTCAAGTTTCTTCATTTATATCGAAGAAGTGGGAAAACAATTCTAAAAAGAATTCTAAAAAATTCTAAAAATAAAAAAAAATTATTTTTTTATATCTAATGTCTGGTTTTTATTCTCATGAGTATGTGTTTTTGAGTAAATGATGAATACAAAAGTCATGTGTTTTTTCAGTATTTATTTATGGAGTCAGTTGGGTGAGAGTAAAAATTTAACAGGTCTAACTATTCTCTATTTTAGTCTGGATGTGAAACTTATATAATCTTTTACTTTTATATTATATATATTTATCTCCTATCAAATTTATGTGCTATTTATTGTCATTCAGACATATCAAAGTAGGTTATTCTAAAGAAGTTTTAAGACATTCAAGAAACTATATGATTTGGTTTCCCATTTTCTGAATCAGAATTTTCATTTGGCTTTATATATATTCGAACTAGATGTTGAAACAAGTTAACAACTTTTCCTCAAACAAATGCAAATAGTAGGAAAATAGGCTTCATCCAGTAAGATAAATTAGGAGATAATCTACTTACCTTATGGGTTTGACAAAGCAAACTCAGTTATAATTAAATTCAGCTCTCTCACACACAAACATTACATAGCTAAGTGTGCCAGGCAACTAGAGGAAAAAGCAAAAAGAACAAAAGCTGTTTAAAGTAGACTTTATGTCCACAAACAGGAATTTTAATTTCATATAGGAATCTCTGCAAGGGTCCACCATTGGAATTGTCTTCTTTAACTATATGGTTCTTCTTATCAGAAAAGCATTCAGTTTACTGAAACCTTTACCCCCGGTTTATGGACATGGAGTCTGAGTTAAACTGGTAGGTCCATGTCCTGGCTCCTCCCACTGCTGGAGATTGTGTATTAATTACACAACATATTAGGTTTCAAAAAAATCATAGTACAGCCCTGGCCAGTTTGGTTCAGTGGATAGAGTGTCTTCCCTTGGATTGAAGGGTCCTGGGTTCGATTCTGGTCAAGGGTACTTACCTCAGTTGCAGGCTAGATCCCTAGCCCTGGTTGGGAGGGCTAGGAGGCAACCAATTGATGTGTCTCTCTCACATCAGTGTTTCTCTCTGTCACTCTCTCTCCCTTCCACTCTCTCTGAATATCATGCAGGAGGCAACCAATTGATGTGTCTCTCTCACATCAATGTTTCTCTCTGTCTCCCTCCCTCCCTTCCACTCTCTCTGAATATCAATGGAAAAATATCCTCAGGTGAGGATTGACTCCCCCTCCCCCCCAAAAAAAATCATTGTACAACATCTGGTATAGAGTAAATGTTCAGCATGCATTGTCTGTTATTATTCTGGAGAAATATATTGTCTTACACATAAATTATTAAGCAGACTAATTTTTTGTAGCACATTTTACTGTGAGACTTTCCATTAGATATTTTATTCCTAATATTAAGTTACTAATAGTACTATTCCAACTTTGCAATGTTTAGTTATTTCTAGAACATGACAGGGAATGTTTATAATGTATCAAAGTACTCCTGAAAAATAGCCCTTAGAAGATCAATTTCAGGATATCAGTTGCAGAAGATCAATTGAGAATCACTGACATAAACAGTGTGGTACATCACTCCAGCCATGAAAACTAGTAACATCTGTCACACTTGCCACAAGCCCAAATAATCATTTTGTGTGCATTTAAACATGAAACATACCTGTCCTTGATTTTCATTCAATTTTTTGTCTTCACTCTTGGCTTTTTTTTTTTAATCCCCTAATGCTTCCTTTTTATAGGGAAATGATTTCACTAAAAAGTTGAAAAGAAAGTTTTTAAATATGGTGGCCCCTAAAGGACTTTATATATTATATAAATAGCCATATTGCTATTCCTTTAGTAGTCAAGGGTGTCACCCTGAACATTCCTTCAAGGGAGAGAGAAGCTCAAAGTGAAACAATGCATTTTGTCAGACAAGATGCCCCATCTGCTTAAGTATTTGGAATTCACAGTTAATATTACTGGAAAAATGGATCTGTAGGTTATTTTTACTAGGTTTAAAATAATGAAAACCTAAACTGGTACAGAAAAATTATTTCATCACATAATGAAATCATTAAAATTAATAAATTAATAACACTAAAATGTTATTTATTATGTAATATATGTGAATTCAAGAGTACATGGTGCAGTTAGGCTGCTTTTAGCAAGTTGTATTTACATACTAAATGAAGCATATATTTCTTTATAATTAAATATAAGTGCTAATTTATCTCTTAATTACTACAAGTTGTCTCAGCAGGCAAATTCAGTATCCCCTGCTAAATAATTATTAGCTACTGTAGATATTTTATTCTTTAATTTGCTTTTCATGAAAAATGATTTTTCTCTATTCCAATTGATTAAGACTTGTGAGAGTGAATCAGGCCTTGGAAACTCTGTCTTTTATGTAACAGGTACTTATAAATATAAAACATCTTTAAAAGGTTTTGCTGTGTTTAAAGATTCACATGAATTTAATTGTTGAAGAAGTGAATAGCTTCCACCTAAGTTAGAGATTCTGTCTCGCAAGAATACCAATAAATATGCCAAAGGTCATCAGTTTTATACCTGATTATGAATAAGTACATGTTGAAATGCATCTAATTTATTGCTCTACTTGGAGTGTCAGCTTTAATATGGACAATTTGTTTAATGGGAATGGATTTTTGCTTTTTTCCCAATCAGAAGAATTCTGTTAACTTTAAAAGGATTAAGAGAAGATAATTAGAAAACAAAACCCTCATTAACTCCCAATTATATAATTTTACTTTACATCTTTATTTTACTGTTGTAGGCTATTTTATATAAAGAATAGTTAATAACAGTAATTTATAATTATTTACATATGTAAAATGTAAAAATGCATTTTGTAATGATTGGATGGGGGGCAAGCATCAGTTGAGAGTTCAAGATTTGATTCCACCTCACTGAGATTAGACTGTATCAGTTCTGGGTATGTGGTCCTGAAAGCAGAGAGAAAAGAAATAAAAAAGGTGTTTGCTTTGCTTTAATACTTTTTGTCTTCTAAGATTATATTTTTAATCTTTTACCTTCCCAAAAGACAGGTGATTATGAATCAAACTCTATATTTATTTGCAAAGTAACATAGAAAATTGAGTGAATTATAAGCAGATTTAAAAACAAAACAGTTTTTCAATTTTAATTATTTAAATCTTTATTTACTTAAAAAATGTTAATGTTGACATAATTGCAAGTATCCCTCTTCTCCCACTCTTTGCCCACCTTCAACCACCAGCCTCCCCTCCCTGGCCTTCACCCAACTATTATCCTTGTCCATGAGGTATGCATATATATTCTTTATCTAATCCTGCGGTTCTCAACCTGTGAGTCGAGATCCCTTTGGCAGTCGAACAACCCTTTCACAGGGGTCGCCTAAGACCATCCTGCATATCAGATATTTACATTATGATTCATGACAGTAGCAATATTACAGTTATGAAGTAGCAACGAAAATAATTTTATGGTTGGGTCACAACATGAGGAACTGTATTTAAAGGGCCAGAAAGTTGAGAACCACTGATCCCTTCATCTTCTTTAACCCAGTCACCCCCGCCCCCCACACCTCCCCTTGGGCATAGGCCAGTCTGACCCATGTATCCATGCTTCTGGTTCCATTTTGTTCGCCAGTTTATTTTGTTACTTAGATTCCACATATTAGTGAAATCTTATGGTATTTTTCTTTTTCTGACTGGCTTATTTCAATTAGCGTAATACTCTCTACATCCATCCATGCTGTTGCAAAGGATGAGTTCCTTCATTTTTACAGCTGTGTAGTATTCCAATGTATAAACATACCATTTCTTTTTTATCCACTCATTTGCTGGTGTGAGTGTGTGTGTGTGTGTGTGTGTGTGTGTGTGTGTGTGTTTAATAAACAAGCATTTTTATTTGCCACTTAAATTTATAATATAAATTTCTAACTTGTAACTTATGTGATACAATTACATAAAAATCATATGTGTTAGTATATGTGTATTTAACTCATACATGGGGAAATTTCTAAATCTTAGGAATTCAGATTTATTTATAAATGTGTTTGATACACAAACACTATTTTTATGAACTTAGGTGATAATAATTACTATTTCTACCTGAAGGAAAGGATTGAACTAGTTTTCACCTAAAAGAAAATTAAAGTTGAGTTGATTTTTCCAATGTTCACCTTCTTTTGTTGTTTCTTGACAGAGTTACATATAAAGCTATAAATATTATCACTCTTGGATACATTGTATATAAAATTATGTATTACTGCATACATTAAGAGGAATTTCACAAAATAAAATGTGAGATTTGATCATGAAGTAGTGTCTAAAGGATGTAGGACTTATTTTAAGTGGAAGAAAATGACTCAAACTGGTTTTTCCACAGAAAAATCATGTGTAACATAACATAGACACATTCATTTTATGCTATGGAATGTAAAAAAGAAAAGATTTAGCCCATAAGAATAGTCAGTGAATGCTAGAATTAAAGTTAGTAACTGATTTACGTTGTTCTACTGGAAAGACAGTTATTTTAAGAAAAATAGCTTTAAAACACCTGTGATTTCATTCAAGTAAATAACATTAAACACAATTCCTGGAATGTTGCTCCCTATATCAATTATTCTTGCCCACAATTTACAATCAATTTCAGTTGATAAGGCATGCTGTTGTAGAAGCTAATCTCAGTGTATGAGATAAATGAGATTTTATATCTTAGAATTAATTTGTTCTTCAAGAAAGCTACTCTGTACACTCTCTTAAAACTCAGCCAAGGCCATGCATGTATGTAAAGGAGTTGTATTTTGTTTTTCTGAGAGTCATTCATCTTTCTTACCATAAAGCTTATTTTATTTTAGTCAATGTTCAGTTTTTCTTTAACTAATGTAATAAATTAACAACCTATTTCCTAAATACAGTACACCACTTCGTTGTAATTTATAATATTGGAGTCAAATCAATAAGAATAACATAATCACTTTCTTTTTGAAAAATGTATTCCATTTTGATTCATTCCTATGTTAAGATCAGAATTGAAGACCACAATCCTGTGTGCATGTTTATTACTTTTTTAAAAAAAACATATTTTATTGATTTTTTTAGAGAGGAAGGGAGAGGGATAGAGAGTTAAAAACATTGATGAGAGAGAAACATTGATCAGCTGCCTCCTGCACACCCTTACTAGAGATGTGCCCACATTCAAGGTACATGCCCTTGACCAGAATCGAACCTGGGACCCTTCAGTCCGCCGGTCGACACTCTATCAACTGAGCCAAAACAGTCAGGGCTATTACTTTATTTTCAGGTCTGCTATTATGTCCATTTTGCTGTAAGGTACATTTTTTTTTCCTTCTGGCCTTGTATTTTTTTCAACTTTACTCTCTTCCTCAAGTGGTTTTGCATCTTGTATCAGAGTTCCATTTACAGAACTTCTGTTTTTGTCCTCACACCAAACTCTTCTGCCTTGATTTTTCAAGGATGGCCTTCTTGGTGGCTCTTTAAAACTCACTGTGAGCCAGGAAGGTATTTTGACTCTATTCTTTTGAAAATAGTTGAGGCTTATCTTAAATCCTGTTCAGATTACTTTATTCATTCTTCTGTTGTTTATTTTTTCTTATTCTTCTAATTTATATCTTTCTGCATTGTGATTGTATTTCTTGATATAACATTATCTAATATTCTCTTGGAAGAATCATCTTTCTTTCTCATTTGGGTTGGCAAATGAAAGTCTCTGTCCCATTTTTTCTCCTGATGAGGTGATGTCAATTGAGGATAGGGGGATGTATCCTCAAACAAAAAGTTGGATGTTGTAGTCTGAGCTGAAAAACTCATTTGGTTCATATAATCAGGAAGTTTTGCCCCTCAAGGAATCTCTCTGTATCACTGATTAAGGCAATGTTACTTCTGTAAAGCTTATTCTCTATGGTTGTAATTACTTACTTCACAGAGAGAAAAGGACCCAATCAGGGACATGCTTATTAGACTGTACCTTTTTTTGTTAATCCTCCCTGGAGGATATTTTCCCATTGATTTTTAAGGAGAGTGGAAGAGAGAGGGAAAGATAGAAACATCGATGTGAGAGAAATGAGAGAAATGTATCAGTTGGTTGCCTCCTGCACACACTGAAGAGGAGCCTGCAACCAAGATATGTGCCCTTGATGTGATTCGAACCTGGGACCCTTTGGTCCAGAGGCTGACACTCTATCCTCTGAAAAAAACTGGCTAGGGCTTTCCTTTACCATTTCTTTTCTGGCCTTTGTGGAACATGTAAAGAAAGGAAAAGGGTAGTTACAAAGCCCCAAGCCCTATCTCTGGCATCTGGCCCATATTCACTTGAGGCTGCCATTCCACCTACCCAGCCATCTGAGCTAAGCACTATGTATAAGTCTTCTAACATATTTGTTACATGAATTAAGTGGATTTCAGGGATACAACAACTTCCCTCTTCCTTCTGTTGAATCATCTAGACCAGCGGTTCTCAACCTGTGGGTCGAGACCCTTTGGGGGTCGAATGACCCTTTCACAGGGGTCGCCTAAGACCATCAGAAAACACATATATAATTACATGTTGTTTTTGTGATTAATCATTATGCTTTAATTATGTTCAATTTGTAACAATGAAAATACATCCTGCATATCAGATATTTACATTATGATCCGTAACAGTAGCAAAATTACAGTTATGAAGTAGCAATGAAAATAATTTTATGGTTGGGGGTCACCACAACATGAGGAACTGTATTAAAGGGTCATGGCATTAGGAAGGTTGAGAACCACTGATCTATACTCTTACACCTACTTAAAATATATTATGAGAAAGGATTATAAGTTTGATCTTTTGTTCATTCATCAAATTATAGAAAAATATTCTAAAGTTTTTGTTTATTTCATAAACACTAACTGTGCTGTTAATTATTTCTCTCCTCTGGGATTTGTTTAATTTAATTTTAGATTTCCACAAAAAACTGAAACTAATTGAACATTGATTCTAATAAAATCCCAGTAGATCACTAATCTAGTGGTCTAATGTGCTACCCAAGAAGCACATTTCCTTCAGTAACCTATTCTAAGAAACCTATACCTTGATTATCACAGTTACTGTGAAGTAAATAATTCATTGGATGAAACCTATTTTACATCATTTATTGTTTTTTTTAAGAATATGAATGTTGCATTAAATTTTTTCATATGGAACATTTAACATTATGCTGCATTTAAAATGTACTCTGATACCAGGTATTTCCCCCTAAAACTTATTTATCAGCAGTGAAAATAGGCAAAGATAGAAGCAGTCTATACTTCTCTTTGATATGCTCAAGGACCCAAGTAGGTGGTCTTTCTGTTGTTCATCACAATCAGTTACTATCTTTCAGAGGGTTGAGATCATTAGGGTTAAGGTAGAATGACAGTGGAAGGTGACTACTTAAATTTTCATTTTTCTCTTTTGCTAAATATGTAACAACCACCCTGAAAAACTTTAAGGACAACAAAGGAAACAGTAAGAGTAAAAGGGTAAAGTGAGAGAGACATTCTTTTTTACTACTCCCATTCTATTTGGATCAGTAAAGTAACAAGTGCTACATGTACTACATTATAATCAAGCCAATACAATTGAGGGAATATATCCTTGCTCATTAGAAGCTTCCTGTAATAGTCCTGAAAACTATTTTTGTGTGTGTGTGTGAGGGCGGCTCACATTTAATGGAATAGATGTTAAAAACCCTAAGCTTATAATTCACAATAGGAGAAATATCCACTGGAAACTAGACCAATGAGTTTGTTTTTTTTTTCATATTGACTGTGGGACCTGGAATTCTCCTGTTATTTTAAAGATAAGTTAGGTCAATCTGCTTATTTTAGGTTATATATTTTTCCAAACATGTCACATGTTATACTAAATGAGTAGGTACCAGTGATCTATGTGCCTGTGTACCATGGTAATGGCTGTTTATCTCTTTACTGCTATGTCAGCATGAGACAGGTGACCCAACTCTTTGCCAGGATACCTAGATTTGGGAGGAAAAGACACTCCAAAGACTTAAGATTTGTCTCTCATTCAAATGACTACTTACCCTATACCTTAACTGGTCCAAGGCTCATGGACAGAAAGACCTCTGCAGTATACTGTTATTGAAGATTAGAGGGTACTATTGCTTGAAGGGTGATGGGGTTATCACAAACATTTCAGTTACATATATTTATTTCAAGAAAAAAATACTTTGAAAAACATATAATTATGTTTTGAAATGTCACGAGTTGTATTAAGTGCATGAGAAAAGAGCCACTTTTTCTTTATTTATATAGATGGTTTGGTGTCAAAACAACTGTATCATTCAGTGTGTTCTGAGATTGTATATCCTGAGGCTACTTGGGTTCCAAGAGGTTAATTTTATTATTATAGATCGTTTCCAATTCACTGTGACTCAGAGTGACTCATTAATTGCATTCCTGAGGACTTTTATTTGCCTTTATTTTTATGTAAAAGTCTGCTTTGTTTCAGCGGTGTCACATGATATACAAAATGAATTATATTTTACTTTGAATTTATTATACAGAATCATCTTTATCTTAAATCTAATAAGATAGACAAAGACATGCAGGTACATATTCTTGCTACCATTCCCCTGGTAATTGAATTCCTTTTCCAATGTAACAGTGTATTATTATTATTATTATTTTAAATATATTTTTATTAACTTAAGAGAGGAAGGGAGAGGGAGAGAGAGATAGAGACATCAATGATGAGAATCATTGATTGGCTGCCTCCTGCATGCCCCCTACTGGGGGTCAAGCCCACAACCTGGGCATGTGCCTTGATGGGGGATGGAACCCAGGACTCTAGTCGACAGGCCGACACTCTGTCCTCTGAGCCAAATTGGCTAGGGCAACAGTGTATTATTTTAAATGTTAACATAAAGCTTTTTAATATAAAGTAAGGATATTCCATATACTTTCTGTCAAAATATCTCACAAATGAGTATATTTTTAGCAGCAAGATATTTAAAAACTCTTAAGTCAATAATAGTATCAGTGATATCACCTTGCCTTATAAATGTTGAAACAACTTTTCTAGTTATAAAACTCAGTTACTCAATGAATATTAGACTCTTAAAATAAATCTATATCAAGAGCACATTGAATATTTGAGAGCTCTCTGGGCATGCTAATCAGTTTGTTATGAATATATGATGGAAAACATGCTTAAGATTGAGATTTACATTTCTAATCTGCGTCAGAACACCCTTTATGATGAAACCATTTTAAATAAAATTATTTCTACTTTAAAAAAATTAAGACCCACTCAATTGAATAATTTTGTAGCATTTTAGTTAGAGGGAGTTCACAGATGTGTTTGCTTAATTAGCAGTAAATGTTATTAAATAATGAAATTGGATAGTAAAGGTGGTGTTTTATTTATCTTGCCTCAAAATCTTTGTCACAGCGTCCCAACTTCTAGGAAATTTTAAATATGCTTGAGGTATATAAAATTCTTAATGAATAATTCTTTACTGACAAGAAAGAAAGAAAATTGAGCCAAATTATTTTTGTGATACTTTCTGTCTTTATGATCCTAAGTATCTGATAAATTCACATACCAATTTCATCAGCTTCAAGTATTTAAAAGTTATTTATATTTTACAAAGATGCAAGAAATCATACAAAAACCTGACCAGAATATTATAAACAAAGACAATTATTTATATTTGTCATAGACACTGATGACAATTCTTAACAAGCTAGTAGAAGTATATTACATAGTGTATTGTATGTTTTGTATTCTGTCAGCTCTTGAATAATGTATGATCTCCAGTCTATATCACATACTCTGGAAGCACTTTCTTCATTTTTATTTTTTTAATCCTTACCCATGGATATGATTATTAATTTTAGAGAGAGAGAGAGAGGAATATTGATGTGAGAGAGAACCATCCATTGGTTGCCTCCCATGTGTGCCCCAAATGCCTCCCATCAAACCCACAACCTAGGTATTTGCCAGGATCAATAATTGAAGCCACAATCTTTTGATACATGGGCCAGTGCTCCAACCAACTGAGCTTCTTGGCCAGGTCTAGAAGCACTTTGCTTGTTTGTTTGTGGGTTTTTTATACCTTCTGAAAAGATTTTAGATATGAAATACCCAGCAATAAACCACGTAGGCTGAGATGTGGTAAAATTCTAAGTTAAGCCCTATTTTTTGTTTAAATTGTTTAAGTCTGTGAATTTTCTCCCCACTTATGATATCCAGCCACTAAATGATTTCAGTGAATCTGACACTTTCACAAAGAGATTTTTTTATAACACATACAGGGGCAGATCTTACCTTAAAGGAAATTATTTTATTGGAAATTGAGATCCACATCATTTCTCTGTCAGTACCTACATGAAGTAGTTTATTTAGGTTGACTTTTAGGAAGCTAAATATTAAGGTTTATTTTAAAACTGTTTCAAATCAGTTCTCTAAATGCTTGTTATATTACAATGAAATATTTCATCAAAGTAAGCTTGTTTAAAAGAAAGGCTTAGTTATAATACATAAGAGTATTCTATTCATATTTGAACTTTCTAAAAAACAAGCATAATACTCATAAAAAATGAACTAGCAATTATTTTAAAATGCTTATCATGATAATTATCTGCAGTATCTTTCTAGATAACTTAACGGGCTAGGGCTGTCAGTCTATCAATTGTATGAATGGGAGCCTTCAAAATTTATTTGTTAAAACCCAACTTCTGCCCTGGCCAGTGTTGGCTCAGTTTGTTTGAGCATAATCCCATGCACTAAGAGTATAATATATGTTTCAAGTGTACATTTCTATAATCAAAAACTGTATATTGAACTGTGTGTCCACCACCCAAAGTCAAATCATTTTTGTCACCATATATTAGGCTGCCTTCACTCCTCACCCCACCATGTAACTGAAATTTGATACCCATTTGTTAGCAATCCCCCATTTTCCTATTCCCCAACCCCTTGGCAACCACACAATTCTGTTTTTTGCTTCTATAATTTTGACTATTTTAGATAGTCATGTACATTTAAATTATGTTGTATCTGCCTTTCTGTGACTGGCTTATTTTATATACTAGAGGCCCGATGCACAAAAATTTGTGCACTCGGGGAGGGGGGGCGGGGGG
>NW_006299705.1:9634520-9640880 GCF_000327345.1 Myotis davidii | reverse complement strand
TAGATAAGATATGCTCCACTGTATGTGTATATATATATATATATATAGCACATTTTAAATAGTCCATTCTTCTATCAATGGCTTTTATCAACAGTCCTAAAATGCAAAATCTTAAATGTAAATTAAATGAAATTTTAAATTTGCAAACATTTGGGTAACCACCAAACAGATCAAGATTTGGAAAAGTTCTAGCACCCAAAATCTTGTTCTTGCCTCCTTCTAGTCAACTCTCCCCCCCGCACCCACACACACACATAATAATCACTTATCTTACTTCTGTTACTATAGATTAGTTGTGCCAAGGACAATAGTAAGGATATTATCTTTCTATAAGTGGAATAATACAGAAATATTCTCATATTTATTGCTTCTTTTCCTTAAAGTCTTTTGATTCATCTTCATTTTGCATGTTATAGACTGATTCTTTTTTTCTTTATTAAACAAGGCTGTGATAATTTTTTTTATTTTTGTTGCAAATCTGATATTGAATAGTTTCATAGAAGAACAGTTTACAGATCTAGTGATAAAAAAGTACTTAAATATCATGACCAAGGTTTTCAAAATGATCATATCAATTTATATCTCACTAACAATATATTTTGTGATAGTATATATGTGTATTATTTAGAGTCTTTAAGGTATTTCCATGGTTTTAGGTTGGACAGCAGCACTCATAAAATGTAAATTCATTGAAGTTTGTAACTATATCTTCCTTTTTTGTATATTCTTCTATCTTACCTTCTAAAATATTTAGTATTAAGCAAGATTGAAGTTGTGTTTTTAAATATCTAGTGAAGTAAGTGGAATATGGTATGGTTTTAAGGTTGAGTGACCCTTTAAAAATGAAACTGAAATAACAAGATTAGGTATTACTAAATTAGACTAAGAAGAATGACTGAAGCCCAATCATTTAATGGATTTAAATTATGTTTTTATCATTTATGACTCTAGGTTTCTATCTATAGGTAATATTATTTTATGTGTTCAGATTGTTTCATTATTTTGGAAAGGTGATTTCAAAAATCTGCTGAGCTGTGACGCAGTTATTTGGGAATAGAAAAGCATGAGATTAGAAAATATTACTGAGGGATTATAAATATCTAATAATGCTAAACTGTTCTGTAATTACCTCTATGTGAGTTACAGAATAAAATTACAGCATTAAAGTAACAAAAGATCATACTATACCAACATTTTTTTTAAATATAAGCACTTCCTAAGGACAAATTCAAAGTCATCTTTTTTTCTATTATATTCCTGTTCATAACACATTGTTTTCCTTTATTTCACTCGCTGATTTTCTAATTTAACTATGTTTGAATTAAATAGCATGCTATTTGAACCTAATGAATTATAAGACCATTTAATATATTGATAAATTTGACTTAATCTCCTTATTTGATGATCTTTAGTTTTATTTGTTTTGTATTTATAGTTAATAAATTAACTGATATAGTATTGTATAATTTTGATAATTTCAAAGTTACCAAAAATAAATTATTAAGTACATATTAAAAGACTTCTTATTCATCATAAACTTTGTGAACTGGATAGCTGTAATTATGGAATATGATGATGAAGAATAGATGAAACTTTAAATAATTTTCAAGTCAGAGCTGATAACTTTCTACCAACAAGAATTATCAAGCTATATGTTGGTCATGGTTAACATTTTACCTTATGTTTTAAACAAATGGAATACTGAACTAAATAATATACTATATTGATAAAACTATATCTTATATGTCACATTATCTTATATGTGACATTATAATTCAGTGATGGCAAACCTATGACACGTGAACTCATTTTTTTGGTTGATTTTTCTTTGTTAAATGGCATTTAAATATATAAAATAAATATCAAAAATATAAATCGTTTTTTTACTATGGTTGCAAATATCAAAAAATTTCTATATGTGACAGGCACCAGAGTTAAGTTAGGGTTTTTCAAAATGCTGACACGCCAAGCTCAAAAGGTTCACCATCACTGTATAATTGGTGATAATTAATTTTGTCTTGTATTTTTGCCATTTATTTCCTTGTATGCTCTGCATGTTTGTAACAGCTAAATTATGTCAGTTTAGAGAGCATTTAATCCAGTATTGTGCCTCATATTTATTTATTGCATTCCTTTTTACATGCTAATTCTCCTTCAAATTAATACCTCTTTTCACCATTTATTGATGGTCTTTTTTATTTTTCCATATGTGACATTATTAAACTGGAGCACAGACAGCTAATGCATAATACTTAGGTATTTGGGGCATTTGAAGAGTAAAGTCTAAATATAAGCCAAATATAGGATATAAAATGGACCAAAAAGCATAATCCAAATTACTCCAAATTTAAATTTTAGCCTTAGGATAGCCCTGAATATTCAACGTGGTGAATTAACTTGAAAGAATAAAATGTCAAAAAAAAAAAGTCTTACCTTATACCTACACCCAAATAGTTGATAAGATATGAAGTATATAGCTACTTTTTGTGCTTTACGAATATTTTTGCTTTGGGGCTTCTATTCAGAGTAGGAAAAAGAGTCTAGATAGATGAGAATGCATTTTTATTGCATTTTTTCCATTTGACTAAAAGGAGTAGTACATTTTAAAAATCAAAATGAAGTAGTCCCCAGAAGCATATTTCTTCAATGTTGTATTCTCAACTTAGAAGGTCTATATGAATTTGTATCTTTGTATAGAAATTACTGTTCTACTTTTGCTACACAATGTGAAACAGAAAATTTGATCAAGTTGACAGAAGTGTACTTCTTAAATTAAAATGCAGCAATACATTTTTTGTGACCAATATGATATTTCATACCAATTTGGTAAAATAAATCCCAAACTTTACTTAAATATGTTTTATGTATTATACAGTGTAATTGAATGTTATGTAAGTTAATGCATTTTTCTCCACCACCCAAAAGTGATGATCAGTGGTCTTTTTCATTGTAAAATGACTCAAAATAATTTGATCAGACAAAGGCATTATATTTTTTAGGGCATTATATTTTTCTAATTGTTAATATTGACACCAATGATAAGATGCAAGTAATGGTTATTGATTTTCCACAATCTTGAGTCCAGATTTATAAGAATACTTCTCTGAGAAAATTTTGCAACACATACAAACTTTTGATGTGTGTGTGGGCAGTTCATACAATCTGCTATTTGGTAGGACTTCATACAGTCCTCACTCTCTATAAAATTTCTGATTAAAAATTATATGAAATGCCCAACTGTCGGAATAAAAATATATACTTGACCTACTAGATCTTCATACTTTGTCATACAAAGAAAAAGGGCATTTTTATTTTATGCAATTCATATATTTTGAATACCATTAGTTTTACCTTGATTCTGAGTAACAAGTTACTCATTTCACCAGTGATACTTATTGAGGGTTTTTACATTTAACAAACAAAAATACAAAACAACTAGTTAAATCAAAATTTCAAATAAACAATTTTTAAAGGTATAAATATGTCCTGTGCAGTAGTTGTAATGTACACTTAATGTATTCTCTGTTTTAGCTGAAATTTGTATTTAACTGTTCTGTATTTACTGGCAAATCTATACCTATTTCTAACAGCCATCTCACCAAAGACAATATTCAAGTCACAAATAAGGATAAGAAAAGATGTTTCACATAATATATCACAAGGGAAATGCAAATTAAAACAAGTATGAGATACTTACACACAAAACATCCTATATAATAAAAGGCTAATATGCAAATTGTCCCCTCAACTGGGAGTTCACCAGGGGGTGGGGCCATCCCACCAACAGCCTGTGGCCCGCCCCGCAACTGGCCCCACCCCTGATCGGCCCAGATTGGGGTGGACCAGCCAGACCCCACCCATGCACGAATTTGTGCACCAGGCCTCTAGTCCAGTGATGGCGAACCTTTTGAGCTCGGTATGTCAGCATTTTGAAAAACCCTAACTTAACTCTGATGCCATGTCACATATAGAAATTTTTTGATATTTGCAACCATAGTAAGAGAAAGATGTATATTTTTGATATTTATTTTATATATTTAAATGCCATTTTAACAAAGAAAAATCAACAAAAAAATGAGTTCATTGTGTCATAGGTTTGCCATCACTGCTCTAGTCTATTATAATGGTCAAAACACAGAATGTTGACAACATCACATGCTGACAAGGATGTGGAGCAACAGGAACTCATTCATGGCTGATGAAAAATAATTTGGCAATTCTTTACAAAGCTAAGTGTATTATTATCATAAGATCCAAAATTGTGATCCTTGAGATTTAATCAAAAGAGTTGAAAATGAATATTAAATATATTTTCTTTATTTCTTTTTTATATTTATCTTTTAAAAAAAATACATTTTAGTGATTTTTTACAGAGAGGAAGGGAGAGGGATAGAGAGTTAGAAACATCAGTGAGAGAGAAACATTGATCAGCTGCCTCCTGCACACTCCCCACTGGGGATGTGCCCACAACCAAGGTGCATGCCCTTGACCGGAATCGAACCTGGGACCTTTCAGTCCGCAGGCTGATGCTCTATCCACTGAGCCAAACCGGTTAGGGCAATTATATTTATCTTTTAGCAATAGTACATTTATAAATCCACTGGCTCATTGTTTGAGGCAGACGATGGCTCACATTATCTGCTAAAGAGTAGTGATCATTGTGGTCTTGGAGGATGGTGGATAATGAAGTTTCAGGCCTCAAGCCTTCTTAAATTCATTCTTAAGGACTAATATGAGAATTGTCGAAGCCTAACCAGGAAACCTATTTCTATTTGTCGTTTGTAGGAACAAAATAATGTTTAACACCATCAGAAGAAAAGTTTCTATAAAATATTTTGTATAATCAGATCTTTATAAAATTCAGACCTTTTTTCTCTACTATTAAATTCATATATATTCATTGTAAATCAGAGAATTATAAATAAGAATAGTAATGGTCTCTCATATCAGCCACTAAAGGTAATCACACTTAATGATGTATTTTGGTGTTATTACTTAGAGGAGGAGTCCAGAACATGTATTTATTTTGTACTTCAATCTCACTTCATATGAAAATCTAGTTGCCTTTACTATCCAGAATATGACCCTTTCTCTCTAATTATACTGCTATCACCTTTTTTTTTAATGCATCCTAATCTCCTAAGAGTCTAGTCTCAAAAGCCAGACAATGTGATACTTCTGAAATGGAAATTAATTCATGTCACTCTGGGAAGTACCCTGCAGTATCTCCCTATTTTACCCAGAGTATATGCAAATTCTTCAGATTTTCTGGGGAAGATAAAGAACCTGATTCAGAAATGTCAAAAACAGTTGCTATGTGGAGTGTAATAGACTTTGATATGGATAAAGAGTTCAGTGGTGAATTACATACTCATTCAACTAACATGTGTGTGAGTAGTAGGTACTTTGTAAGATGAAAAAATAACAAATCTAATGCAAAATTTAATTAGTCTTAAATTTTCTATATAATCGTTTTATAGTATGGAAAAAAGAGCATTAATAGCATACTGTTCCACGAGTGGACTAATGAACAACAGGACATGGTGACCTGGGAAATTTTATGTAATTAAAATTCCAAATGAGAGAAGGGAATCAAATTACTAATGTACTTGGGAAAGGACATATTGTATGTAAAGTATTAGTCTAAGGTATCAGAAATCTTGATACACATCTCACAAAAGGAAAATTTAGTGGTGAGTCTATTCTGGATGTGGCATTTTTCTACAGTTCAGAAGGAACCAGCTTGTAAAGTAATCCAAATGAGTTAGACACTACTGTATAAAAACAAAAGATAGTTTTCTTTTTAGAACATGTTCATTTTTATGGTTCAGATTAATTTAGTAAGAAAGATGGTATTTGTGGTTAGTATTAATTTAATAGGAATATAGGTTTTTTCCAAGATATTGGAACTATTTCAACCTATGAAATCTTGTGTCTATTTTGGTGTGTGTTTTTTTTTATGACAGTCATGAATGTATCTTGAAATTTATGTGATTGGACAACTATGAGGGGAGAAATGTTGAATTTAAACATTATATTTTAATAATGAGTTAAAATGAATCATACTGTTATCTTTACTCATCTTTAAATCTCTTAAACCCATTAGTTTATAGTTACATAAACAAATTCCTCATGGAAATTTAGGAAAGGAAAGCTCAAATAGAAAATAAAAGCTAAAGAGTACATATGTGATATGGTATAAATATAAAATAATTGGTTTTCTTTGGAATACTTACATAGTTTTTGTAGAATACCATACCTGATATGAATAGTTTTATTGGCAAACAGTTTTTTTCCAGGTCATTATACCTACTGGTTAAATTTAACCCTCCACAAACATCCTCAACAAAATGTATTTGC
>NW_006299705.1:9606420-9634033 GCF_000327345.1 Myotis davidii | reverse complement strand
TCTAATCATGTAAAATTAAGATTAAAATGTATAAAGTCTTTCAATTTTCCCATTTTTTGCTACTGTAAGGGGTAATGAAAATCCTAACACTAACTACTTAGCCAGAGGCTACATAACACCTTCAAGTAAGGTTTAGGTGAAGAAAGGGACTGGGGTAACATTTTCTTTGCCATTCTGCTGTGTTAAATATACTTCAAAACAGACATGTCATCTGTTTTCCTGTTATGATCTACTTCTTTTCAGTTTTGCTCCTGTAGGTTAGAAAAAACTCTCATCTAAGATTTAAAAAACCCCAAACCAACAACAACAAAACAACATATCAATAGTTCATTGGCCATTGTCAGTCATAGTGAAAACCTATTATTTCTCTGCAGGGTGGTAATTAAATCTGAGACAGTTACCAGGTTCTGTGTCCTAATCTAAAATTATAAATCAACAATTCAATTTTAAATTTGGGGGTGAGGAAATTAAAGTGTCATAATCTAAAATATCAATCTGATGAGTAATGCAAATACTTGTGGTTTCTTTAAAGTAGCCATGGCTATTAAGTAGAAATAGAACAGATTGTGAGAGGCATCAGACATCCCCTGAGGGGTCCCGGATTGGAGAGGGTACAGGCCAGGCTGAGGTCACCCTCCTCCCATGCATGAACTTTGTGCACTGAGCCTCTAGTCTATATGTATAAAAGCTCAGCGACCATTACGGCGGAAGGACCAGAACGACTAGGAAGACTGGTGGCTATGATGCGCACTGGGGCAGCCAACCAGCCTGATCAAGGCCCCGATCACCATCCCAACCCCCAGCCAGCCTGGCCTGATCAGCCCCCAACAGGAGCAGGAGCTGAAGTGGGGATCCCAGCAGGCAGCATCTCAGCCAGAGTTGCTATGTATACGATGTTTACAACAACTCCAGCTGTCACAAAGCAGGCACTTGCAATTTTCAATATTATCATCATAATTATTATTATAGAAATGTTGTACTTTGTTAGCTGTCATAGGGGTTTCCTAGCCTAGGCAACAAATCTATCTTTATAAAAGCCTAATATGCAAAGTGTCCCCTCAAGAGTTTGACCGACCAGGAGTTCGATCACTTGCTATGACGTGCACTGACCACCAGGGGGCGGCATGGAATGAAAGAAGGCCCTGGCCAGCAGCCGGCAGTCAGGGAAGGGAGGTCCCAGCTGGCAGCTGGAAGGCCCTGATCGGCACTGATCACCAGCCAGGCCTAGGGACCTTACCCATGCAAATTTCATGCACCGGGCCTCTAGTCTGTTATATAAGTGAAATTGGAATTCTAGAAAGGAGAGAGAATTGAAGGGGAATTATTTGAAGAAATAATATACATCAATGTCCTAAAGGTGAAAATAACAGAAATTTATGGTACAGGGGCTCAAAAAATGCCAAGTGGAAAAAATACAAGAGGTTAACACTGAGACATATAATAACCAAACCTTTGAAATCTGAAAATCAAATTCTAACCTTGGAAGCAGTAAAAGAAAAAAAATTATACACAGGAACATGATCTGATTAAAAGCTCGTTTTTCATTAGAAACTAAGTATTGAAAGAGAAGAAAAATTAAAATCATCAGCTTAGAATTCTATTTTTAGCAAAAATATCCTTCGAATGTGAGTAAAGACATTTTGTAGAGAAAATTTTTCTGTAGTAAACCTACCCTAAAATAAATGCTAAAGAAATTTTTTTCTGAATGAGAGGCTATGATACAACAGGAATCATACCCCACAGTAAAGTATGAAAAATATAAGTAATGATAAATATTTTGATATATTTAAAACAATACTTTAATATTCTCCATTCTTTCCATATAATTATTTATAAACCACATAGAAAGCAAAAATTACAATGTTTGTAGTTATAATGCATGTATACATAGCACATAATACATATCCTCTGTAACAGAAATCATGAAGAGCATAAACCTAGAGTTCCAAGTTTATATATTTTAGGTGAAGCAACACCATATTAATAATAAGTATACTGTGAAAAGTTAAGAATGCATCTTGTAATTCCTAAATTGTAAAGTTTAAAAGTTAATATCAATGGGGACATAAGACAGAGGGAATAATTATAAAAATAAATAATGGTAGACTGAATGAATACAAAATAATTTCATTGAATATAAATAGGCAAAATAGAACTTTTCTCCAATTTTTTAAATAAGAAAAATAAAAGTTAGTATTTTTTAAAAAATAATATATTTGATAAGTTTCTAGCTAGCCTGATCAAGTAAAGAGGGAGATGAAGTTATTTGCCAATAGTATCTACCTATAGCGAAAGTGAGGTGGAAGTGTTCATCTGCAAAGTGGTAGAAAGACCCTTTTTAGGGTTATATAACTATTCTATATCTTGTTTGTGTTAGATAGCACATGACTTCATACATTTAACCAAGCAAACTAACACTTAAAACTAGTAAATGATTTTTACATGAAAGTCAACATCAATAATGTTTAAAATAAAAATTATTTTAAAAATTGAATGTTACTTTCAAACTATCATGTTTATGATTTTTAAAAAATGTTTCCATTCTAATAGCTAATTCTAAAATTATTTCATTAATCCAGCTCTTATCATATAAAGAACATTCTAAAATAAAATAGCTGTTATTATTTATGATATGACAATGAATCATGTCTATTAAAAGTCTTTAATTGTTGATGGATAATACTAAATATATTCAAAAGATGACAAGCAACAGGAACCCTTCATTCATTGCTAGTAGGAGTGCAAAATGGTACAGCAACTTTGGAAGATAATTTGACAGTTTCTTACAAAGTAAACACACACCATATAACCCAACAATTTTGCTTTATTTAAAACTAGAGGCCCGATGCACAAAATTCATGTTAAGTGTAGGCCTTCCTTTTTCCAGCTGCCGGCACTGGCTTCCCTCTGGCACCCAGAACCCGGGCTTCCTTCCAGCCACCAGCAGGAAATAAGCGAATTTGAAAAGGCTGCATACTTTATTATTTTAACTATATGACATTCTAAAAAAAGCAGAAATTGAGACTATAAAATGATCAGTGGGTATTGCAATTGAGGGGAAGAGAGGGATAAATATGTAGGATATTTAGGAAAGTGTGAAAATACTCAGTATGATACTACATGATGGATATAAGTCATTATACATTTGTCCAAACCCATATAATGTGCAACACCAAGAATGTACCCTAATATAAACTATAGACTTGGGTGATTATGATGTATCACCTTCATCAGTTATAAACTGTACCACTCTGGTGAGGGATGTTAATAAGGAGGAAGGTTATACCTATGTAAGGAAAAGAGCATATGGGAAATCTCCACACCTTCCTCTCAATTTTGATTTGAACCTTAAACTGTTCTAAAAAAAAAAAAAAAGCCTTAAAAAACCTGCATCAGATAGAGTTAATGTGAAAAACAATGTCAGTATTCTCAACTGTACAACCAATTAAAATTTTAAGAAATAGTTATGTAAACAGTGAATAGGGGTTAAAATAGAGTGATGGTTTTCTGGTTTCTTCTGATGAGGTGTCAATAAATTTGTTTATTTTTTACTTTATTACTAAAGACCCGGTGCATGAATTTGTGCATAGGTGGGGTCCCTCAACCTGGCTGGCGACTGGGGTGATTGGGGTGATCAGGGCCATCTCACCCAGTCCCAATCAGGGCCATCAGGGCTGGCCAGCCAGCTGGCTGGCCTGGGGGAGGACCACAGGAGGTTGGCTGGCCACAGAAGGTTGGTTGTGGGAGCTCACTGACCACCAGGGGGAAGCTCCTGCATTGAGCGTCTGTCCCCTAGTGGTCAATGCACATCATAGTGATCAGTCATAATGGTCGCTTAGGCTTTTATATATAAAAATACTTCAGTAAGAAAGCTGTCAAAGAACAATAGGCTAACAGCCCATCTGTCACCAAGTTAAAGACATAAAACTTGTAGATCTTCCTTAACTGACATTTTCAATTTGATAATTATTTTTATATATTAGATATATATTTTCACTAAGCAATATATAGTATTTTTGGTATTTGTTTAAACTTCTTTCTCTGAGAAATTTACTGATATTGATATGTGTAGTCATAAATCATTAATTTTCATTGTGATATAATATTTTGTTATGTGAACACATCACTACTTTAGTTATTACAGATTATTATTTAATATATGTTTTCATATTACAAACCATGGTGGTGTAAACATTCTTAATCTTGTCTCATTGACAATAATCTATGTGGTGTTTCTCTCTGAGTAAATTCATTGACTATAGGATAGGTATATCTTCAATTAATTTCTGTCATTATGTATAAAAGTTACTGTTTCACATTCTTTCCAGTATAATGCAATGTTAGATTTTCAATTTAGTCAAATAAAATGATGAGGTATTTTATTAATGTTTTCATTTATATTTTAAAATATTAGGTTAACATTTAAATATATTTATCAATCATTTTGTTCTGTAATTTATCTGTTTATGTATTATGCCACTTTTTATTTTTTGCCTCTCTTTAATGATTTCTAGGATTTCCTGATATTTTTTGGATAGTATTATTTTTTGTGTATATGTATTTCAAATATCTTTCTATGTTTATGGTTTGCATTTCCTGATTTATTTAATTAAATCTATTGATTAAAAAATTTTAGCCGAACCGGTTTGGCTCAGTGGATAGAGCGTCGCCTGCGGACTCAAGGGTCCCAGGTTCGATTCTGGTCAAGGGCATGTATCTTGGTTGCGGGGCATGCAGGAGGCAGCTGATCGATGTTTCTCTCTCATCGATGTTTCTAACTCTCTATCCCTCTCCCTTCTTCTCTGTAAAAAATCAATAAAATATATTAAAAAAGAAAATTTTAATGCAACTGAATTAATATTTCCCCTTATTTTTTGTTTAAGAACTCTTTTCCAATCTTGAAGTCTAGTATGTATATTTTTTTAAGCAGTGATGAAAGCACAGTAAGGTAGTCACACATTTTTCTTATCCCTTGGTAGACAATAATTAATGCATATTGGACTTGGATATAATCACTAGGACTCAAGGCAGTGCTTTCATTGATTTTCTAATAAGGATTAAAGCTGTGAAGAAGAAACCTTTCTTTTTCTTCCCAATGATTAATTTAATTTTCTTCCCTAGTGAACCTAATTATGTATTGGCTAGTATAGTCTTTATCATCCCTTCATGTTTCTCATCTATTGCCAATCCAATCCCAGTTCATAATAATTAACATCTCTTTCTTTGTACCTATTAACAATTTTTAAATTTCAAAAATATTGTTCTTGTTTTTAATAAAGTCTTTCATTATAATATAATGCCATTCCTAAGAGATAATCCAAAATTTGTGATAAATTCATCTTAACTTGTTATACATATTTAGATATCTTTATTAACGTAAGTATATATATAAGGTTGTCCCAAAATTCATGCAAGAAGTAATTTTGATAGAAAACACAGGTTTATAATTAAAAATTTTAAATTTTTGTATTGATTCATAAAGTATACAGTATAGGGCTATGTATGGAATAGCATATCGGATAAATGGCCTCCACGGCTTTTCTGGCACATATGCACTCTTTTGTTGAAATTTTCCATGACTGAAATGTGGCTGCTCAGCAACAACAGTTAATGGTGCTCACTATCGCGACATGATAATCCAGTTTTTTTGTGCCTTGGAGGCCATTTACCCGATATGCCATTCCATACATAACCCTATACTGTATACTTTATGAATCAATAAAAAATTTAAAATTTGTAATTATATACCTGTGTTTTCTATCAAAATTACTTCTTGTGTGAATTTTGGGACACCCTTTACTTTTAAAAAATATTGAATATTTTTGAATATCGTATAACTCAAAAGGTAAATATTTATTTGTTTGTTGCAATATGTGTAATATTGACCTAGATTTCTGAAACTTCACTGCAAAAATAGTTTTTTGTTATTATGTAATTTTCAACAATTGGGTATTTTTGGTAACATTTATCGTTGTCTTTCATTATTCTGCATAGTTACTTAATTGATCTTTATTAATCTGGCTTTCTTATATGATGTTCAGGTTTTGACGTAGAAAAATTTACTTTCTAACACTATCACAGAACAAATTTTTAAATTACATGCTGAATTTTATTTATACATTAAGTGGAAACTATTTTTCCTGAAAGAGAGAAGACTCTTGAAAAAGTACACAGAAGTAAGGCCAACACCCTCTTGATTTCCTTATATATAACTTCTTATTTTTTAAAAATATATTTTTAGTGATTTCTGAGAGAAAGGAGAGGGAGAGAGAGATAGAAACATCAATGATGAGAGAGAGAATCATTGATTGGCTGCTTCTTGCATGCCTCACACGGGGAATTGAGCCCACAACTCGGGCATGTGACCTCCTGGTTCATAGGTCTAAGCTCAAATACTGAACTACGCTGGCCGTGACTTTAACTTCTTAACGTTATACAGCTCATGATTGATCAAAATAGAATTTTTTACCTTAAATAAAGGAGCTCAATAAAATTCATAATGGCATGTCATTGTAATTGTAGATGAAATAAAGATACATTTTTTAAATGCAACTGAATAATATACATCTGACAAAATTCTGGCCATTCAGGACCTATATATTAGTGATTAGTGCTATATATGACTGCATTTACAGAATTCAGTTTTTGCATTGAGTAAAGTTACTGTGTTTTTTGAAGGTACTAAAGACTTAAAACACCTCATGGATGATTTCAATATTTAGCATAGCAAAGATATATTTGGATCATGTGGCATATTTGTATACGATTGTAGGTATATACCCTACCAAAAATTCAGGATTAAGAAGAATAGAGAAAAAGAGTATCATGTAAGATTATTTTGGAGCCTTAGAGTACACTGATGATAAATCTGGACATCATTTTCAAGAGAAGAGAACAATATGATTATTTTCTGCCCTTTACTCCTTTACTTGTCTGTCACTCAACATTTGTTAAACAACATAGGTTAAAGATGGAAAGAAATATTCTAATGTCTATGAAAGACATTAGCATCTATTTGGAATGAGTCACATTGTATCAACCAAACAAATTTCATCGCTAACAGAGTGTTAATTATCATTAAAAGGGTAGAACAGAGTGTATTAACACAATTTACTTTGCACCATAACCTATGCCAGTTTTAACTGCAAGAATTAAGAAAAGAAAGGAATTTGTAATCATTCTTTGATTACTGGCTGAATCAACTTATGGTGGATGTTGTCATTAATATAACAGAGTATACTATAAATCTAAAAAAATTGGGTTCTTCAATCCAGTGTTTTAAAATGTGTGTGTATAATTATGAATGCTAAGTATGGCATTAAAAGTGTAAGCCTCAAATTCAAGGGAGAAGACTCTGAGTGGGGCATACACATGAGGAGGTTTATTTGCATATACATAGTAATTAAAGCCATGTGAAATTATCTGGAAGAGAGTAGAAATGAAGAGAAAAGTGGACTTGGGAGCACTCCAGCATTATAATGTTGGATAGAGGATGAAAACCCAGCAAAAGAGATTGAGCAAGCGCTTCCTGTGCTATCACAGAAGCCTGTACGGGAGAGTATTTTGAAAAGAAGAAATCACTAAGAACAGAGACATAATTATAGATTTTTTTTTAAAACAGTAAGTTTTGGAAGACTGACAGGTAAATTTCATTAGATTTTATGGATATAATCAGACTTCTATAGGTTGAATACTCTATAAGGGTGAAGATAATAAAGACACGTCTTTCGTCAAAAGAGGGTGAAGAAAAATAGAAGCAAATAATACTTAAGATGGAAAATAACATTTTTTTCAGATATATATGAAAATATGAGGAGGAGAGAATATACAAATCAATGAAGAACCTATTAGGTAGCAATCATTTAAGTATGATGCACATACAGAAAAGTAGACATTAAATGACCATTCAATAGATCAATGATTTTTTTCACCTGAACGCAATTATTTATCCAAAATTTACAGCAATAAAGAGAATATTATTATAGGCAGCTAGAAACCACCTTCAGTTTCCCATTTCCTAATCTCCTTTAACCAGTTTAACCATTATTCTGATCTACAATAGCATAGTTTAGTTTTTTTGTTATGCTTTATCGTATTCCATCATATAATACACCATGATTTAGGTATTCATTCAACTGTTAATATGATCTTGATAGTACCTTCTTTGTGGTTATTGTTAATTGTACAATCATATAACTAAAACATAATTTCTAAAATTAAAAAATTAAATAATATATCATAGAAATAATATCATAAAGTAGTTAGGGCCAAATATAGCAAATTATATGCAAACCTTTCCAGGAAACTCTAAAACATTGTACAGAAATTTGTAGGATGAAAGCCTCAATGTTGTTAAGATACAATTTATTTCACAATTTGACCCAGGGCCCACAGCACAGGGGCTGGGGCATGCTGTTTCTGGAAGGCAGATGATTTCGGGGCACTGCATATATATATCAATGCAGTATTAATCAAAATCCAAGCATTCTCTTTCTAAAGAAATTTTCAAGATTTTTAAAATATTTATTTTTAAAGTAAAAGGAATAAGAATATCCAAAATAATCTTCAATAGAAGCTGACTTTTCTGAATTCAGATACTCTCAAGAGCAAGTAAGTCCATGGTTGCCTACCTATTTTACCTTCCCTCAAGTATTTCACTGTCCCACTCAAAGATATACCTAGGATTATGTTTAGCAAACTTCACTGAATTCTATTTCCTCTTAGGAGATGTGAAAGAAGAGCCCCATTGATTAGTTTTTGAATTATAAATACTATGTCTGATAAAGCAGAATACTCATATTTTTCAAGAA
The DNA here is from genome assembly GCF_000327345.1 of Myotis davidii. NCBI lineage: Eukaryota > Metazoa > Chordata > Mammalia > Chiroptera > Vespertilionidae > Myotis > Myotis davidii. Next base: position 9,625,223 of record NW_006299705.1, on the reverse strand, counting down.
TTTCTTTATTTGAGGGATTTCTATTATTTAAAGGATAGTTTTCCCCCAAAGTAAGTCTAAGACATTAACAAGTAAATGATAATTATATTTCAAAACCAATAAGAAGACAGAGATCCTATCATGTATTGGGAATGTTTGGATTAGTGAAATCCTTTTTTTCTGTCAAATCCAGACATCCAAAATGATGTCTTTGACTTTCCTTGGCATAAGAACTTTGGTTATATGACTAATTCGTATGTACTAACAGAAGCTTTTTAATAAGTCACATATATCCCCAAAGAGAATGCCATCATCATGTCCCATGAAACACATATAAAGCCAAGAGTGACATGATTGGGGGACATTACCATTTGTACTTACTCTTTCTATGTCCTTCCTTGTTTAACTAGAGGCCTGGTGCACAAAATTCGTGCACTGGGGGGGGGGGTTATCCCTCAGCCCAGCCTCACCCTCTCCAATCTGGGACCCCTGGGGGGATAACCAGCAATCGGACATCCTTCTCATAATCCCGGACTGCTGGCTCCTAACCGCTCATCTGCCTGCTGCTTGATTGCCCCTAACCCTTATGCCTGCCAGCCTTCCCCTGCCGGCCCAATCGCCCCCACTGCCCTCCCTTGCTGGCCCAATTGCCCCCACCTGCCCTCCCCTGCTGATCTTGTGGCCCCCAATTGTCCTCCCCCCCCTGCAGGCCTTGTCCCCCCCCATCTGCCCTCCCCTGCTGGCCTGCCTGCCCCTAACTGCCCTCCCCTGCCGGCCTGATCATCCCCAACTGCCCTTCCCTGCTGGCCTGGTTGCTCCTAACTGCCCTTCCCTGCCAGTCTAGTTGCCCCTAACTGCCCTCCTTTGGGGGGGTTATCCCTCAGCCCAGCCTCACCCTCTCCAATCTGGGACCCCTGGGGGGATAACCAGCAATCGGACATCCTTCTCATAATCCCGGACTGCTGGCTCCTAACCGCTCATCTGCCTGCTGCTTGATTGCCCCTAACCCTTATGCCTGCCAGCCTGATCGATGCCTAACAGCTCCCTTGCTGGCCCAATTGCCCCCAACTGCCCTCCCCTGCTGATCTTGTGGCCCCCAATTGTCCTCCCTCCCCTGCAGGCCTTGTCCCCCCCCATCTGCCCTCCCCTGCTGGCCTGCCTGCCCCTAACTGCCCTCCCCTGCCGGCCTGATCATCCCCAACTGCCCTTCCCTGCTGGCCTGGTTGCTCCTAACTGCCCTTCCCTGCCAGTCTAGTTGCCCCTAACTGCCCTCCTTTGCTGTCCTGATTGCCCACAACTGCCCTCCCCTGCCAACCATCTTGTGGTGGCCATCTTGTGATGACATGGGCGTGGCCATCTTGTGACCACATGGGGGTGGCCATCTTGTGCAAGTGTGTGACAGTCAATTTGCATATTGCCTCTTTATTATATAGGCTACTTTTACTACTTTTTTTTCTATTGCATATGTTGGAATACTGAGTTTGAGTGGACTGTATTAGTAGTGTAGGAAAAAAGGATATGCTGTATTTTTCATACCAATATTTTTTTTGATTTACCAGAGGCCATGAAACATTTAGGAATTAATGAATAAAGTTTAGATAGTGTACATTGCAAACCAAATTGGGGAGTTCTGAGAGTAATATAGGTAACTGAAAATAACATAATATAAAGATAAATTTAAAGATATAGATGAAATGATTAAGTCTAAACTAAACATACTGTTGGCTTTACTTTATCAGACTATTTGATCTTTGTTAGAACTATTTTAACTTACAAATTCATAATACGTAATGGATCATCAAAAACACATTTGCCATTCTTTTATACCTATATAAATGTTTGTTTTTAATTAGAATTGTTTCATTACAAATCATTTGTTTTCACAAGTTATTCCTGCAATAATATTGACACAATTCGTGAGAAAAATGCTTAATAGAGTTTTAACATTAAATACTTTGAAGTTTTGAAAAATACTTATCTATAAATACAGGGGAAAATAAATTTCCCTTTTGAAATAATAGCAAAGATATTGAAGGCAACAGGGGGTAGTTTATCAATGTCATCAACAAGAAAAGGATTAATTTCTGCCATGTTCTCTTTATACTACATTGTGGGTACAAATTACATTTTTTTAACCTTAGGACCTTAACCAAAGCAACAAGATTTGAGCTGGTATTAATCTGCAGCTGCCCGTGGCAACCCTTCCATAGCAAAAGGTTGCAAGGTCAGCAGTGTGAATTTCTGCAAAGAAGGGAAACATAGTTATCAGAAGACTACACCTGGTAGAGCAAAAATGCAAGGACAGTGTACAAATCAAGTCTGTGCTCAAAGAAAAGGCACACTGAAGACTACTGGCTTTTGCCGCTCTGTTTAAGAGTGACTCACAAGAGCCATATATTATGTACACATACACAAAGGCTTCTGAGACTATGTTTATCCAGAAAAGTTAGGGAGACTTCCTTGAAGTTCCATTAAACCTTAAAATACTACTATGAACAGAGGAATTTTCAAATAATTTTTACTTACTCAGATATGGCAAATAATGATTTATCGGAAGAAAACCTAAGTTTCAGGATTAGCTAGAGGGCATTACCTTTCCTTTAATCCTCATGAATTCTTTCTCAGTTTTCTTTATCCACCCCATTTTTTTTTTTTTTTTTTTTTAGTTTCACTCAACCTTCACCATTCCCCCATATCTGGATTCTTTCTACACTCATTAGCTGCAACCCCACATACATACTTTTCTCTGCTTATTGCGTGTCTGGGCCTTAGAGTCATGCTGAGACTGTTGGACAGAACAGTTAAGTCTCAGGATCACAGTAATCACATGGAGTCATGCCTATTGGTGTTGCCACCTACTCTAGGCTTAAATACAATTTAGTTTCTTTCTTTCTTGTTTGTTTGGTTTTGTTTGTTTGTTTGTTTGTTTTATAACATATCCAAGTCTGAACCTGATACAATCTTGTCCTTATTTCTGCACATATGAGAATCTTTTTTAAAAAATATACATCATGTGTTTCTCTTCTCATTAACTAATGTGGTTCTTCAACAATTGCTTTTTGGTTACAAGTTGTCTATACATATTTTTATAAATTAGTTGATACCACATTTTGCTCTATTTCCTAACAAAATGTTATTCAGTGTTGTTATGACATTAATTACACATTAGTAATTATTTTCTATAAAAATTAACCATTAGTAGTGTTCTTATATTAGTCTTGATATTTCCAAATGTGCTTAAGAAGGTAATTTTCTCTGAAATATGCCTCCTATAATGTATCACTTAAATTTAACTTTTCCTTCTGTATTTTCACTGACAATCATGGTGAAAATTTTCTGAGTCTCTGTATAAACCTCATGTTAATGAAGTGTATAAGTTGAGAAAATTATTAAAAAAAGGATTTCTAGTTAACCATATTATATTTATGTCTCTTTTAGAATTTTAAAGGAAGTACAGACATGATTTATTAAATTGAAAGGCCAAGCAGGTACATTTAATATTTTTCATAATCAATTACTCATGCAAAGTGAAAACTATTTATTTCACTTATGAGTATACTTCTATGTATTTTCCAAATACTACCTTTTTAAAAGTCCTGCTCAAAGTTCCTGAATAATTAATAATATTTTCCACTAAGATTTACTGACATACAGTTTGTAAGATTTTATTATAAATCATTTTATGTCACTTCCTAAACTGTGGATTGTTAAAGGTAGAAATATATTTTTCCCTCTTTAACATTATTGAGTCATAGATGCTTAAAAAAAACTTAAAATGATTTGTTTCTTTTCATTTATATTTCTATAAATATATCAAGTCATACTCATATATTTAGATTGATTATTTTAAAATATCTATGGGTAATAACTTTTTTCATTTTTTATTGTTGAATAATGCCTTGTACATCCCACTTTTTAATTTTTTTATTTTTACATTTTCTTTATTAAAGTATTACATATGTTTCCTTATCCTCCCATTGACTCCCCATCCCCCCACTCATGCCCTTACCCCTCTGGTGTCTGTCTCCATTGATTAGGCTTATATGAATGCATACAAGTTTTTTGGTTGATCTCTCCCTCTCACCCCCACCCTCCCCTACCTTCCCTCTGAGGTTTGCCGGTCTGATGGATGCTTCTCTGTCTCTGGATCTGTTTTTATTCATCAGTTTATGTTGTTCATTATATTCCACAAAGGAGTGAGATCATGTGATATTTTTCTTTCTCTGACTGACTTATTTCACTTAGCATAAGGCTCTCGAGGTCCATCCATGCTGTTACAAATGGTAGGAGTTCCTCCCTCTTTACAGCAGCATATTATTCCATTGTGTAGATGTACCACCGTTTTCTAATCCACTCATCTGCTGATGGGCACTTAGGCTGTTTCCAAATCTTAGCTAATTTAAATTGTGCTGCTATGAACATAGGTGCATAGAGTGGGGCCTTGACTTACGAGTGTCCTGACTAACGAGTTTTTTCGAGATACGAGCCGTCTGTTGGCTGATTTTTTGCTTTGACTTGCGAGCTAAAATTCAGGTTACATATGAGCCAGCTTAAGATACTCCACCGCTACTGGGCGCAGCAAATGTCACAGTGATTTGATATACGAGTAATTTGAGTTACGAGCTCTGTCACGGAACGAAATAAACTCGTAAGTCAAGGCCCCACTGTATATATCCTTTCTGATTGGTGTTTCTAAGTTCTTGGGATATATTCCTAAAAGTCAGATCACTGGGTCATATAGGAGTTCCATTTTTAAATAAATCTGTGAGTTCAATAGGATAAAGTAACTATATGTTGGAATTCTCAAAGATGTGTATAATCAACTGAATTTTTATTCTCTTCATCCTTCTAATTATCCACCTATCCAATAATTATTTTGTTAGTAGGTAAAATTTCATTGATGAAAAATATGAGTAAGAAAATATATATAACTTAAAACATAATTCCCTGATTGATATCTAATTTGCCTCTTTAAGGAATATTTAATCATATTCTCCATAGAGTTAAGAAAATATTATATAATTTAATGTCTGGACACATTATGCCAAATGTTACACAAAATCATGTAAAATTATATGACCTAAGCAATCCCATTCATAGGGATTCTTGTCCACCAATGGTTATAGTACATTATTCACAACAATCAAAAGATGGGAAACAACCTAAATGTCTACCAAAAGATAAGAGAATAAACATATTTTTATATACAAACAAACATAAAAAGATTGAAGAAGAGATACATTACCATACAGATGAATCTTTAAATAAAATGCTAAGTGAAATAAGCCAAGCATAAAAGGTCATACCTTGCCTTGTTTCATTTATATAAAGTGTCTCAAATAAGAAAATCTGAAGAGACAAAAGCAAATAGGTGATTTTAAGGGACTGGGGAGAAGAGAAATAGTAACTGCTTAATGGGGAGAGTTTTCATTTGCTGTGTTGAAAATATTTCGAATTGGATGGTGGTTGCATAACATAATATACTAAATGCCACTGAATTGTTCTATTTAAAGTAGTTCATTTTAAATAAATTTCATCTAATCCTATCTAATAATAGACAAACATGGTAATTAACCGTACCTCTGACATGCTTCCAGTTGGCTAATAAGGGTGATATGCAAATTAACTGCCAACCAAGATGGCAGCCAGCAGCCAGGCAGCTAAAGTGAACAGGAGGCTTGCTTGCTCCAGTGTAGGAGGAAGCCAAGGTTCCTGGCCTGCTGCAGCTCTGAGCTCCAGATGCAACAATGTTGCAATTATAGGTCTTGCTTAAGCCAGCAGGTGGTCATCCCCTGAGGGGTCCCAGACTGCAAGAGGGCACTGGCCGGGCTGAGGGGCCCCCCTTTACCCCTAGTGCACAAATTTTTGTGCACCGAGCCTCTAGTCCTATATAATAAAAGAGCAATATGCAAATAGACCGAATGGCAGAACAACCGAACAACCAATCAAAATGTAATATGCTAATGATATGCTAAGACTGCTCAACCACTCACTGTGATGTGCACTGACCACCAGGGGGCTGATGCTTCAACCTGTGGGATAGCTTATTGCTGGGGTCCAGCCAATTGGGACTAACCCAGACACACCCTGGAGCACTCCTGTGATCCCTCCCCAGCTGATTGTGCACCAGTGGGGTACCTCAGCCTGGCTGGTGCCCTCTTGCAACCCAGGACCCCTCGGGGGATGTTGGAGAGCCAGTTTCAGCCCGATCCCACTGTCCACTTCCCTTGTGAGGGCACCAGATGCAAGGCTCATGGCTGGTGAGTACTACTGCGGCAGCGTGAGCCTCTCCTGATAGGGACTGATTGGGCGCAAGCCTGCAGCAGGCGCAGTGGGGCCAGGATGAGTGGGAGCAACAGGTAGAGGCTGCAGGGAGTGTTGGACTGTGGGTTTCAGCCTGATCCCTGCAGGCCACCCAGAAGGACCCCACCCATGCATGAATTCGTGCACCAGGCCTCTAGTAAAATTATAATAACCAAGTGATATTTACATAATTATTTATATATAGTGAATTAAAAATGTACTAAGGCTCATCGGTGTGTGTGTGTATGTGTATTTAATTAGAAGTTTATGTGTCCATATTTTAATTTTAAATAGTTAATTTTTTAAAATTTATTTTTATTGATTTCAGAGAGGAAGGGAGAGAGATATAAACATCAGTGGTGAGAGAGAATTATCGATGGGTTGTCTCCTGCATTCCCCACACTTGGGATCGAGCCCACACCCCGGTCATGTGCCCTGACTGGGAATTGAACCATAACCTCCTGGTTCATGGGTTGATGCTCAACAACTGAGCCACACCAGCCAGGCTAAATAGTTAATTTTTATAATTATTTTTATTTTATAGATATAAAACCAAAAATTCTGTGCCTGTAAATTCAAAAACAAAAATGAATGCACAAAGATAGTTTTAAAATAAAGCTAGCTAGCTAAAACACTTTCTCAAAAACATACAAACTCTCCCTGAACCTATTAAGACATAAACGCTGATAGTTTCTCCAATACATAAGCCCCCAAATTTATTCTTATTAGAATGTTTCCCTTGGACAAATGCTCCTGGAGCCTAAGGATAACTTTTCAGTGCTGCCATTTCAGACTTCCTGTTGATAGGTTCTCAACCACTCTTGAACCCTGCCTTTTCAGACTAAGCAAGCCTCCCAGTGCTGCTGGCTGCATAGCACTGAAGTCAGATTTTTTTTTAGATATTTATATTGATTTCATAGATACATGGAGAGGAGGGGAGAGATAGAAACATCAATGATGAGAGAGAATCAGAGATCAGCCGCCTCCAACATTTTTGGACACAGAGAAGGAAACCTCAGAGGGAAAGTAGGGGAGGCTCGGGGTAAGGGAGGAAGATCAACCAAAGGACTTGTATGCATGCATGTAAGCATAACCAATGAACACAGACACCAGGGGGTGAGGGCATGATTGGGGGGAGGGTAAGGGTGGGATGAAGACACATATGTAATACCTTAATCAATAAAGAAAATCAAGAAAAAAATTTCCTAAATTCAAACAATAAAACTTTAATAGGAAAACAGTCCTGGATACTTTAAAAGTCTAGATTGCTTTTATTCTGAGCTTAAATAGAGTGTTCTACTTCGCATCCTAGTGTTAACATAGATTCAGCATAAAGTGCTGGCAATGGTGCCAACTTTCATCTCATTGGCCAAAACAAAATCCAAGGCTATTTAATGATAAAACAAAACAAAGAAAGGAATTTAAGCTAGTTCTTTATGTTCCATGACAAGATCCCTTATTTATTATCTCAGCCAAAAAGAAGGACATATTTTTAAGAAACTGTAAACTTATTCAATTCCTACAAATGGATTCACTAGCATCAGGATTCCCTTCCTAACTGTTATTAATTATACTCCAAAAAAGGTGTGTATCCTTTGGACTTTCTGTAACATAACAGCCCATTGGAAGTCATACATCCATGGTGGTTGAATTAATATGTCTGCATAACAAGTAACCTATGACTTGAAAATGAAAAACCTAGTTTTCACACATGAGAAAAAACAACAACCAAGAGATACATAAAAATATAATTTATTGTAGTGGTTCATTAGGATATTTCCTTTAGGTATTGTCACAATAAAATATCAATTAAGTTGCATCCTTCAAAATAGATGTGTTCCCTTTTTCCCGAGGAAGGATATGTTTTTTCATGTTTGTATTGTCTACAGGGGTGCCATATGATACCAGTTATACAATTCTTTAAGTTTGTCTGAAGTAGCGTTAGCTGTGAGAACTGAAATATAGAACTAGCATTTTAATGCTCCCTTATAAAACCTAGATTTAGGCAAATTATCTGTGGTAATAAGGAGAACTTGATAAGTCATAAATGTGTAACTTTAAACAAAAGGAAAATATGTCTAAAAGCATCAAAAACAAAGTGTTCAAAGAAGAGTATGATATTCAGTGATTCCAAGCATTTAGAATCATCTCGTTCTGACAATTTTGGAAATAAACTGATTTATGCATGTCTGTGGAGTCATATGCCTGTTCTGAAAATATGGTAGTTCAGGACAATAAATATCTAACAGAATTCTGATATCTGTAGAAAATTTCTGTCCCTCTTTCTGGGGTTTAAAATTTTTTTAGTCATAGGACAAAACTTGATCCTATACTTGGTTTTATATTTAAGATATATAGTTTCACATTTTAGTAAAACACTAAAAATAAAAGGACTTTAAAATTAGTAAAATATATTAAAAGTTCACAAATTACATTAAGGTGAAGAAAATAAAAATAAATGATACCGGACTAATTATCACAATTTTTTACTATAAACACAAAACAAAGAGACTCATGCATTTATGAAAACCATGATTTATTTGTGAATTTATAAGTTAATTTGAAATACAAGCTTAATTGTTTGCATTTGAATGTAATTCATACATGGAACATCTTTTTAATTCTTCAATAATTTGGATTAGAGCTATAATTAAAAATAAACAAATAAGGGCCCTGAAAATGTGACCTATAAGGAAAAGAAATGCTGTTTCCATAGCAACAAAAATTATGTTCAGAAAACAGCTTAACATATAATAACTTTCTTTCATTTGCTATCATGCTTGTCAAAACTACAAGCTTGAAAAGTTAAAATTAGGGACCTTAATTAGAAGTTAGTTAAAGTAAACTAAATATTGTTGTTCATACAATATAACTATAGAAAAAATATGTTCATATTTGTCTGATGTAACTGCTGACCAGCTCTTTGATAGAGTGTTCATTATTTCTTTTGAAAAACATGATTAATGAATATGGTAGTTTATGGCTGACCCATCCTATCTAATAATAGCCAAACATGGTAATTGACCATACCTTCACTATGCCTCACATTGGCTAATCAGTGCAATATGCAAATTAACCACCAACAAAGATGGCGGTTAATTTGCATATATCGGCTGGGAGCAAAGCAAGCCAGGCGGCGGAAAACAAGCTAGGCGGCAGACACAGGGAGACGGGGGCAAAACAAGCCGGGTGGCAGAGGGAGACAGGGGTGAAACAAGCCGGGCTGGGGGGTGGGGGGGCGGGGGGGGGGGGGGGGGGGGGGGGGGGGGGCGAAACAAGCACGTGGTGGAGACAGGAGTGAAGCCCATCTCAGCGGGTTTCACTCCCTTCTCTGCTTCGCTTCAGCCATAGGAAGCCCTATTCTTGCAGGAATCTTCCTGCAATGGGCCTCTAGTATAATACAAAGTTAAATTTTAATTTTAAGGCAATAGGTGAAGTAGATTTTCTTCTAGGAGTCTAAAATTTTTGGTTTAGTTATTTCCTCCCATAAGTGAATTATGTCAGGAAATTTCCAAGTATGTAGTCTTTGACCATATTTCCACATGGATTTTGTATCAAATCTACTAAATACTCAATTTTAAAGAATTTCAACTATTTTTAAAATATATTTTTTTGTTGACAGGGTGTCATGACTTGTCCTTTATTTTGCAAGGCACGTTCCCATATGCTTCCAGACACTGGACATCTAAAGCCTTTATGAGTGTGACAGGCTTCTGAATCTTTAGGAGTTTACTCTCCTACTTCTGACCTACATTTTTTATATCAGAGGGTCTATAATAATTGCCACTCTCTTATCACCAGTTCTGATTAATATCATATCATCAACAGAATTGACAAGAGGAAAAGTACTAATTCTGATTTTGCAATTTTATTTTTCACGTTTTTTTTTATTGATTAAGGTATTACCTATGTGTCCTTATCCCCCCCATTGACTCCCCCCACCCCCCCCAGAAACTCATGCCTTCACCTGCCTGGTGTCTGTGTCCATTGGTTAGGCTTATATGCATGCATACAAGTTCTTTGGTTGATCTCGCCGCTTTACCCCCACCTTCCCCTACATTCCCGCTGAGGTTTGACAGTTAATTGATGCTTCTCTGTCTCTGGATCTGTTTTTATTCATCAGTTTATGTTGTCTATTATATTTCACAAATGAGTGAAATAAGTGAAGAAGAGGAAAATTTATATTGGAGATAAAATGCTACTAGTTAAGGTACAACATAGAATTCTAGGTTAAGCAATTTAGATTTTCAACTCATAGGAGTGGAGTGTGACAATATATATTTTTAGCTAAGATATTCTGATAATAAAACTGAGGGGATTTATCTTAAATTGTGCATGGTAGATTGCAGGAGACTGATAAACATTCACTTTAATGAGAGCTCTTATATCATAGACAAACTTCCTGTTTAGATAGACAAAAAGGTGGCTCTTATATGTGCTAGCACTACAAAGTAAAGACCTTTGTCAAATGTGGATTTGATAGTATACAGAAACACTCTTAAGTGGTTTAAAATGTTTATATCTATTTCCTCATCTACATAACACATTTTAATTAAAAAATGATTTAAATTTGGTTCTCCCAATAATCTTTCTTGGTTTTCTATAATGATTTGAAAATGCAGCTACATGAGAGAGGTTTATTTTAATTTATTTTCAATTATCATTTAAAGAATGTCATAGACCTAGAAGGACACGTCAGAATTTATGCTATTTTGCCATTGCCATGTTGCTTTATACAAAAAAAAAAAAATTGGACTTTGATTTAATAATTCAGCTAATCAAAATGACTACCCTTATTTTAACCAGGTAATCAGTAAAACAGAGGGTAGACTATTTATTGTTATAATGTTCAGTTTTTCCTTGTACTGTAATGCTCCTGGCCTTGGTACATGTCTTGAGAGCAGCCATAAGAAAAGTCTCTGACAGAAATAAATAATATATGATGTGCCTCTTAGTGGTACTAAGGCAGATAGAAAAATTATTATCCTTAGTGACCTTCTGTCTAAGAGTCTAACTCTTGAACCTTACATCTAACCTGAGAGTGCTTTACAAAGGAAAAATGCTTTTATACTACTTTTGACACTTTAATTATGATGCTTCTTATTGTGTGTCTCTTTGGGTACATCTTTTTGGGGACTTTGTGCTTCCTGGGCTTGGATGTCAGTTTCTTTTGCTACATTAGGGAAGTTTTCAGCCATTTCTCTGACTAGGTTTTTTTCCTTTCTCTCTTTTTCTTATGGGACCCCTGTAATGCAAATGTTAATATGCTTGATGTTGTCCCAGAGGTTCTTTATATTCTCCTGACTTTTATTTTATTATTTTTAATTTGCTTTTTGGGTTCAGTAATTCCTTTTACCTTATCTTTCATCCCTTGCTTGTTCTGTATCAACTAACTTACTGATTTCTTCTAGTATTTTTTTATCAGTTTTATAATCTTCATTTCTAATTGTGTTTGTTTTCTGTTACTTTGTTGAAGTTTTCTCTCTTTTCATACATATGAGTTTGGTGAGTATTCTTAAGACCATTACTTTGAACTCTTTCTCTGGTATATTGTTTATTTCTATTTTGTTTAGTTCTTTTCCTGGGATTTTGTCTTATTGTTTCGTTTGGAACATATTCCTTTGTCTCCTCATTTTGCCTAAGTTTCTGTGTTTGTTTCTATGTATTAGGTAGATCAACTACCTGTTACAATATTGAAAGAGGGACCTTATCCTGTGCAGGTATCCTGTGCAGGACCAATGGAGCAATTGCCCCTGGTCACAAGGGTCAGGTGCTCCAGGAGTTAAGGGTAACTCTGTGGGCTCTGTACACTCTCCTGTTGTGAATGTGCTAATAGACAGGGATGGCACCTGTCCTCGCTGTCTGCAAGGCCTGACGGCAACTGCTGCTGATGGGCTGATGGGCTGGGCTAGCAACTGCAGGTACTCTGATGAGATGGCCTGGCCCCCAGGGTAGATGGCCCCACTGTGACTGCTACAGGATCACTGGTCTGTGGTGTAGGCCTCTGGTGTGGGTGTCTGTGAGGCCTGGCCTCTACTGCTATGGGCACATTGGTATGTGGAAACTGACCACCTAGAACATATCACTTCTTTGGTGAGGTTTCTGGGCTGCCCAGAGCTTGCTGCCTGGTTTTGGGTGGTGGGGTGCCTCCTTGGAGGCACTTTGGGGCTGACCAGAATTGCCTTCTGGGTGATAGGTAGGCAGAGCACCATCTTGGGGCTACCTACCAGGAACTGAGTGGCAGGGTACAATCTTAGGTTGTCTCTGGGGCCCCCACTGAGTATTGGTAGGTGGGACACCACTTAGGGAATGGCTTCAGGGTGTGCACTGGCCAGGTCAGACAGCTTGGATTGGATGGATTCTCAGAGGAATGCTGGGGTGTGCCAAACTGTTAGTAGGTTAATAGAGAGCCAGAACTGGTACCTGTCAGCATGTTTTGTAGAAGAACAGAGCAAAACAAACCATGATAAAGTGGTAGGAAATGGTGCCCACTAGCGATTCCATCCCATTGGAGAAGGCTCCAACAGATCCCTTCCCCTCTGGCACACCCTCCAGATTCAATCAGTATGTCTGCTTTTTGTATGATCCATTTGGTTTTCAAACTGCTCCCTCTGCACAAAGCCTTTGAGAGCACAGACTCAGTTTCCCATGATCCTTAGGCTTTCTTGGAGCCTTGGTCATGTGAGCTCCTCTTGGCAGTGCCAGTGCTGGTCTCTGAGGTGGGTGTTGGACCTTTCATTCCTTAGGGGACACCTCCATAGCTCTAACATCCCTTCCGCCTGTGGAACACTGCACTGAAGATGTATCTCCACCACTCCGACCATCTTGATGTACCTTTTTCTTTCTAGCCTCAGTTGCAGAGAATCTGTTCCAATTAGTCCTCAGGCTATTCTCAGAAATAGTTGCTCTGTATGTAGTTCTTAGTTTTGACATCTTTTGGGACGACATAATTCTAGGATATTTTAACTCAGACATCTGGACTAGAAGTCCAGAGATGCTTTTATCTTTATCATGATCTAGAGTAATTTAAACAATAGTGGAAATTTCAGTGACATTGTTTAATTAAACTTTCAGTTCTCTTTTCCTATGGTAATCTGTCTATTCAAATGTGTTTCTTTTCTTGTTACCTTTGGTAATTTATATTTTGTAATCTAAATAATGTACATTAGCATTTTACAGTTGTATTATCTCATTTTTATTCATAATTTTAATATTTAACTTCTTTTTTTCCCAAATTCAAATTTGTGAGGTTTTGATTTTATTGATCTCAACAAAAATTTGGATTTTAAATTATTTTATAAAACTTTTCTTTTACTTGGGGATTTTGTGTTTAATTAATTTCAAAGTTATATTCATGATAATATCTTTTTTTTTTCCAGTTTCAAAGATATCCAGGGCATTGAGGAATTCTTTTGGCTAGATGTTAACTGAATACCTGAGTAAATATCTTTACAGAATGGAAAGAGCTCTTCCACCTGGCACTAAACACCAAGAACTGCAGAGGAGAAGCATTGGCTATTTTATTATGAATGGAACCACCCATTAGAATGGGAAGCTAATGCTCAAAAGCATAAACTCCCTGATAGCATGTAGGTTACAGATTACATAGGCAAAAACACAAGACACTATAGATTAGGGGTTTGGGGCTTGGTGGGAGCTGATTAGCCAAAGGTGAGGTAACGAAAGAGGAATCATTTCTTCAGGTCTTGAGGATAGCTCTGAGGTCTGTTTTGATGTCCTTCTGCCTGATTTCATGGGAGAGTAACTAGGGAGTCATTCCACCTTAGGGCTCAGGAACTTCAACATAACTTAGGTCAAGGTGTTATCATTAGCCTGCCAGAGGTCCAGACCTTATGACCATTAGTCAGGACCAGGTTTCTGCTTTGTGCTCCCCCATGGGCTGTTGATTAATCAGGGGAAATAGTAGGTTGCGGTGGAGAGCGTTAATCCTCACCCGAGGACATTTCCCATTGATTTTTTTAAAGAGAGTGGAAGGAGGCTAGGGAGGGAGAGAGAGAGGGAGGGAGGGAGGAAAGAGAGAATTTATAGAGTTAGAATTTAAAACTAAACTTAATCAAATTCATAGGGATACTCGGTTTCATTAATGAAAGGAAAAGGGATGTTTTGTTTACAACATAAAATATCTGAAGATTGTACACTGCAAACATGCTTCATTTAGCAGTGATGCCAATAGTATCTTTTTAATTCTCTTGCTGTTATCTCCTATTTGTAACATCTTCAGTTATTAATATAATTATGATAGAACAAAAAGGATATATGGTACCAGATACAGAGCTGGGGAATAGGAAATCAGACCTTAGCCAGTCTATTTTTGCTAATTGGATTTTCCCAAAAGAGGAGTAAACTTTCTTGGAGCTATGTACCCCATGGAAGTTAGGCTCTTACCATCCCATAGACATGGGAGATAGGAACACTACCTTCCTTGATGATGGCATTTCAAAAAGAAGACATTCCTCAGTTGTTAAACTGACAAAGGCTTTTATAAGTATTTATATTTCAAAAGGGCAGAAAGAGTTCACAATCACAAGTTGTCTAAAGTAAATGCTCTGATAAAAGGAATATCAGGGCACTTTAGTCAGGAAGATGTCTTTGGAAAGTTTAGCTAAGCTAAGAATAATCTTCTGGCTATCTTCATAACAACCATTTCTCAATGAGTTTTGGTGTGAATTTGAGTTCAGGACATTGTGGTAGTTGCATTCCTATCATTGGGGTCTACATTTGCTCCTCATGTTCTAGTGACCCATACCCAAAGGGCATAATATCTTGTTTAACACAATGACAATGCAATATTTAAAGATGAAAGAATAGCTGAAAAAAATCTCATTAAGGAAAGGTAAGAATGAGAAAGATATGGCAGTTAGTGATGCCTAGCTTCTACCAAATCATGGATAGAACAAATAAAAACTCTGTTCAGATAAATTCATCTGATAGCCAGCTTCTCCCACCTTTCCCACTGCTGAAACTGCAATGCTGTCTGTGCCATCTTGGAATCTGTTTTTCACTGTTTCAGGCTGCCACTTACCACATTGGAATAATCTTTTTTTATCCTTTGGCCATATGAGATAAACTTTGAGAAGGAACTTTCCTGACAAATGATCAGCTTTTGTAATAAGTGACAAAGAGTTATGTGTTGTTATAATCTAGAAATGCTGTTATTTTTGCAAAATAATTCCTTTGAAAACTTACTATGTTTTAAAGATATTTTCTTCCAGTCAGTTCCTATAAAAGTAGCCATATTTAAGCATTTTGCTTAAACATAGTCTTTAAAGTTTCCTGTCTTTGAACTGACTGGCCTCTTGGTTCTATCTATGCCCCTTACCCTACCCTTAATGGCTTTTACTTTGAAGTTGTTTGAAATGATAGCCTAGGTGAATAAACACACCTTCCTGAATCCTCCCTTTGCCACCTACTGACTAATTTCATCAATCTTATCCCCTGCTGAAACAGTTATTTCCCTGCTTTTTTGACTAGTTGCAATTTGGGGTACATACATTGTCTTTTCAAACCCAGCAGGTCCACAAATTATGGGACTTTAAATCACTTACATTGTAGGCCACATAGGGAGAGCATCTCTCTTAACAAAGCTTTATTTTCTTTTTTTCACTGTTTTAGATGGCTTTCAGAACTTTGAGTTCATACCTTTTTGGAGACTTAGCTGATAGCAGCTAGAGATAAGCATTATACACTACCATTGTGAATGTTCCAGTGTTTGTGCTAACACCACAGCTTCAGTTGGCATATATTCTGTGTGCATCTCAAGGTATTGCAAGTTATGTTTTTACTTACTGTTTCCTCTGCCACATTTTCATGTCTAATGTTCATATGTTCACAGATATCTGGATCTGTGATCTTGGCACCAGTCTGTATTCAAGGCTGGAGTTAAATTGGGAAGGGGGCAGTTGCAGCAACATCTGTTCATTTTATCAGGACAGCAGAATATTTTTCAGCATCTATCCAAGAGACATTTTCTCATGTGTCATTGGTCAGAACTTGTGCACATTGACAGTATAGCAGAAAGGAAGATGAGAGCTAGCATTGCATTTGTAGCCTCTGAAGTCAACAGGGGCAAGCATGAGAGGAATTGGGAATGAGCATGAAGTAAGGAAGAAAGGGTATCACAAATAAATTAGTTCCCTTTATTCACTCTTAACTTTTTAATTATTAAGATACTAGAGGCCCAGTGCATGGGATTCGTACACTGGTGGGGGGTGTGGCCTGTGGAGATCAGCCTGCTGTGCAAGGGCCACTCATCCTGGTCAGCCGAGCAGTGCTCCCATGTGGGAGCACACTGACAACCAGGGGAAAGCTCCTGCATTGAACGTCTGCCCTCTGGGGTCAGTGCATGTCATAGTGACTGGTCGACCAATCGTACTGGTCATTCTGCCATTCGGTTGCTGGGCTCTTATAGGACTAGTGGCCCAGTGCATGAAATTCTGCACATTAAAAAGGAATTAGAGGAAATATTTTAATATTGCTATTTGCCCTTTCTCTGTAATAGAAATGTCAGAGATTAAAGAAAATTAGTAAAATATATATGAAAATCTTCCTCCCATCTGAGTCTGGGGCATGCTGCAGGACCCAGAGTCAAGTTCCTGCCCACCCACGTGCACCTCAAAATTGCTCGAGACCCAGACCCAGCTGGCCCCACTCCCATTGGGCGAGATACCGACCTGGCTGGCCCCACCCCCGTCAAGTCCTGCCAGGCAGGGGGTGCAGCCTCGGGTCCCCCAGCCTGGAGCCGTGGTGGGGGGCGTGGCCTGAGGCCCCACATCAAGCCCTGCTGGGTATAGTTGCTGCCTGAGGTGAGGAGTGTGGCCTGAGGTCCCCCGTCAAGCCCCACTGGGCAGGGGGACACAGCCTGAGGTCCCCTGTCAAGCCCCGCCGGGTGAGCGGCACGGCCTGAGGTCCCACATCAAGCCCTCCTGGGTCGGGGGGGCGGGCAGCCTGAGGTCCCCTGTTAAGCCCCACCTAGCAGGGGGCATGGCCTGAGGTTCCCCGTCAAGCCTCACAAGGTGGGGGGTGCAGCCTGAGGTCCCCTGTCAAGCCCCACCAGGTGGTGGGTGTGACCTGAGGTCCTCCATCAAGCCCCACTGGGCAGGGGGGCACAGTCTGAGTTCCCCAGTCAAGCCCTGCTGGGCGGGGGTATGGCCTGAGGTCCCCTGTCAAGCCCCACCGGGTGGGGGGTGCAGGCTGAGGTCCAAGTCAAGTTCTGCCAGACAGGGGGTACAGCCTCAGGTCCCCCGCCCCAGTCCAGCGCCATGCAGTCTCAGGTCCCTGCTGATCGCTCATTACAAGCTCATTACGGGAACCCTGCCTCCACTGTGGGCATAGCCATCTTGTGACTGCATGACAGAGTGAGGACAATTTGCATATTACCTCTTTATTATATAGGATTATATAGGTTAATTCCATTAATTTGCTCTAATTGTGGCAATAACTGCTCATTAGTTTTAGTATAATGCATGGTCATTTTTAAATGTTTCTAGATAGTGTTTTATGTCTCTTTCGAGTTTATTTCAATGATCTGGGGTATTAAGGACTATTGTGTCTTTTAATTTCCAAGATATTTACATCATCTTTTAGTTATTTTGCACATAACAAAGCGTTAAATGTTTTCTGATTTTTTGTTTTGTTTTGTTTTCATTATTGTTATGCTTGTGCTGATGGTTTTGACAACAATGATTATATATTTTCCTTGGTTCCAAGACTGTAAAATATTTTTGGAAAAATAAACACATGAAAAATACACTGAATGGTCGGATTATTATGACCACCTGAGGTCTGTAGTCAAATTAGCTATAATTTCACACTTAAGTTGCTAGAGGGCTAGACCATTATAAATAGGGAAGCAGGATTTTTACCACGACAGGAGAAGTGTTTTGTTTTGTTTTCTGAAGATATGGGTAAACAACACGATTTAACAGCCTTTGAATGTGGGATATATTTGAACATGAGTGGCCAGATTATTATGACCACCTGACGTTTGTAGGCAAATTAGCCCTACACTACATCGTACGGGATATGGAAACCAAAGGCCTATTCGAACACCTTTGCAGTTACCAAGATAAAACGTCTCCAATTCATACAGGAACACAAGGGTTGGACAGTCGAGCATTGGATAAAAGTCATGTGGCCCAATGAATCACGTTTCCAGTTGCATCATGCAGATGGCAGAGAGAGAATTAGGCAGGAACAGCATGAAAGCATGCACCCCACATGCATGACTACAGCCTTTCAAGCTAGTGGGGGCAAGTGTATAGTTTGGGGCATGTTTTCCTGGCATGATTTGGGCCCTTTAATTCCTGTGGAACAATGTCTGAATAGCATAACATACCTAAGTATCGTTACTTCATCCTATCATGTTGATGGCGTATCCCAGTGGAGATGGCTTCTTCCAACAAGACAATGCGCCATACCATG
Source organism: Myotis davidii (assembly GCF_000327345.1). Classification (NCBI taxonomy): domain Eukaryota; kingdom Metazoa; phylum Chordata; class Mammalia; order Chiroptera; family Vespertilionidae; genus Myotis; species Myotis davidii. The sequence goes on along the minus strand of NW_006299705.1, from coordinate 9,606,500 downwards.
GTGCTCGTATTGTGAAGGAGTAGTTTCAAGAACATGAGGGAGACTTTACCTTGCTTAGGTGACCCCCACAATCACCAGCA